>NC_136482.1:63490379-63880379 GCF_053919585.1 Euprymna scolopes | reverse complement strand
TCCAATTACAATTCATGAAAAATCAAAAAAAGAAAAAGTAAAATAAAAGGGATTGTAACATAAAATTAAAATGTCAATTACTTTTTTTTTTTTTTTGCTTAAATCTACTTCTCATGATTTATCTAAATTACAAATTAATAAATAAAATAAACTTACTTTATCGTTTCTGTGTAATGGCCGTCTTGTCTGGGCAAGGATTTTACTTTTTCATTACTCATCTATTAAAAGAAGAATTGTAATGATAAAATTCATGCAAGATGTCCAAATATTTTTTAAATATTAATTCATTTCTTTTTTTTATCCTAATCTGCAAACATGGATGCTGCCAGCATTTTATGTAGGAGAGGCAGAATAACTTTTCAGCATGACAAAAATATCAAAATAATTTTGGGGAGAGGGACGAGGATGGACTTAAATGCTCCTTAAATGCAGATCATTTTACATTATTTCAACATTCTAAATTCTATATTTTTTTGTTTGTTTTGCCAAATTTTTTACGGAGTTCATTCATAATTACCTAATAAAGTAGAATCTTTTTTAACTGTCAACTAGAAAACTTTTCTGACTAAAATTAAAGTTAAAAAAATCAAGGATACGAGTATAAACTCTTAAATCTAAGAAAAATTAGTATTCCTTAAAAAAAAAAAAAGTTTTAAAAATGGAGTGCAAAAACTGTTGAAAGTTAATTTATTTGAAGAAAGATTACTCAAATATAAAAAAGTATTTTTTTTTTTAAATAAAATAGTGTGTAAATGTTTTTTAAATTCAATTATATATATATGTATATATATATATATATATATATATATATATATTAAGTAATGTGATTGATAATTTAAAATTTAAAAATAAAATTATAATTAAATTAAAAATCCGTTTCATAAGAAGGAACAATAACAAAATCAATTATCTGTACGATCGTTTCGGAAAACAATGCTTTTTATTGTGGTATACATCAAGTTATGTACAATAATTACATATAGTTTTTTAATAAGCAAGGTCTCGTCGTCAGCAAATTTTGAAGGGTTTTTATTGAATTTAAAAGACACCATAAATAAACCTAGCATTAAAAGGCAGATGAATCTGAAAAAAATTGAAATAAAAGGTCTGGATTTAAAATTTATAAGAAAATTAATATGGGTTAGAGATAGAAATAAGTAGAGAAAAATATAGATATGAATTTACATAATAAATTTGCTTTAAAAATATATAGAGATATTTACCTTTTAATTTTTCGCTTTTTGAATTCAGGAACTATGGTTAAAATATTCATTTAGATGTTTGCTATAGCTTTTTATCTTATTGAATGATGAATTTTAAAAAAGGGAGGGGACGCTCGTGCAGTAAATTATTTCCGTTAGCGTATTTTTGATTTAAAGACGCTACGGTTTATATGTAGAGAATGTTGCTTGTGCAATTACAAATTTTAAGGGGAGATAATTGTCATATTTTCTTTACTTAATTTATTTGAAGGGTGTAAGGGAGATAATTAGTCTAACTTAATTTATTTAAAATAAAAAAAAAAAAAAAAATATAATTGTAATCTATTTTTACTAATAAGTAATTTTTAATGATTTAAGGTGGTTTATATTTATTAAATTTAAACCAACGTTTATGACTACATGTAAATATAAGCTCCTGTCTTGAGTTTAATAGTTTGGCTGTATTTTTTATATCTTCATATTTTAAAATTTTTAGGGTCTCTTTTGTACATAGTGCACAAAATTTATCTCCTGGTTTATGATTTGCAAGTCTCAATTATTCGCCATTTTAAGTTGAAAGGAATATTGTTGTTTTTTAGTTGCGAAATATAGTTGGATAGAGTAGTTTGGTTTGATAGAGAGTTATTTTTAAAAGAATGTTTGTGCATTGAAATTCTATGTTTTATTAGGCCAGATGTGGAACCAAAATATATTACATCTTGCTTATTGTGATTATTTTTGTTGAATTAGCTCTAGGACATTTAACTATCGAGCACTTTCTATTTCCTGTATTTTAATTAAACTAGTCACTGTTACATTAAAATACACTCAGCTCTTTAGACTATTGTTCTAATCTCCTTTAAATTATATATATATGTATATATATATATATATATATATATTCTGGTAAGTAACAAAAAAAGTGTAATCTTTTGTTTGCAGTTGTTGCTAATGAGCAAAAAAGCTATTGGCGACAATGAACGGATTCTTTTTCAGTAAAATTTGGTTGATGGTGTGCCTTTGTTTCAAGTTTCCAAAAGAACTTTCTGAACAGATATGATAATTATATGAAAAAGAATTTCAAAATATTTGTTTTACCGTCAGCAATTTAGCTGTTTGAAATTTTTTTTTTTTAACGAAAACTAACTGAATTACAATAGTCAAAGTTTAATAACCAATAAGGACCAAACTATTTGAACGACCAAATTCGAACATATATTACATTAAAAGCATTCTCTCCATGATTTTTAAAACGAAATTTGAATAAATTCCCCCTACTGTGTGATTTGGAATCAAGTTAAACATACTTTTATGTATTCAGCCCAATTTTTTTTTTAAATGTTTTAACAATAATCATGTTTTTCTTAATTCATTAATAAAAAGTTATAAAAACAAAATACACATAAATAACATTGATAAATGGTTTGACAAGATTTTTATTTCTGATTTTATAAGCATCTTTAAAATGAACCTTTGAAAAAATGCTATTTTAATGACATTTTACATTCAGATAACTTTGTTACTTTAAAGTAAACACTAAGTTTAGAACAGATTTGTCATATGACTGGAGCCAATGAACTTTTCAATTTCAAGTCAACTATAGACATAGCTATCAAGAACACATTAATAGCTCTTGAATCAATCATAATATAATTTATCCCACATAACAGTAATGAATAAGTGATCAAATCGTATTTGTAACAATCAGTTTGTTCATTGAAGCTAAGTTTACCATTCTGTTATTGTTAGAAATTGAATCACCAACTCCAAACTGACCAACCACATCATGTGACATGCTTTTGTACTTTTCAGCATGTGCGTTACATCAGTCTATCACTAGATGGGATGTGATGAATGTTGTACAGATCCTCGTAGAAGTCATTTTTATAGCGTTATCGGATTCACAGGTAAATGCATACACTGCAACAACTGTAATGTTGCTTTAATTGATTACAGGCAAGTCATTCTGAGAGTGGTTCTCGGTCTATGAGAGCAATATTTGTGCTGGCACCCACCACAATGGTTATGCTATGACGACCAGATTATTGATCACTTCACTATGGTAAAGGTAATAAGATGTATACGAGTATACCACTGGAATCACACTGTGTCATGTGTTTGTCAATCTTTCCTGCAATAAACAAGTGATCTCTATCCCATACATATGTATCATATAAGAGTTTGTATTTTTTGTGATTTAAAAGGTTTGTACATTGCAGCATGTAACATAGCAGGCCTGTTTTTGATGAAAATACCAGAGTAAATGTAGTGATTGGAGTGAACACCATAGCACTGATTGTAGAATTGTATGTAGGAATATCATAAGATTATACAAATTACTGTATTCATACGCTACTGTTGGTAATCTAGATGCTAGGGCTATATATCCATTTGTGTTATAGATTAACCACAGATACAGAAGCAATTAGGAACCACTGGTTACTGATGCCAACACCTTGGATTTCTAATATATTTGCGCTTACTCTAGTTTCTACACACACAATTCTGCAAGCAACAAGAATCCATCGGATTCCAGAGTAGACAGTCCCTGGAATTTTGTTTTAAATATGAATTCCTATCATCAGTCACAGTTGTAAGCCATGGGTCTAGCCTTCACTATTGCACAGGCAAAACTTACAAGGCAGCAGGTATTTAACGTGCCAACTTTGACAGCTTTCTAGAGTTTGGTGCATAGAGCCACAAGAAATATTTAGAATATGCCTAAGGACCAAACATGACCACTTATCCAAATATTCTCAGCTGGCGAGTGCAGCACCCACTTCTATACCCTCATTTATCTATCCTTTTTCTCCGATGAATTCAGTCACTGTACACAGCAACTTTTCTTTGATAAAAAAATTTGAAATATATTAAAAAAAAAAAAAAGCTTTCCGGTTTTTTGTTAGGTTGAAATTCAATTTTTTTATAGCAACTTTGAGTATCTTGGTTTTTCACATCTGAGTATGCAATCAATTTTAAATATTGGAGAATTGATTTTTGAAGATAAATTTTCTTATAAAAATTTTTTTAAATTGTGTATAAAATTTTTATGGAGTTATAATCTTCAATCTTTCTACTCAAAATAAGTGAATTTGCTTCATGTGTTTTTTTCTCCTATCTAATGTGAATAATTAATATGCCGTATTTTTAAGGTAATCAACACGGCTGTAATCATAGCTGAGGAGGATCCCAGAATTATATTTCATGTAATTGTAGCAGAAATGGATGGAAAAAGTGCAATAGACTTAGGGTGAAGGATGCAGCTTCCTGTTTAAAATTGAAACATTGTGACATCAACCTCAATCAATTTGAGACACACATTATACAGCCGAGTAAAAATACAAGAAACCAAGTAATTTTTTTAAATAACAAAAAGTTTGGGGGAAAAAAATTTTTGTAAAAGATTTTTAATCACTTTTCTTTTCAACCAGTTTCTTTTTTGGTTGTGATAAAAGACATGTATCCTTATAGATGACAACTTAAAATGTAGAAAAGAAAGTTAAGTCAATTGTATCTCAAAACTACCTACCACACTTTCAGGACGAGCAGTTTCTCCTGCTTCAGAGTCTTCTGCAGTTCCTTGTATATGTTGAGATATATGATGAGTTTGTACAGCTGCTCCACTTGGATCTAAAAATAAAAATATATTGCTAAATAACAGAACAAATCTATCAGTTTTAACCATAATGCAAAATAAATGCTTAATTATTTGACTTTTAAAAATGACAAAAAGAAAATTTCAGTGTAAAGTGCTCAATACTTTATGATGTTCCTCAAGCCTAACTTTTAATGAGCAATATCTTTGTATAGTTTTCCACATTTACATAGAATAGAATAGATATAGAGATCTTGGTTATGATGCTTTCTTTAGTCGGCTTCACTGACAAAAAGTTTATGAAGATTTAGTCACTTCTGAAAACTGTCCTGATGCTCCCTCTCCATAGCCTGGCGAATTTGATCAAGATTGTAATAGTGTATTTGAAGGGAACTGGAGATAGTATACATCCTTGTCTAATGAGGTCTTCAACTCATCACCATATACTAGTAACGAAACTGATGGTGATCTGTAATACACAATCTGCCTGCATTCTCCCTCATGTGTCACTTCCAAGTGAAAACACATCAATATTTGATACATTGAAGGTAATAGAGATTCAATATCATCACAATTGACTTTCCTATAAAATTTTATACGTGATTTAAATTTCATAAGGATAAGATATATCGGTGCAAGTCTAGAAATGGTACACAAGTAATCTTTTTTACAATAAAAATCTGGAAAAAAGTCATGATAATGTACGTACTTGTCACTGCATGAAGATGTCATATTCCAAAAATCACGTAAATCGATCAAGTAGTTTTTTTTTTATTTAAAAAAATAAAAAAATAAAAATTAAAAAAAATAAAAAAAATAAAAAAAAAATAAAAAAAAAAAATCAAATATTATCGGACATTTTATCAAAGATTTAGCCAGACGCCATCTTGTTTGAGAGATAACGCCACTAACAACCCCTGGCGGAAATATGGGTCAGCAAGGGTAGTACATGCAGACCATCGAATATTTTATCAATGAAGTACTTTTTCTTTTTTTTTTTTTGAAGAAAATCAAATTTTACGATTTTTAGGGATAATAAATAAATAGACTTCTTTTAATAAAGAGAATGTGGAATGCAGACCATTGACTATTTTTAGTTTTATTTTTTTCTAAAAAATAAATAAACTCACTTCCCAGTTAAATTGTTTTATTAAAATCATTTTTTATTTTACGCAAACTTTTCAATAAATGTTTTTCCAATTATATTTTGATAAATTTTTATACAATAAATGTTTTGGTTTTGTTTTGGGTTTTCAAATGGCGCTCGCCCAGTTTAAACCATTATGAATATGTCATTTCATTTTCTGTTTTTAATATTAAAAAAAAAAAAAATGTTCCATAAAAAACTTTCCTGTTCTCATTAATTAAATCGAAACATTTCCAATTAAACAATTACGGATATATGTTCTCTTTCACTTTTTTTTTTATTTACTTTTTTTCATAGTTCTTTCCGAAAGTTTAATTTTTTTGTTATTTTCCCCCCTAAATTTGGATAGCAGGTGCGTGAAATAAAATGGCGTCTCCAATTTCGGCAATAAAGCGTAGAAGCACCAGGATTTCTTTTATTTTTTTTGCCTAGTTTTTTTGTGTACAGTAATACAAACCCAAATAGTCGATTGTCTGCCCTCCATGTTCTCTTTATTGAAAGAAACATTCTCTTTATTAAAAGAAGTCAATTTATTTATTATCCCTAAAAATCGTAAATCTTTTTTTTTTTTAAAGAAAAAAATAAGTACTTCGCTTTCAGACGAATAACAAAAAAACTAGTGTTTTCCACAGTCTCTGTATTAAAAGAAGTCAATTTATTTATTATCCCTAAAAATCGTAAATTTTTTTTTTTTTTTTTTTTTAAGAAAATCAAAAAGTACTTCATTGATAAAATATTCGATGGTCTGCATCTGCATGTACTGCCCTTGTTGACCCATATTTCCGCCAGGGGTCGTTAGTGGTGTTATCTCTCAAACAAGATGGTGTCTGGCTAAATCTTTGATAAAATGTCTGATAATATTTGATTTTCTTAAAAAAAAAAAAAAAAACTACTTGATCGATTTACGTGATTTTTTGGAATATGACATCTTCATGCAGTGACAAGTACGTACATTATAAAGATTTTTTTCCAGATTTTTATTGTAAAAAAGATTACTTGTGGACCATTTATAGACTTGCACTGATATATTTGAGGTTTATGACTTGATAGAGCTGCACTTTCTAGAATACTTCTATTTGTCTTCCCTGATAAAGTTTATATATGAAAACGCTTTATGTTCATGTTAATTCTCCAAACATTTTTTTCTATTTCCTTATAGAAAGAATGTTTAGAGAACCTCTCTCTCTCTCTCTATAGATATATATATATATATATATATATATATATATATATGAGAGAAAGATTAATGATCAACGATAATTGCAATGCAAATAACATCATTTGTAACAAACATAAAATATTCAGAAAACTATTCTCATCTTAATCATTATATTCACAAGATTTTGGTCAATGTAATTTCTGACTCAGGAATTTAGGCAATTTTGTTTAGTGTTGCGATGTCACCTATGAGGTTAGGTGTATATACCAGAAGGGATTTGGAGGTTCACGATTACTTCCTAAAGCAAGATCTGAACACTACTGATAGGAAGTGTATATATGTCCTGGACATGTCAGTAGTTTTTTTTTTTGTTTTTTTTTGTTTTGTTTTTTTTTTTTTACAAGAATGGCTTTGAGAATGCTTATAAGGAGAAGTTAGTCAAATAGGATTTCCACCTATTCAATGTTGGTTGACAGTTGGTGTCTGTTCAGATTCTTTGGTGAAGCATACTCAGATGATTGTTTTAGTTACAAAGGAAAAATTAATTAACATTGAATAAATAATGAACTTTAACAAAAAAATTAAAGCATTTTTCTTTTATAAATATAATTACCTTAGGTGAATACTTATGCCTTTTGTCTGTGGTACCACAAAAATGCCATTAGTTTAAGAGAAAACTCATCTTTTGTCTCCAGCAATTTCCTTATTTTTCATGTGACCAGACATTCATTTAAAAATGAAAATATTTTTCTTCATTTGATTTAGTCATAAACCTATGCCATAATTTATCTTTAAGAATTAAAGACATAAATTTCAATATTAATTATTTCTATGTTTAAAATGAGGAGAAAATTTCTAAATATTTATAAAATGATTAAACCAATTTTTAATGGCATGCGGATTAACCACTTAAAAATTATCAAACGATGAAGTATAATTTTTAACAACTTTATTCAACAAAACTGACATAATAATGAAAAGATGTTGGTGCACAATGATTAAAGTCTGCGATGGAAACTTTTCTCTCTCTCTCTCTCTCAAACTCAACGCAAGGGCGATAACTGTCTTCCATTGATGCAAGGAAGATAACTTTTTTGGTTTGTTTTTTTAATTTGCTGAACATCTCTCCATTTAAACCTTTCAGGCTACTTTCACTCACTTGAGTTAAGTTGAAGGTGTTTTACTCGAGTGTGACTGCGTCGTGTTCAATTCTGGTGGGATCTTTCATGATTCTCATTTGTTTCAAAATTAAGATACATATGGTTTATTGTGAGAAAAAAAGAGACAAAACGCGGTCAAAACAAAAATCGTTTAATTCCCCTTATGATAATTTCACAGCAAAATTAGCATTCTCAGTTTTCAAAGGGAACTGTCAAAGAAAATTGAGAAAAATAAAATTAATATCCAGTCAAAAATAGTGACAAAAATGTAAGACTAGCAGTTTGTCAGAATTAAGCTTTTACTTATTTAAAACAACCCAAGTATGCATGAATGAAAAATTTACTTTCACCATGGCTAATGTTTGTGCAAAATTTTTTTTTTTTAATTCAAGGCGTGGCTATTGAGAAAAGTTCGAGCAAATGAACAGATTAAAGATTTGGGGTAAATTTTACCCTTATAATGGCCTCTAGAGGGACAACCATAATTATCCCAGAAAATCCATTTAAGCAAAAATTTACTTTCACTATGACTAATGTTTGTGCAAAATTTAAAAAACTCCAAGGCATAGTTATTGAGAAAAGTACAGATAAATGATTTGGGGGCAATTTTACCTCTGTAATGCCTCCTAGGGGGCAACCAGAGTTATACCAGAAAATCTGTTCAGGCAAAAATTTACTTTCACCATGACTAACGTTAGCAAAAGGGGTAGATAGTTTCCATTCATATAAAGTTGGAATGACTCTAGGAAAACAGCTGAATTGCTCAAGAATTACATATGAAAACTTTGCCAAATTAATTCTTTATTTCAATTAGTGTCAAGGGAATCTATCGCCATATTTTTCCCTAAACAGGTCAATTGAACTTATATTAAGTAGAATACTTATCATTTTTTTTTTTTTTTTTAATGAAGAGTAGACAATGTATTGTGAATGCATTGTTGGCAGCTCTCCTAACTCTTGCTTCTTTTAATTTGTCCCTCAGTTCTCATTTAGAATGAGTGATTTTTTTTTGATAAAGGGAGAAGAAATAGCTGTATTCTAGGTTGGCAGTATTTTTGTGTGTTCAGTTGCCTGAGATGTCAGAAATTTGCTGTTTCTATCCTTATGGGCATGTCACTAAGAGTGGTGGAGGTAAGCGTTTTACTAGGCTGATGTCATCCGCCTGATAGTCAGGGTCCCTAACCTTGGATTAACAACAAAGGAGCTCATCCTATCAGAAGATGCAAAATACTGGGGCTGCTGTATTGCCATTTGGTGAATGGATTCTGGACCATCTGGTAGCTTCTGGTGAGGCTTCTCAATGTCATATTAGTGGGTAATTGTTACAGCTTTACTTTATTATGGTCTAACAAAAAAACAAAAAAATATTTTGTTTCTTTTTCTACCTTACTTTCCCTCTCTGCCCTGCTCTAACCAAGTTTGTTGACCTACTCCACAAATCCCAAAAATCATGAAAAATCTCCAAAAAGAACACAAGATTAAACCCAGAACTTCTAATGTAGACCCCCACTACCATGTCTCCCTCGTGATCAGCAAGATTGCCATTGGCATGGAATATGTGTTTTCATTAGAGATGCCTTCCCATTTAGTAAGGACATCTCCTGAGAAGACCCTAAGTTGTCCTAATGCGCTTCTGGGTTGCACTTGCTCGCAGCATTGCATTTATTTGTCCTCTACCGGCCCCATAACAATGGACATACTATCTTTAAAAGCATACCTGTAAAAATTGACCACATCCTGTCTGCTCATCCTTCGGCTAACATTCATGTCTGTGGAGACTTCAATGTTCACAATGTGGAATAGTTTGCCCAATCAAAAAAGACAGATGATGAGGGGAGGTTCTGTCACAATATCTCCATTGCTTATGACCTAACTCAGATTGTTCACAAATCCACCCTTGTACCTGACACCGATAATCAGTATGCAAGTCTCCTAGACCTTTTTCTCACAACTTGCCCTGAACTATGTTCATCCTCCATTCTGTCTCCAATCTTCCAACCACTCTGTTGTCTCAATTAAGATAAAAATAAAATTTAATAAGTCCTCTCCATCGTACAGTCTATTGATACTCTATGGCTGACTGGGATAGCTTCCGTACATTTATATCAGATTCAATTGAAATGGATGGCTCTTGTTTTGGGGAGGCTCCATGTTTTGACAAGCTCCTGGGCCTGACCTTTACTCCTGATCTGAAATGGAACACTTACATCAAATCTGTTGCCAAGGCTGCTGGAAAAATGGTGGGATTGTTCTACTACTTCAATAGATATCTCACTCCTACTGCAATTCTCTACCTGTGTAAGAGCCAAGTACTGGAGTACTGTTGCCACATCTGGGCAAGAGCTGCTAGAAGCAGCTTATCCTGCCTTAACAGAGTTCAGAATAGACTTTGTAGCCTAGTGGGGGGATGCCCTTTTTCTCTTCGCTGCCACCTCTTTCCTACAGAACAGACGTTGTGAGCCTGTCTCTGCCTTATTTTTTTCATAGCAAATGCTCGTCTGATCTCCAATCTATGCCTCCCTCCTTGCCTGACTTTCACGAAAAACACTCGTCTAGCTGAAAAGACTATCAATAATTTCCCTCACTCTTTATCTGTGCCTAAACTTAGACACAGATTCCATGAACAAAGCTCCTTTCTCAGAACTGCACACTTGTGGAACTCTCTTCCGTTTCCCTGCTTTCCATCTGACTACAATATGGTCATCTTCAAGTCCAATGTAAACAAGTTTTTGATGAGCCATCCCCTTAAATAATCTAATTTACCAAATTTCCACTACTAACGATTACTATGAGATTGTCTCATTGACTACTGTACACTTATTAACCCTTATCCTCGATTTGCCTCCAAGCCTTGATAAGTGGTGACTCCTTTAAAGAGTCAATTTGTACAAATGATCATTTTTCTGACTTTCACAACTATTATCACCATGATTTTAGCATTATAGTTTTTCCATTACATCTGCAATTTAATTAAACAAAAAATGTCCTTACCTGTTGGGAAAGCATGTACCCATCTTCGTCTGTTCGAAGTCATCTTAAAGCGCATTCTTGATGGAGCAAATGGATTGATGAGAGCTTTTCGAGGTTTGTGATGATAATTCCGTGAATGACCAACTGGTGAACCGGCACTACCCACAATAGGTCGGTATAAAATGCTGTCATCATCACTGTCAGCAGAACCAACAATATCATGGCTGTTAGAACGATCTAGCAAAATAAAGAAACTACTTGTTAGATTATAAGAAGCACCAAAATATATTTTATGATTCTTTTAAACAAATATTTTGGTAAATTTTTTACAGTTTTCTATGTATAAAATAATTCCTCGAGTTGATTTTTTGACAGCCAAAATAATCTTGTTTGAATTTTTTTTGGCATTTTATGTTAAATTTATATAAAAAATTCAACCAACCTCAAATTAGTGAAAAATGTTAAAAAAAATTTTGTATTAGTCTGCCTAAGATTTATTTAAAATCAAGAATATGTATAAAATGTAGAGATAAAGAATATTGTGCTTAAGAAAATACATAAACTGGGAATACAGTTTCTAAGTGAATGTGTGCATGTGTCCACTACATTTAAGTTATTAGGTCTGGAAATTGTCATATGGCAGGAATGATTCTCTAGACTGTCCAAAGGCCAGATACTAATCTTTCTTGCACTAGAGAGGGGAAGAGCATATTAAAACGTTTTTTTTTGTTTGTTTTGTAATTCAATTTTCACCCCAAACAAGGCACAGTGCCACTTTGAAGTAGGGGGCTACTATCAGGGACCTAAGTTGCAGGGGTATTATGAAGGGAAATGAGTGGCAAGATGTCTGTTCACATTACACTTGAACTTCTGCATGTCAGTACAGTTGGGAAAGCAGAATCCCAGAAGCGAGTTCCAAAGTCTAGTAGTTCTGGGGAAGAAACTATTGGAGTAGAAGGCTTTCTTATACCGAGGGATCTCTAATGTGAAGAGGTGGGATTTAGCTGCTGGTTGGGCTTGTTGGGAGTGTTCATGTTGAGGGGGTACAAGTGCTTGTAGTTTGTCAGAGCATTCACCATTAAAGTACTTGTAGAACAGGCAGAGGGATGTAACATTTCGTCGATGGGACAGAGGCTGAAGCCTAGATGACAGTTCAGGACCTATCAGTTTGGCAACTCTTTCGAACCCTGTGAAGAAGTTAGAGACAGTAGCAGATGCACCAACCCAAATGTCACAACAGTACTCCATACATGGCGAATGAAGGCCTTATAGAGGTACAGGATACTTTCAGGCATAAGTAGTTTTCTAGCACAGTAGAGAGAGCCCACCTTCTTTGCAGCAGCAGCCTTGGCAATGCTCTCAATGTATCTGTTCCAGTTCATGTTCCCCGTAAACGTTAGGCCGAGGAGTTTCCTTAGATATGTGTTCATTTGTTTTCCCTCGTGCCTGCTATAGAGTGTGGTGTCATCAGTAAATATACCTATCTCAGAAACAATTTTATCAAGGAGGTCATTTTTTAATATCAGGAATAATAAAGGTCTAAAGGACAGACCCCTGAGGTACTCCCACATTTATATCATTGTTTAGATGTACGACTGTCGAGGACAACCTGGATTTTTCTCTTAAGAAGGATTTAATTACATTATGTATTCTTCCAGTGATACCATATGATCTAATTTTCCTTAAAAAACCATCATGCCATACTCTGTCAAAAGCCTTAGGTATATTGAGGGCTACCGCTCTACCCTCCTGTTTTGTCCAGTGAACGATATATGTTCAGAGATTACAGTTAGGATATCTGCTTTGGAACGGGCTTGCCTAAATCCATATTGATTCTTGGTCAGGAGTTTAGTGGCTGTAAGGTGATGGACTAGAGCTAGATTAATTAAGGACTCAAATATTTTGGCGGAAAGCGGAAGAAGGCTAATGGGGCGATAATTTAATGGGTCAGTTCTTTCGCCAGAATTCTTGAAAACTGGTCTACAGAAGCGGTTTTCCACCACCTATGATTTCATCAGAATTTTAAATCAAAATAAATAAGCAGAAACTCATGAAAGTTTTTATTGTTTATATGATTTAGTGATTGCTGAAGAATTTTTTTTAATTCTATCTGAAATGTAAGCAGTTTTATATTAGACTTACCAGAATAATTGTCTTACAGCAGATAAATAATACAGAGACACTTCAATAAATTCAACAAGTTTGGCGACAAAATACTTAAATGCAGTTAAAAATATTCTGTTACGGTGAAAATAAAGCTAACGTTTGGCTTCAAAATATTTTAATGTAGAGTTTAGTTTTGAAATGACCAACATTAATCAAATATTTGAGAATCTCTTGAATTTTAATTTATTTTTATTTAAAACTATGATAAAATCATAGGTAAAAACTTTTCAGTATAGTATGCTCTTCCCTCTCCAATGCAAAAAAAACAAAAAAAAAAAAAAAAACATTGGGATTTTGCAGTCTAGATCGGTAGAGAATTTTAAGATATTTGTGAAAAAGGAGATTCTTTTTAGTGTTTCTTTTTTCATCTACATTTTGTAAATTTTGCATAAAAACTAATGATGGAAATTTGAGTAATTTGCAAAAATTCTGGCATTTTGATGAATTTTTTACGATTCTGAGGGACAAGTGGTAAAAAAAAAAAAAAAAAAAAAGATTTGCAAGAAAATTTATTTAAGAAATTCAGGAAACCAAGAGAATAAATGACAGTGACAAAAGCAATTACATTCTTATAATTACTGGAAATGAAAAAATCCAAAACGAATGGTGAAGGGGAGATTAAAAATCAAATCTCATTACATGATCTGTTAAATAGCAGAAAATTGACGTTCTTTTGATATATTTTCAAGTTTTACAGAAAGTCAAACTTGAAATCTCCATTTAACATGATACAAATAGTAGATTCACACTGAATTAATGAAAAAAAAAAAAAAAAAAAATTTTTTTTTTTTAAATTTTTAATCAAAGTAAAAGAAATTAACACTTGCCTGCAAATGGATAGCTGACAACTGGCGAGCCTGTGTCAGTAATGGAAATTCCTCTTGCTGGGATAGAAATGGCAGAAGAAGCAATACTAGAAACATTTTTGGGGGCATTTTCAGCGAGAAGGCCAGAGAAATCATCAGAGATATAACGTGTACGAGGTTTTCTGCTTTTCTTTGCTTCAGCTACAGTTGTTGGACGTCGCTTAAGCGAATTAAAAAAACTGGATGCTTTGCCAACTCTAAAATATATGAACATATAATAGAAAGTCTACTGATATTGGAATAGAAATTAAAAATTTAACAGTTTAAAATACTAAAAACAATTTTTTTTTTAATAAATACATTTATTTATTAAAAAACAAAACAAAACAGAACCTTCATCAGTCTAATTCAAAATTTTTTTCATGTCCCCATACTGAAGGCAGTAATGCTTGGGACATCTTCAGATGTTGTTGGAGTAAGGCTAGGTTTTAATGTCTGGTACAGCTTAAGCGCTGACCGCGTGCATGTGTCAAAAAAAAAAAAAAATCCACTGTTACAATTAAATTTTGAATGTGTATTCTAATATTAACAGTGTTTATTAATTAACAGTGGATTTTCTATTATTTGATACATGTGCAGGACCAGCACTTACATTATACCAAACCTTAAAACCTTGCTCCAACAACATCTGAAGACATTCCAAGCATTATCATCTACAGCATGGCACATAAAAAAAAAATTTTGTTTTTAATAATTATATGTATTTAAAAAAAAAGAAAAAAAAAATGCATTTGTTTGTGATCTTTTGAGCTGTTAAATTTTGAATATATAATTTCAATCTAACAGAAATCTGAAACATTAAAGAGAAATTAGGCGATGAATGAGGAAAAAATGTCTGACCTTGGAATTCCTCTTGAAGGTAACTTGAATACTTGAGCATCATATTCATCATAATCAATAAGTGCAAAATCATCATCGGAATCGTATGATGAGGAGTAAAGATCTGAAAGGAAATCAAATGTTAATAACAATTCATGTTAAACAATTATTAATAAAGAGGTGAAAGAAAAAGGTTGCATCATGAAGTATTGTTGCCACTTTTTGGCTGGTGCATCTAACACTACTCTCTCACTCTTAGATAGGATCCAAAAAAGAGTCTTCAATCTAATAGGTCTCATTGTCCCAGCGTTGCAATGTTGCATCTCTCTGCTTGTTTTACAAGTATTTTAATGGAATGTGCTCTGATGAACTCGTTGCACTTATGCCTCCTCAACGTACATAATCCCGATAAAACTCACTTAACAAAATCACACCTCTTTACTGTTGAGGTCTCTAAATGCCAGAAAGCTTTCTACTCTAATAGTTTCTTTCCTTGAACAGCTAGACTTTGGAATTCTCTTCCTGCTTCTATGACTGTTCTGATATGCAGTTTAAATGTAATGTAAACCAACATCATGCTAATCTTTTCTAGACCGGGTCCCAAATAGTATCCCCTCATGTCCAAGTGGTGATATGCCTTATTAGGGATGAATGTGCGTTAAAAAAAAAAAAAAAAAAAAAAAAAATCAAAATGAAAGAGGGTAAGAGACTGAGTTTTGACAAAGCAGATCCGAGTATAAATTAACTTGGTTGCAAGATACAAGTATTAAAATACAAATAAGTTCTTGCCACTTGAAATAAGCATCTCTTAGATGTGGAACACCTGAAGAGATTAAGGCAAATTATTTTTACCATCATATTCAGTTTTATGAATGCAATTGGGGAACTTTATAGAAGTTGACTTCCAAACTAATTTATCAAACTATGTTTGCACCTTCACACTGTGCTATGATTTGTTTCTTTATTTTTACTTATATTCCACCGAAACATAGCACATTTTCATTGAAATGTAATGCAAATTAAGGGCCAGATAAATAGAGGCATCCTAAGTGGAGAGTTGTGCGACAAGATGTTTGTTCGCATTATATATAAATTTCTGCTTGTTGGTACACTTGGGAAAACAGAGAAAGAATTGCGCAAGCAAACAGTATGAGGAAAGAAGCTATTAGAGTAGAAAGTTGACTTGAAGTATCTAATCATATTTATTATATGTCCAATTATACCGTATGATTTAATTTTCATTAGCACTTTTTCGTGCCAAACTTTGTCAAGGGCCTTGGATATATCAAGGGCTACAGCCCTGGCTTCACTCACCTTATTCAGTGCATGGTATATGCGTTCAGAGATGACTATTAAAATGCCTAAATCCATACTGTTTGTCAGAAAGAAGATTAGCTTTTGCAGGGTAGTGGACTAGTGCTTCCTTAATAAAGGTCTCAAAGATTTTAGCGAAAAGGAGGAGATTGATGGGACGAAAGTTGAGAGGCAATCTTCCAGTTATTAGGGAAGCAAGATTCAGCAAGGTATTTATTATAGAGTTTGGAAAGTACAGGAGCTAGCTCTTAATTAGTGTAGCAGGGATGAGATCAGGCCCACATGCCTTGGAGGTGTCTAAGTTTTTTTATGATTTTGTGGACATGAGAAGGGATGATTTTCAGATTATCAAGAATGTCTTCAGTCTGCATAGGAAAAGTTGGAAGGTAGTTGTTTGTTGGCTCTAAGATGGAGTTGGAGGCGAATGGCTGGACAAGCAGTTCTGCCTTCTTCAGTGTTGTGCATGATTTCTGATTTTTGGATAATGGGAATATTACTGATTGCCTTTTATTCACTACACCATTATAGATTTTCCAGAAATCACAAGTTCCTATCTCCTGCGATTCTATGTATTCCCTAGCTATTTCAGCATGCCTTCTTTTGGTTGTGGCTATTACTCTTTTACAATGATTTCTAGCCTCTATAAAATTTTGTCTATTTGTATTTGATTTATGACATACATACCATCAGAAAGCATGTTGCCTTTGTGCAATGGCAGCTAAACAATCTGTAGTGAACTATATATATATATATATATATACATATATATATACACATACACAAAATATATATAAGCATATAAATACACACAAACATGAATCCACACATACATATATATACATATATATATGTGCGTGAGCACACAGAAACATCTTGAAAATCAGTGGCAAGCCAAATCAGTAGATCAATATTCTTTCAGATAAAATTTGAATATATATATATATATATATATATATATATATATATATATATATAATAGAGAGAGAGGGAAAGACAGATAAATTAGTTAAACAAAAATTCAGATTTATTTACTATTATAATATATGACATACTGATTTATATTAAAAGCAATCATATTGTCAAAACTATTTTATCCAAAAAAAAAAAAAAAAAAAAAAAAAAAAAAAAAATGAGAACAGGAAACAAATGATGTGGGCAAGTTCAAAAGAAGAGGAATTAAAGATAATATTACTCACCTTCTTTGCTTTTAGGTTTCAAATCTTCTAACTGCAATTAAATAATTTAATATTTATTACAAAAGAAAATATAAAATTCCATTTTCTAAATTATATATATATATATATATATATATATATAAAATATATTTTAGTCATCGACATACAGACCTGTTTCGTTGTTTCACAACTCATCAGTGCCGCTAGACTAACACCTCTCCCAAGCCGAGGATCGAACCTAGAACCGTCGTGATGACAGTCGGCAGTCCTACCCCCTGACTACGGAATCGGTGGCCGAAATTAAACTGTCGGAATGCGTATTTAAATAAACATCCGTCCGCTACTCGTAGAGGGCTCAAACGTTTTGTTTGTAAACAAATTGCGAGCTTCGCATTATTTCAGCTAAATTAAGTAGCGAGTAAGATAATTTACGAGAGTGCTCTACCAAAGAGGGGAGCTTTATAAAATATATTTTAGTCATCGACATACAGACCTGTTTCGTTATTTCACAACTCATCAGTGCCGCTAGACTAACACCTCTCCCAAGCCGAGGATCGAACCTAGAACCGTCGTGATGACAGTCGGCAGTCCTACCCCCTGACTACGGAATCGGTGGCCGAAATTAAACTGTCAGAATGCGTATTTAAATAAACATCCGTCCGCTACTCGTAGAGGGCTCAAACGTTTTGTTTGTAAACAAATTGCGAGCTTCGCATTATTTCAGCTAAATTAAGTAGCGAGTAAGATAATTTACGAGAGTGCTCTACCAAAGAGGGGAGCTTTATAAAATATATTTTAGTCATCGACATACAGATATATATATATGCACAATAAGTTTAAGTCAGCATCATGTGATAAATAGGTATTTGCTTCTCATTAGCTAATTATTTGTAGATATTTGTTCTAAATGTTTACTAATATTAGTCTTCAGCTAAAGCACATGACAAAGTTTTTTTTATGTCTATCTAATCTAAACACTTTTCTTTTAAAGTATTTAAAATATTGCATTTAAGGAGAGGGATTTACAAGTCGGTTTTAAAATTTTAAGTTAATTGCTTAAATATTTTATGTGTGTGTGTGTGTGTGTGTGTGTGTGTGTGTGTGTGTGTGTGTGTCTGTGTGTGTGTGTGTGTCTGTGTGTGTGTGTGTGTGTGTGTGTGTGTGTGTGTGTGTGTGTGTGTGTGTGTGTGTGTGTGTGTGTGTGCTTGCTTCAGTTTTTAAGTTTTGTCAGCTTTATAAAAAAATGTTGCAGTAAAGTTGCAATTTTTATTAAATTAAATTTCTTAAAATCTTTTTAAATAAGACCAATGTACATGTTATATCACACATTTAATTTTTTTCTAAGTTTATGTTTATTGTTAGGAAAACTTTTGAATTTCTTTTCTTTTTTTTCTAAAAAAGTAAGAATTTTCAGGAAAACTGTTGATATACTTTTAGGGTTATGGTTGAACAGATTAAATTTGTGCATGATTAAAAACTAAATTTTTTTCTTCCAATTTATTAAAAGTTGTTTACTTCAATTTTTACTTGACTAAGCGGATTTGTTATCACTTTTTCATTGGATGATCAACATGATCAACGCTTGGCATATTCCCACAGAATTAAGAGCCCAAGCCAACATTTACAGAAATCCGGTGCACTAACTGCAAAAGTACCTGGACATTTCCCCCCCCCCCCCCAAGTCTCAGCATTAATAATAGTATCTACCTGAAATTTTATTTTTGTTATTATCAAGACAATTATTAATGTATCTCCTTAAAACTTTCTCAATTGTTTGTTCAGCCGTTTATTACAGAATGTTTTTACTTTATATTTTATTTTTACTCCTCTCGGTTTTTATTTTTTTGCTTTGCACCTACTGTGGAAGAATTTATGTCCATGGAAATTTTTGTTTTTAAATGGACAGTCTTGATATAAAAGTAATTTCCCAAAGCCCTAACAGACTAATTTTAAAATAAATTTTTTGTGCTTTGTTCTATATCACGTGAATATTTGTATTATCCACTCAAGTTTAGAATTCTAGGGTATTCTTCTGTTAAATTTTGGAGAGTAATGTTTTGATTCTGCTCTATCTTCGTTAGTAACCAGGTTCTCATTTCTTATTCTGATATGAAAGGTTAAGCCTTGTAGGAAGATTAGATATTTAAACATGTTGGATGTTACCTCATTTAATCGGAACTTTTCATAATATCTATTTACTGACCTGGCATAGATTGTATAATCTTCCAAATCTCTCTTTGCCCAGTTTATTAATCAATTATTAAAAAATGACCTTTGTTCACAAATATCCTTTGTTAATGTTTCTAGTGTTTCTTGTCGCTGGGTAAGATAAAGTTTGCATATTTTTTATGTTCTATTTTCCAAACAGAAATCCTATTTTTTTTTTTTTTTTTCTTGTTGGCCATGTTTTTACAGTTTTTTGCAAAAATTTCTTGGTACCTGCAAAATGTAATTTATTTATTTATTGATTCTTATGAAAAAGTAATTAAGTTTTCAGATTTATTTCCTTTTTTGCCAATATGTTCTAGCAATTTCTCAAATCTTTTCCTGTTCCATATTTTCTTCAAATCATTTTTCCTGATATTCAAGGTTTTCTTCATATCTTTTTTCCATTTTTTTCACTTTGTCCTAGCATAATGCCTTTTGTTTTAGAAATTTCAAACAAAATCTAAAGTCTCCCATAATTTTTTCTTGTTTTAATTCTTGAACGACGCCTTAAATTTTTTCTTAGTTTATAATAAATTTGAATTTAGTGGTTGTCAAATTGTTGCTGGTTTGTAATAAATTTGAATACTCATTACTAACCCGCTATATCATACAAAAAAGAACAAGACAGAAAATATACATAACTACGTAGTGGTACAAGAAGACATATTTTAAATATTTTAAAATAGTAGCTGTTAGTACAAGTCCATGCTGCTGGAATATGCACTTTCTTGCATGCTCTGTGTGTCTTTTCTATCTCCAAGTGACTGGAAGTCTTATGGTACGAGCCACAACAGTAAATGATATTAAAAAGTGTGTGGATGCTATTTAATAGTTTAAAATAAGTTTAAATATGTGATAAATAAAAGTAATAAATAAAGGTGATTTTTACGCTATAGATTTTCACATATCATTGGGTTTTAACTGTAACAGCAATTGGCATAAAAACTAACATGACAATTACAGCAGGGGAAATAACTCCTCCAAAATAAATATTTAATATTTGAAAGGACTTACTATTTTGGGCGGTTTAATTCTTGGAATAAAGGTGGTTTCTGAGCCGAGAAGATGAGACTTGGATGTATAAAAGCTGAAGAGAAAAAACAACTATTTTACAAACTTTAAAATAATAAAATAGATAAAAATATTTAAATCGTTTTCTTTTCCATAAGAATTGGGGTTAGACTTTGTTCAAAATAAAGTTTACTAACATCTTCAATTCTTAGAAATTATTTCAATAAATTAACTTTAGAGCAAGAATTATAAAGTTTGAGAATGAGTATACAAAAATACTCCAGAAAAAAAAAGTTTCTAAAAAAATAAATAAAAAATAAAAGAATTAAAAAAAAATCAAAATGAGATAGAGTGACAAGTAAACAAAGGAGATTTGTACTAAAACGTGAAATTAACTTTCATTGTATCTACCTACATTCTAATCAGATCTTTTTTTTATCCTTTTATCATTTTTTACTAAAAACCTTTAAAAGCCAGCTTTTGTTTTTCCAGATCTCCTAAACATTCATTCAGATGAGTACAAATACAAAAATACAGTCAATCATTTTCACAGTATTTCTATCTATCCTTTTTCAGTAGGCTTTTTGTTTATCTAACATATTTGTAGATTTTATTTAACTCCATATTAATCTACACATACATTCCCAGCGTCACTGATCTGGAGGATTTAAAACATTTTAGGTTATTTGAGCAATCCATAATTAAAAAAGACTGATTGTCTGCAAGGTTGATTGGCATAAGCTTAAACTGACAAATCCGAAAGAAAAAGAAGAAAGTCAGTTGTTTATTTTTTCTTAATTGTTATGTGAAACTTCTTTTGAAATCAATGTAATTTCAAGTAAAAAGATAGAAAATTAGTAATAAGTTAATTTTCTACATTTTTTTTTTTTTTTTGACAATCACCATTAAATTTTCAATACAGGAGGCCTTCATTCTTTTTTATAGCCAGTCTCCTACAAAAGGGGAAAATAAATTCTGGAATCAAATTTTTATGTGATTCAAAAGAACAAAGGTGAATATGCTCATGACTGATCACAGAATGGTTACACGTCATGAACCCTTCATAAACATATTAAAGTTCAAGATTTTTTTTTTTAAATTAAATCTTATGGTGTATTATAACTATAAGTAGCCATTAACAGTTGGAATTGTAGATTCCTTTAGAAATTTAGAGTCATGACAAAACTGATTTCTCCCCATTATTTCCCTGCCAGTCTCATGTATTTCTCTAATGAATCTTTGCTTTCATTTATATATCGATGCTTTTTATTCCAGTCATTATCGTTGGATACTGCTTTTCTTTGCTTCATTATAAATAGACTATCAAACCTGTGGTTCATCCAATGTGGAATATTGTAATCATCTCCCACTTCCAATGTAATCTTCTCCGTTTTGCTATGGAACTGAAAAATAAAAATAAAATTTTTCTCTAATACTTAATATTTCTCTTAAAAAAAATGTTGATGCATTAAAGATATTGAAGTAAAGATATTGAAATAACGCGACAACTCATGAAATAACGCGACAACAGAACCATAACTTTTGCAAGAAATAAATATATTTTATGACTTTCACTTGAATACACTTTATTACTGCTTCTTCTCCAAGAGTGAGGTACAATACTTGACATTTCCTAAACAAAGTTTTGGTAGCAAGGATGAAACGGACAAATTTGGGTATACATTGATTACTTCTGATCAAACTACACATACTGTAAAAAAACAAATAATAAACCTGAGTTAATGTTTTTTGTGACATCAATTTTTAATATAAGGAAAAAGCTTATTTTTAGCAAAAAGAAAGGTGGGGATTAAATATTTAGGGGAGGGGGGGTTATTTGCAAAATATTTTAATAAACAAAACAGAAGATTTTCAGGTTGTGTACAAATTCAATGCCATAAATCGTTTTCAAGTTATATATTATAACTGTTTTAATGAAAATTAATTTAAAGCAAGATTCGATAAGACATTTGTTGTAGAGTTTGAAGAGAAAAGGGGTTAGCTCAGCAGAGCATTTCTTTATTATCATAGCAAGTATGATGAGATCAGGACCACACACCTGAGGTGTTTAGGCTTTCTTTATAGCACAAACATAAGGGGTGATTTTCAGATCAGTGAGTGTAGCTTCTGTACACAAAGGGAAATTTGGAAGAGAGTGGTTTGTGGGCTCTAAGGTGGAGTTTGAGGGGGACAGCCAGAAAAGTAGTTCAGCCTTTTTGGTTATTATGCAAGCAACCTCATGTTGGTTGGATAGTGAGCGAATTGTTATTCATCCTGCTATTATTAATTTTACAGAAATCAGGAGTTCCTAATTTCTGCGACAATGCGTTTTCTCATTTTAGTATGCCTTTTCTTGGCTGCAGCTATTTCACTTTTACATGTCTAGCATCCATAAATTTTGCCTATTTGTACTTGACTTATGGTGAATGAATTGGTAGAATGCATGTTGCAATGGCAGCTTCACAAGTTGAAGTAAACCATTAAGGAAAGTAGGGTTTGTTATAGAATTTCCGTGTAGAATGTCGTTCATTTACTGTTTAGAACCATTCAGTTAACTCATTTACATACTGTTCATTTAATAGTTTCAGTTTTAAAGTGGAATGGGTAGGGCAAAGTGAGTGTGTTTGATGCCAAATATGCACACACAAGTAGACCATTAGCTCACTATCTATAAGATTGTGGCCTCAGGAAAACCCACCATAAATAAGTACAGGATCCCTTTCTGCATGTGACATGTCACAACAGCTATCTTGATATTATACAACTGGTGATAGAGAGGATGCTACTTAGAGTTAGGGATCTTTTAGTATCAATTGGATCAGAAATAGCAGTTAGACAAACTGAAACATGTACCCTCAAATCTGTCAGACCAGAGCAGTTCAGACTAATTATATGAACTCACAAGTTGTACAGTTTAATTTTCTGGTTATTTCTATAGATCCATACACTCTCCTCATCTAGAAAATTCAGTAGGTTCATCTTGATTATCTCTCTTGTATATCAACAGTATTTCAACCACTTTTAATCCAAATTATCCTCCTTTATAATAACAAATAGTAATCTATAGCCTTTACTTCTATATAATTATAATATTCTAGATACACATCCCATTCTTTTTGTTAAAAAAAAAAATATATATATATAGTTCACTAGCTATTTATATTTTTAATATATTTCTTTCCTCTAATTGAAATTTATCTTGCATTTTTTCCCCCACTTATATTTAATAAATGGTTGATCTGGGTTATTCCCCTTAGATTGTAAAAGAATCATCACTTAACTTTCCATAATTCAGATTATCTTCTCTGCTTACACTGTTGAACAATGGTCAACTCAAATGGCCATACTGTGGAATTACTTTGGAATTTAACTTTGAAAAAGATCTTTTTTGCTTGTTTAAGATGTTGAAATTTTATGCAGGTGATATCAATCGTTGTCTACGAATTTTATTAATTAACTCGTTTAGATAACTCGTTTAGATAACAAATTCTAAGAAACTAACTCTGGTTACTATATTGGATATGTTTTTATAAAATACTAGCAAGCTGCCTGGGGTTACCCGGTTGTAAAATATGCATAAATATATTTTAATTCATACAGAAACTGACATGTTTTTTTCTAAACAGTTCACTGCTTATAAGTAAAAAGAAAAAATACTCAAGCTAAGATCGAAACCAAAACTTAAAGACAGTCAAGTACGTAACCATTAGACCAGCTTGACATGATTTTTACAAAGTGTTTTCTGACCTACTTATTCTCAATGCGAAAAATCTGTCATGGTTCACGGCCATGCATGCACATTCATGAAACAGTTGACAGAAAAATCTGATCACCCCTCCATGTTCCAATTTTGACCCCTTAGCTGCCCCCCACCTTTTTTTCGGGTGAAACCATTTAAAAATGTTTTCCAAATCTCTGAATGCTCTATGTACAAAATCTCAAGTCTGTAGATCAAAAATTTGTTGAGAATATAGGTTAAGAAGTGTCCTCACACATTATCACTTTTATAAATATGTAGATATCTGTGTGATTATTATCTGTCATATTTTTATAATTATATGATATATATATATATATATATATATATGATAGATAAGACCTCCCTAGATTTTAAAACCAGATATTACAACCATAAAAGCACACTTAAATAAAAACGCACAATCAAAACAACAATAGCAACTCATTACTTGAAGCTCAAAGAAAGTGGGCACACATTGATAGTAGAGTGGAAAATACAAGAGATAATGATGAAATATAAATAACTTGTTTAGATTATATCTAGAGGAGAAATTTGAAATTCTAAACTAAGGACTCAAACTTATTAAATTGTAAAAATGAAATATTAAACAATTGTATACACAGAATAAATTTTACTTTGGGATAAAAATATGAAAAATAAATTATTAATAAAAATAGTCAAGCACGCGTGTTACAATAAGCTCAACTATTAATTCAATACATTTACAAAAGAAAAATGTGTCAACCTATAATAAACAGAATAGTAATTGTCAGCCAAACCTTTGTCTGAAGGAAGCACGTACATTGACTAGTGAACATTTCAACTCAGTTAAAAATAAAATCAATCTGCTTAGTTAGATATCTAAACTAATAATTAATATATAAAAATGATAGGTAACACTAATTCTATGCATTTTAGCCTGACGATTCTTTACCAGGATGAAACAATACATTGTATCACTTAATTGCTTTATATTTTAATAACACACACACACACACATATATATATACATATATATATATATATATATATATATATATATATATAAATGACAAAACAGCTATATTCAAAATTCCAAGATGCATCTTACCCTTTATTTCTTTCAATATGTCAAAATTTCTCATTTTTTCCTTGGAATTTGGAATATAGCCATTTCATCATGCAATTAGATCTGTAGCTTGTAAAGTAATTTATACTAATTTCCTTCTTAAAGTGCCTATTCCTCAATTTTCCAGCTTTCCCCTCTTTTACAAGCCCCATAACTGTAGTTGATCTTATTTCTGATACATTTTAGTATTTTTAGAACAATTAACCAAAATATTTTGCTATGGGAGATAAATTTTCAGAACAAAGAGAATTCCACTAAAAGTGGAGATCTCACATCCCCAATATATATTTAACCCCTTTTACATAAAACTAAATACAGCCCACATTATGAACTCTCTAGCTCTACCAGCTGTATTCCAAAATTTCTAATGACCAGTTATTTATTTTAAGAGTGAATCCTGCACAAACATATGCACATGCTCAACTTTACATAGATAGCTATATCTATTCCTAAACTAATGAACTGATCATTATGAATTATAGTGTATATATATATATATATATATATATATATATATATATATAATGTTGACCATCTTATAATTTATTCCTTTAATTCAGTTAACATTTACAATTTTTCAAAGTATCTGTTTCATAGCACAAAATCATTCATTCAATTATTATATCAATCAGTGGATCTATTTTGCTTTTAACTCAGGAAATAGCAACAATCAATCCACCTAAAGGAAATAAAATACGTTTGGATATGATTTAAAAATTTGTTTCGTCATTTATTCATTATATGGTCTGTAATGACATCAAGCTTCTTAAATAAGGATTGGTATATATGAAAAGGGAAATATAAGCGAATAAAGAATATTTCCACAGAAATATATATATATATATATTTATTCTAATCAACAAACCGTGCAATATGAGCATTTTATTTTTGTAAACGGAGAGCCCCCCCCCCCAAAAAAAAAAAAACGTTTAAATAAGCGAGATACAAAATAACAGAAAATAATTGTTCTATATCACATTCTGAGTTATGTAATAAAATGTTAACTAGACCATCTGTGCAGAGTAACCTCCTAAACTAATCAAGTTATAGGATACATAGTCTAGGCAATATGGAGAGTAATGTGAGAACATTATTATTCTTATCATTTAATAGGTGACACTGAAACTGCACTCTAACCAAAAAAGGAATAAATTAAAAACTAATGCTATACATATCGTTCATACATGTTCTGGAACTGATAATCTGCTAGTTATTTATAGATTTGATACTTACAGAACATTATAATTTACATTTGTACTTATATGATTAACATATTTAAAGAGAAAACATGAATTCTTGGGTCTTTCAATGTTTTTTAACAAAACTTGTACAAAGGTACCATTCATCAAGTTGAGTATATTTTTATGCTAAACTAATTGATCATTATGAATTTTGAAACACAGCTGCTTTGCATGAGTCCATATGTGGGCTATATTTAGCACTTTGCAAAGCAGGTAAAGAGGGATAGAAGTCCTTCATGAAAATTCAGATACAAACTCTCTTCCATTTTTCTGATTTCTTAATAATAGACATCAATTAATAAATATTCCCTACATTTAAATTTTTTAGGGAGCATTTACAAAGTTTTTAGGAGGCATAATATGGTAACAATTTCTCATTTGAAAATTCAAATATTAGATTTGGATTGAATTTGAGCTTTAGTTA
Organism: Euprymna scolopes; assembly: GCF_053919585.1. NCBI lineage: Eukaryota > Metazoa > Mollusca > Cephalopoda > Sepiida > Sepiolidae > Euprymna > Euprymna scolopes. The sequence continues at coordinate 63,853,075 of NC_136482.1, read as the reverse complement.
TTAGACAAAAATTAGATTCCCTGAATTTTATTTTTTGTGATGAGCCCTTAAGCTCTTAATCTAAGATCATTTCTAAAATCAAAATCAAATAATGGATTTTGACCAAAATTAGAATAACGATTGAAGACATAAGATTTAGCTTTCTTATATCTTTATTTCAATGTTTGTAAGGGGATGTAATCTTTGTAAGAAGATATAATAGAAATTTAAGAAACTGTTCCATTTGGAAATTAATTTAAACTGTCCTTCTTTGGGTATCTTTGAAACATTTAATCATATTACAGTTTCCCACTGTTTTATGCTATGTAATATCCAAAGACATTGTGTTTGAAACGGTAGAAACAAACCTCAACTCGGCACTAGATGAGCTACTCCTCTACTACTAGGGTAATCACCTGCATGCAAACAAAGCAAAAACCCGAGTCTGGTCATTTCACTTCAGGAACCAGAAGGCTAACCAACTTCGAAGCACCATATGATCTACCTGGTTATTAACACTGTATTGCACCCTTATCTAAGGAACAAATACAAAAATAACAAACAAAGACAAAAATGAAAGTTAGCTTCTGGAACAGAATTTATTTTGCTACATAGTCACCACCATTCTCAATGTACTTTTACCAGGAATTAAATGATGACGGGGATTGCTTTCTTAGTCTCACACTGTCAATATTTGCAACAGAGAGATGAAACTTTTAAATCATGAATGCATAAGTTATTATAACAATGCAATAGTATATATGTTTAAGGAGTCAATAGTATATAGTATATATGTTTAAGGATCAAAAATGGGTCACAATTTTTAAGGGGTCAAACATGGTTCAAAACTGAAAAAAAAAAAAAATCATACATTTTGTAAAGTCATCTTAGTTTATTTTAAATTTTTAATCGGTTTATATGTGTGTCACATTGGTACAGTGGTGACGTCACCAGCTTTGAATGTTTTGAATGTTACAGTTTCAGTTCTAACTGATGGCACCCAAATACTTCTTTTTTTGATAAGAATGTTTGTGGGATCATCATCATTCTCAGAAGAGGGGTGAGGTCAATATTTCACATTTATACATGTACATAAATAATAACCTTATTAGAATTTTTCCTTTGTGAAATAACATCTGGATATATCAAGATAAAATTGGTCAACAAAATTTCAGAAAATTTATGTCACTTACCTTGAATAAGGGTGCTGCATGCAATGGTTGCTCTCCCATGCATACCAAATCACTTCCAATACCTATTTTTTTTTTTTTTTTAATAAAAATAACATTTTAAAAAGTTTAAATATCTAGTCATAAAAGAAAAACTATTCAATTTTGAAATAGTCCACTGAATAAACTATAATACTAATAACAAAAACCATCACAGTCTATCTGAATTAAAAGAAACTTATCAATTCTTTTTTAAAAAGGAACAAACATTAATTAGAATTTGGGGTGCTTGTCTACATTCAAAAAATGCCTATAAAAAAAAAAATTTTTTAAGAAAAATCTTTGATGTACGTATCGGTCACCATACAAAGATGTCATATTCTAAAAATCACATATCAAGTAGATTTTTTTATTCAAGAAAATCAGATTTTATGACATTTTATCAAATGATTACTCCATCTCAATTTCAACCGTAGACAGGAATCGAATTTGGTTTACAGCATAATGTCAATATCATGGATTATTTAATGTCAAAATAATCCTATCAAAAACAGAATTCCTATTTTACTTATGGTTGGGATTGTGGGTTCATAAAATTGTAAGGATAGTTTAATCAAATTAATAAGTAAGTTCCATTTAACATTTCTGTGGTGAACAATCTTATTGCTGTATAGCTGCCTTTAATATTATAATGGACTGCCCCACATTATAAATGATCCTGCTTTTCTTTTTTTTTTTTAACTTCACTTTTCTGCTGAGTAAAAGTACAAATTTTATGCTTTATGTTTTTCTTTTGCAACAATTTATTCAGTGCAAAAGTGCTTTTGCTCTCTGGACCACTCTTCACAGTTTGAATAATGCTGGATTGGAGGCAATGGTTTTCTACATTAAGAACTTTCTACAAAGTTTTGAACAATATGCCTGAAAGATGTGTTTGGTTATGAAACGACTTTAAGATGTGTTTGCAGTCGCATTTGTCACAATTTTCAATACAAGCAATAAACAATATCCATCAAAACGCACATGTGCCATGTTGATAGAACATCTTCAGTTGGTTGATTAAACTTGGCACATCTTACCAAGGAATACGGCGCCAGATAGCAAAGCAATTGGGATCACAATCAATGTAAAAAAAAAAAAATGAGCCCCATTACAATGGGTAATATTTATTGCTAGCCTGTGCCATGTTTGTTTAAAATTCAAAGCATCCTCTGACCAGTGTATGAGTGACAAATCGATCGACTGACATTCTTCAAATTCTCTGACAACATTTTTCATAATGGCTGTTGTTTCATGAAATAAAGTGCCTCATACCAGGATGACCGCTTTTTTAGTGAATAATCTTGATCTGGTCAAGCCCAACTAAGCTCACAGACACAGTGTTCCTCTTAATTGCATCAAGCCATCTCTGAGACACTCTTGTCAATTAATCTGCTTTGTTTTGGATAGATCTGACCACGGATACATCCATTGACAGCACGTATTCCTTCCCCAATTTTATTACAGTGTCAAGCCGATGTCAAATGAGCATCTCACTTATGGTTTTGGTTCAAACTCTGGCCCTGCTGGTAAGGGTATCTGATATCCACTAATGGGCACAAGCAGAATCCGTGAACAAGTGGATCGCCAAGTTTATCCCTTTAATAATGGCATAGAGTTCCACAAGATTAATATGTTAGGAGTCCTTTTATGGACATAACCAGCAAGCATCGTCTACTACAGCTTATTTCTCTGTCTCTCCACACAGTAACCAATGTCTCCGATTGATGAATAGTGCTATAGTTTCTATGCTTTGTATCTTTTTTACAACAATTTATTTTAGCTTCAATTAAATTAGCAATACACATGAAAAAATTTAAATGGCTTAAAATATTTCAATATTGGTATATATAGAAAGAGCTTGATAAGCTAAGAAAGAATCTTTAAATTTTTTAAATCCAATTAAAATCAAGGAAGTTATCACTATTTTTATGCCCTGTGTGTTTGAATATTTTCCCCTCTTTAAGACCATATGCATTTTGTCACATTTTTTGCACTACTTTTTCAGTAAAAATGCTATATCTTTCTTAAAACACAAGACTAAGCAATGAAATTTGCCATATAAGTGTATTTTTGTGCAAGGAATCTGAATATGCTATTGAAAATCTCCAGAAATTAATAGTTTCCAAATAATCTGCAGTAAATGCACATAAATATGCTGCAATTGCTTAAAAATGCCATGTATTCATTAAAAGAAAAGTTAGAGAACTAAAAGTTTAGTTGTAATGCATTTTACGTGCCAAAAACTGAAATCGAAATCTAGGATTGGTTAAAAATGAATATATTGCAATATTTCTTTGGTAGTATTGTAGATTAATACCTTCTGTTACCCCCTCCCCATCTGACCACCTCTCCAAAATATGTGATTCTACCTTTATAGACAATTGCATGTGAACAACTTGAAAAACTTTAATAAAAAGATTAATAAAAATTATTTTAGAATTTAATGTAAAATGATTTCTCATTTTGAATCATTTGAGCGTTTTAGGGTCGTTACCCCCCCCCCCCCCCACACACACACACCTTTTTCCTATGATAGATAAATCCTGGGTGTTTTTTTTTTGTTTGTTCGTTTGTTTTCTAAAAGGTGATTATGCGAGGTTTTAAGAGGGTCTTTGTGCAATTATGAGAAGGTAGAGAGGTTGCCACTCTAACTTTGGGTTAATGATAGGGCTAAGGAAAATTATGTGTGAACATCCTGAAGACTTGATAGAAACAAAACAAAAACAATTTTAGAATTTAGAGTGGGGGTTGGTTTCACAAATGTAAAATAATTCATCATTTCAAGACGATCCTAGCATTTTAGGACAGTTGACCAATTTATTTGGGAGGGGAGGATTGATCATATGCACTTTTCTTTAAACGTTTTTTATGCTTTTTTTCTTTTTTACGTTTATATGAGCTCACAGAGGAAGTTTGTTTAGTGGGGAGTTCTGCCACTTGTACTTAGCGTTATTGTTAAGGCTAAAGGTTTTAGGAGGAGGCTTGACACTCGTACCTAGGATTAGACATAGAATTAAGCAAGTTTTTTTTTTTAAAGAGGGTGTTTGATACCCATTGTGAAACTTTACAAGAATTATGACAAACAGACAAAAATAAATGTTATTTAAAAAAGTGACATCCCTCTAACAGAAACTTGATATTTTTCCAAGCATCATGTTATTTAAATTCTATTTACATATAAAAAGAAACAAGTTTTTGCTAAAGCTGGCAAATTGTTAAAAAGTTTGAATTAATTTTATTTTTAATTACATTTCATGTCTTTTCCTACCTTTGTTATTTTTTAACTGAGCACCTCCTACAAATATTTAAATATCGATTATTTTATTTTATTTAAAAAAATTTTTTTGTTTTTTTAATAATCGGGTAGATCATTCGATAATAATTCACTGAAAACTTTTAAGGGACGAAAATTAGAAGTGTGTGTACCGTTTGTACACGTGAACCAAAACATTTCACATTTTCGCTTGTTAAAATATTTTAAAATTTACTACTACTACCCAATTTTTAAAAATATTTGTATGATTGATAACAAAAAAGTTCTAACATGTAAGAATTTTTTTTTATAACCAGATTTTCAATTAAAAAAAAATCGATTTGGAATAAAAATAAACAACAAAAACAAACGTCTGTTTACACCATGTTATCGCTGCTGCTGCTACTATCATTAATACTACAGAAGTCTTGATTCAAATTCATAACGATTTTTTCGGATATTATGTTTTTAAATTGCTCCGTACCGCTAGAGAAAACATTGTCCAATCATCTTTTTAACGAATAAACATAGTAAAAAGATTGTTTTATTTAATAGTGAGTGTCCGAAGAAAATTGTTTTTCAAAACTTTCAATACTCATCATTTTGAAATATTTTTTTTAACACAAAAAAAAAACGAGTGGTCAAATGAATTTCGGACACTCAAAATTATTAAAAATGACATCTCTTTTGGCTAATTTCCAAATTTCATTAAAAAATTTTTAACAGAAACATGGTACGAATGTTTAGAAATCCGGGGGGGGGGGGGGGGGTCGTTACAAAATCTTACCGAAAATGTTGTTTTATGATGTTCATTTTTATCACTTTATTTGCTTAAAACTCTAAAAATATATAATGTATGTTATTATTCACTAATTCATTTGAAAGTATATTCATTTCTGAACAAAACGGTCGTATTTTGAAGACTTAAAGTGCTTTGGTTTTTAAAATATGACTATTTTAGCAGAAACCCCTTGAAATCTGATTATCCAAAGCGTTTTAACGGCCATGTGTATTGCTAAATTAAATTGATTCCTGATTGTTTTTATTTTAGCACAACTGTAATATTACTAACTAGCATGGGTGCATGATGTTGTCCGGGTGTTTAGAGATGTGTGTTGAGCAAAAATAAAATTAAAAAAAAAGTGATAGTAGGAAGGCAGGCTCAAACCCGTACTGTGAAGAAGAAAAAGTATGGGAAAAAAACACGTCTTTGCTGTTACGACCACCTTCAAACAGGAAGTGACGTAGGCTTAAATTAAGGCTAGACAATCGGAAAGAGAGGATGACTTTCGAAAATATTGGTGAAAAAAGCGACCCCTCCCTATAGAAAAATGCCCAGTTAAGAATGAAGAAATTAAGGTTTGGGACAATTTTTTGGTATTTGTCATCTGAAGGGTTGAGCTCCAAAACGCTACTGATCTTGTGAAAATCCATCACCTCTGTCGAAAGTTTTAGGCAGACATGCAAACATACATATATACATTTATGTATTGGTAGCTCAAATTTTCGACCAAAAACCGATTAAAAAGCTTGCCCTATCTCTGAATACCCTTTATATAAAATTTCAAATGTTTAGACCAGAAATTGTCTGAGTAATTTGGTAGAGAACACAGGTCAAATTTTTTAACTTTTGACCCCTATTATGACCCCTTAATATTCATTGTTCTGGGCTTAAATCAAGTTATTAAGTTAGATCCATGTCCAAGGAACTTATATCTAAAATTTCAATTGTTTATACCCAAAATTGACGGAGGAGTTTGGTAGGGTTCTCAAAGGTCAAATCGTTGAACTTTGACCCCTTAATAGCTAAATTTCTGGCCGAAAACGGATTACAAAGATTTTCCAAAATCTCAATACCATGTATATCAAATTTCGAGTCTGTAGACTAAAAATTGACAGAGTTATTGCGTAGGGAAATGTATACAGAAAGACACTTTCACTTTTATAGATATACTAGCAGTTCCGCCCGGCTTTGCTCGGGCCCTATGTACTGTTCATAAGATTATGTGCATACGTATATATTAAAAAGTGTGAATATGTAAAGTAATGCCTTCCTGTATAATAGTCTTCCTTAACTACTATAGAGAAAAGACAGACATTTTCACTTTTCTAGATATATAGATTGGATGCAATATAAAGTAAGGATTTAAAAAGCATAAAAAAAAAAAAAAAAAAGACTTATGCGCCACCATCATCAACAATCGAAACTAAAACATTCAGCTCACAGTTTATTTTGCCTCTGCCATCAATGACTGGGCTATGAAAACAGGTTTACTGCAAAGCTAAAAATTAAAACATGAACCAATAGCTACTACATTATGCATTAGTAATGCCGGCGTTCGACCTTCACCTGGCAAATTTCATTTTTTTTTTTTTTTTTTTTTTTTAATTTTCACACTTTTGCACAGATTTTTCTGGGCTAAAACCAAATATAAAGTTTCACATGGATTCAAATACCTTATATATGAAGTTTCATGTCTGTAGATCAAAAAATCTAGGAGTTTGGTAGGCAAAATTTGTTAAACAAAAATATATACATATACATAAATATATGTGAAAACAGTTTTGTGTTTACTATAAAGTTTTTATGCAAATATGCAAGTATAAATCATGTAAAATATCTGCATGAATATAATTACACATAATAGTTAACTAAAGATGATTATCCCATTAGAAAGCCAAAGCAACTAATAGGGAATTAATTAAAATGAATGTTTAAAAGAATATGCAAATTAGCTAGATCTTTTGCTGGTGAATGCATTTCCACAACCCATATATAAGAAAATTGTATTTTCTTTTTAAATAAACAGAAAAGAGGGTTTTGTAATATGAACATCAATACCCACAAAAGAAAAACGAATTTATAGGAGTATAGATATATATGTACACACTGAATACAAAAGGATGGAATTCATCAAAACTCAATACAGCTTTCATGATATATATAGACAGATGACAATTGATTGTTTTTCCAAGTTAGTTAAATTACAATGTTTTATTACAAAATTTAGAGTAGAAAAATATCTAAAGATGCAATATTTTACTTGTAAGAATTTCAGTTGATAGTTTTATTTTATAGAAAAATACATTTCATAGTAGTTGAACTTTCCAAGGGTTAATTTCAACGAAACAATTCGAGTTTCCACAGGATCCTAAATTAATTCTGTCATAATGGAAAATATATTTTTGCACTTTTTACACAATTTAGTCTAATTGAATGTAGATTGTTTCTTTGGAGGTTTTTAAAAGTAATATTTATTAGACAGGGAAACTTACCACAGTCAATGGTTCTGTGTTTAGTAATATTTGTTAGTTCCCTGTCAACTTCAAAAACACCTGGTCCAGGAGTAATTACCACTGCTACTTGGCCAGTCCGATCAAAACTACGGTCCAGATAATATCTTTCAAACACTGCAAGAGAAAGTAAAAATTATAAATTTGAACTTTATATAGATTTTATACAAAATACTTTTACATCTATTTAAAATATATTTGTAGTCATCGACATACAGTCCTGTTTCGTTGTATCACAACTAATCAGTGCCGCTAGTCTAGCATCTCTCCCAAGCCAAGGATTGAACAAAATACTTTTACATCTATTAATACGAATGGGAAAAAATTGTGAATTTGCTTTTTTGGTCAGCAATTAGAACATTTAAGGGTAGCAGTAAAGGTGGAAGATTTATCAGATAGGCGTTTTGGGATTCTTTTTTATTAGTGTATAGCTGAACATCCAACTTTTTCATAAATCCTGCAATTTATTACTGATAGTTCTGATCCCATATCCAGCAGAGTTGTCGAATGAGCATCTCACTTATAGCACTGGTTTGTACTCTGACTTTGATGGTAAGGGTATCTGATATCTACTTATGGGCACAAGCAGAATCCGTGAACAAGTGTAAGATGGTCACCTTTCAGAAGATTGCCAAGTCTATCTCTTTATTAATGGCATAGAGTTCCGCAAAATTGGCCGTCCTTTTCTAGACATAACCAACAAGCATCGTCTACTACAGCTCTATCACATATTAATGACATGCCAGTAGCAGAGCTTGCATCAACCCATACATTAAAATCTTGTGCGTCAACACACTATTTACCCGATGCCAGGTTTTCTTTGTGCCATCTGGTGAGAACCTCCTTAATCATGGTGTTAAGAGGAACATTGTCAACTTTGTAATCCCACCTAGTGGTAACGTTAGATAATCTTCACTTGATGAACGCCACGGCAACAAAGCCAATCAACAATGGTAAGGTGGCAAATCAATTTGCCATATAATGAAAATATATTCTGTCACTTGATGGCACAAGGCATTCTGGGATTTTGTTCCCCTTTTCAATACAGACCTGTAAATCAAGTACTTGTGCAGCATCCTAGAGCTTCTCTAGTTTTTGCTGAGGAGGGCAAAGCTGTAGAGATGTTTCTTCATGCATGCAGTGGATACAATACTTTCGGCTATGTACACATCATCAATATAAGCAGATGTTGCCTGCTGTATGTACTTATCCGTTATCAAAATAGCATCAACACTTGTTTGCATGACGAATGGTGCCACATTGAGTCCAAACTATGTGTGGGTCAGGCATCTTTGAAATATGCCTTGCAAAGGTCTTATACTGATACATTTGATCCCATTCACCGCCATTTTCTCAACTTTTCAGTACATATATCCGCACAAACCATGAATGGGTTCACGTATTCGTTTAACTCCTGATAGTCAGGCACTGGCTTTACTTTTTCTTTGTTCTGCTGGATGACTAATGTGGGATAAAACCCTTTAGGGGCCCCAATTCCTTTTCTAAGGAATCAACCACCCATTATCCATTCAGGCTTGTAACACATTGTATTCTGTACAAACTCTTGCAGGGATGTTATACTCTGGTATTCTGTTGCATAATTTTTTCTGGCAGCTGATTACCTGACCACTTCCACGACACCGTTCAGGATTTGGTGCATTGGTCAAACACTGTGCAAAAGTCAGACTGTTCCAGTTCTATTGTCACACCCAGAGTGAAAGTCGCCTCAGCAAAATGTACCTTGCTTCCTTATGCACACCGCCAAGTTTCTTAGTGACATCCATTCCCAACAGGATCACAAATTCCAATAGCTTTTTGTTTACCACTTTCTGTTGGTCATTGTTAAAGTTATGCTGCTAACACTGTGGCTTATAAGGCATTTTCCACCTACCGTGAGAATTGTGATACTTTTACATACTTTTGGTCGAAATAACAACCCACTCACAACGGATGAGGAACATCCAGAATCAACCAACGTTATCCGATCTACCCAATTGATTTTTAACTTTTATTACGGGGAGCACATTTTCCAGTTTATTTAGGGAGAGAGTAGTGCTGGCCTCTTATCTTTTGTCTCATTTCCTGAACATCTTAATGCGACATATCCTCATTGATAACAAATATCTCCAGCAAAGTGATTGGGACCTCCACACTTGTGGCACTGCATTGCAACTGCGTCTTGCCAGTCAGAGGTTGAAAGTGGGTTCACATCATATGGCCACCACAGCAACAGGCTCAACCATCACTATTTCTTTTGTCATGAGAGCTGGAGCCCTAGCAAGAATCTGTTGTAGGATCATGTGCTCCATCCTAGATGACCCACGCAATTGTTGTCTAACCAAAGCAGGGAGTCCTGATACAAAAGCACAACTGAGTTACTAGTCAGAGGGATTTTCTTGAATCAAACATGCCAGATCTTGTAGATCACTCAAGTATTCATCCAGTTTCCCCAAGGTGCAAACGATGAAAAACAAACTTGTCAAATGCAACAAAAGGATCTGGTGCAAAAGCTACGAGGAGGGTTTTTTTCACCTGCTTTAAACCCTCCCTCTAGTCATGGTTTAATCGTCAGTATACTGACAGAGCCCTGCATCTTAGTCTGAGTAGTAGAACATGCTCAATGTTGTCAACACACATTTCACACACCAATTCTAATTGTTTTGTGTGTTCAGGTGAAACATCATAAAATTCGGGAATTAACCAAATGTTAAATGCTTTACCTGCCATTTGGGTTTTATTATTAGTTAACAGGGAATTAGCTTGTTCTGCAAGGTCACGGCTGATTGTAACATTTCCAATCACACAAGATATAACAAAAAACTGCCTTCTTTCCCTCCAAGCCAGGTTCTTTTATCCGCCTAAAATCTCGCCCAGTCCCATGGGCTTATCACATTCTTCACGTCTTCTTGCATAAGCTAGGTACAGTACACTTCTTGCATTTTCTTTTTTTCTTTGTTCTTTCCATGTCTGAGTAGCAGAAAGAACACACCCTTTGTCTCTTTGTGGTAAGGCTATTTGTGACATTACTACTACAGTCAGGAAGATAGTTCGCTATAGATTGTAATCGCGAAGTTAATGCATTCAATCCTCAATATAAGGCAAAGAGCAACAACTTTCAGAGACTTCTTTTTGCTGACCATCAGAACCCATATCATTCAAGGATTAACCTCCAAACTTAGGGTTAAAATTGCCAGGCTCAAATATGCTACCAGAACTTATTAGAAGTGCTTAACTATTACAGTCCTGTATACAAATGTGTTTTATTAAATAATTACTTTTCTAGAAAATAAAACTGCTTGATATGTTGTTTTTTGTTGTTATTATTGTTTCACTTGAAATGACTATTTGCTCCTCAGTAGTATTAATTTTGCTGAGCAATACCAAACTATTTTCCTCTTTATCTTCAATCATGGGGGAAGAAAGGTAGTTAACAGACCAAGACCTTTTGACATTTCCAGATTTTCAACGGAGCAGCAACCTTTTATGGGTAAATACCAAGTGACTAACAGGAAATCACAAATGGCCAACCTTGATCACATCACTGGAGGACACAAGTGTATGGCTATCGATCAGAGTAGCATGATTGTACCACATTGCCAAGCCAAAATAAAAAAACAAAAAAAAATCAAAAAAAAAAAAAAAAAAAAAAAAAAGATAAAAAAATGAATTCATTCTTAATATTCATTCATTGGCATGGCAGACCAAGAGACAGAGCTTACAATAAATGTGTGGACTTATTTATTTCAGACCAACACACAAAGTCGAAAACAACCTAAATGTGCTATTTCAAATCAGAACATGACAGATTGAGAGGCAGTAGGACACATCTAGTAAAAAAAAGAAAAAGGTTAACTTACAATTCAAGGACATGTTTAACGTTTCGAGAAAATTCCCTTGTGATGCTGTAGAGTTCTCAGCAGGAGGCATTAGCAGACCACAGTGCTTATGATAAGAAACAACTTTGTCAGGATATTCATTAAAGATGATTCTTAACTGAATCAAAGTGCCTGACCAATCTTCATAACGTTCGTTTTGAACAACAACCCTGAAAGGAAAATCAAAAATTACTTTAAAATAAATGCACAAGATAAAAAAAATTGTGTAGATCCTTGATCTAGAAAATCTAAAACTAACAAAAGACAAAAATTGCAGATCGATACCTATTAAAAACAATTTGACCAAGAATTATTTAGAGCTAAATGTTATGGAGTGAAAGTAAAATAAGATCATTTTTATGTTTTAAATTTAAAATTTAATTACATAAGAATTTTTTATGTATTTTGTGATAGGTAGTTCATAATTTATCTGTTCCAATAAAAAAACTAATAAATTCAAACACAATACTGGAAATAAACTAAATATATTTTTATACTCCCTTTTCCAAATAATACACTGTCCATAGTCCTTTTCAGACTTAGTTCATTCTGGTAGTAAGGCATGTTATGTTTGGAATTATCCAAACACTTGGAGAAATGTTGTAGCAATTCATTTTCAGTGTTACTTTAGTTTGATTTTCTTAGCACATGCTTAAATGTAGTTAAAAAGATTTTGGTGGTACAGGGTTATGGTTACAAGAATTGAAAACTGGACAAATTACCAAATTCGTTAGTTGCAAATTGAGTTCCATTATCAAACAACGACATCAGGAATACTAAATCTTCCAAAGATTACATGCAAAAATTTAATAGCAATAGACACAAATAATAAAATACTTTGGATAAGTACAGATGTCAAGGTTGTTCTACTAAAATAGCCACATTTTAAAAATCAAGCACATAAAGTTCTCAAATTAGAATCGAATGCAACCTTGTCTTATAAAAGAATCTACAGTTAATTTATAGACTGGACCTTTCTGCTTGTGCGGTGATAAAACTTCTTAAATGCACTTGCTTTACACGGAGTGAAACAGTCACATTTGCAAGTGATTTTTTTCAGTGCTGACTGAAAATGATAAAACGTTTATCTTAACTGATTTAATAAAACAATATGCTTTTTTTTCTTTTTAATGAAGGTTGTTGAAAAAATATGAAGAAATTCAAATTTTTACACCCTCATAAAATTTGTATTGTACTTACACTTATTCAAAAAAAAAAAATAAATAAAATAAAAAATCTTTATGATGTATATACTCGTCATAGAATGAAGATGACATATTCCAAATATCACATATATTGATCAAATATTTTTTTTTAATAAGAATATCAAATTTTACAATTTTTAGCAATTAATAAAATAGCATCGTTCATAAATCTCAATAGTTGAATGGATTTGTTGGTCTTTGAATTTTAACACATTCTAAAATACTATGGCCATTCCAGGCCCTCACCTTGCTCCCTCATAAAAATGGTTGTTCCGTGACAAGTACATACATCATAAAGATTTGTCTGTATTTTCTCTATTTTTTGTTTTTAAAATAAGTATATTTTAAATAAAATCTTAAAATTCTTCATAAATTTAAAATATTATTTACTTGTTAGAAATTATCAATGAGTACCTAAATACTTCCTTAACAACAATTTATAATTTCCACATTTTTTTTTAAATAAAATCAATTTTTTGAAACCTACAAAAAAAAAAAAAAAGGGGGGGGGGCTTACTTGAAGTGTCATAAATCTGAGGGTGATAATTAGCATTTATTAATAAAACATGTTTTGAGACAAAAATAAAAATTGCTTTAATCTAGAAGAATTTCTTCACTAACAGAGGACAGAAAAGATAAAGTGCAGTATCAGAACAGATAGAACACTTTGCATTATTTATATTTTTTTCTTAGATCTATCACAACACTTCAAAGGCCATAAACAACCAAGTTCTGATTCTCCTTCTGATCTTGAGCATGTGGTGCAAGGAGGAAAGAGGTGACTGGTTAATTTTAATGCATCTAAAACCAAGCTATTTTCATCAACTCTCTAATCTGTCTGGCAACCATTGAAATGAATGGCTTTCGTCTTAAGAAGGCTTCATGTTTTGACAAGCTTCTGGGTCTGACCTTTACTCTTGTTTTATTTTACTTCAGTTGAAGTTCTCAGAAATCAAGGGGCCCACTAACACTTCAACTCTATATGGTTGGTTGGTTGGTTGGTTGTTTTTGTGTTACGGCATATCAACCTTTTTCAGGTTATTTAATGCCGAATCTAGTTATTTTGAGGAACGATTTTTAATGGAGTATATTTTTTTTTTAAGTCAGATTCTATTTAACCCATAGTTGGGACCCTAACAGGTACTACCACTCCGGGTCAGAGTGGACCTGGGAGCAATGGTAATTAAAGGGTGGCTCCACACTCCCCAAAGCCCACAAGCTGGGGCCTCACCACTGGAGATAGTTTAAGGTCATATCCAGGACCCCCATTGAGGGACTTTTACCCTCTGCAGGGGGGCAGTCGGCGTATTCTAATGCCCCACCGACAGGGCCCTCAACTCTATATGAGATACATAGATATTTGAATGTTCCATTTAAGTTCTTTATCTCTCAAACACTGAGTTAGTAAAGAAATTGAAAACATAATTTTCCTCTCCCCAATTAACCATTTTCATACATTGTAGTATATTTTTCATTTTAGTCTCTTGGTCTTACTGGATTCCAGGACAAGAATTTATCTAGTCTGGTGGAGTATCCAGTTTCGTGCTGTTACTTGAGGTAACATCACTTGGAGAAGGTGCACCATTCCTCGTAAAAGCTAATGTAAATTAGCCATAGTGAGGAGATCTTATTTGGGTAGCGAATACTATGTGATTTTGAATATTTGGACAGGGTTTACTTCTATGGGAAAAGTATCCTCATGCCAAGTTGTTCTGACAAACCCTTCTACAGAGAGACCTTAGGCACTCGAGGACAGTGTCTAGTAGGCATTCAAGTTCTCTGATTTGAAATGGAACATGTACATTAAAACCATTGCCAAGGCTACTGAAAAAATGGTGAGATCATTCTACCACTCCAGTAGATATCTCACTGCTGATGCAATTCTCTACCTGTATAAAAGACAAGTACGTCCAAGAATGGGGTACTGTAGCCAAATCTGGGCAGGAGCTATTAAAAGCATCTTATCCTACCTGGACAAAATTCAAAATAGACTTTATAGCCTTGTAGAGTGTGCTCTTCTAGTTCCTGTAACCCCTTTCCCACAAAAGAGATGTTGCGAGCTTCTCTCTGTTTTATCGTTATTTTCATGGCAAGTGCTCATCTGAGCTTCAATCCATCGTCCTCCCTTGTCTGACTTTCATGAAAAATACTCATTTAGCTGAAACCACTATCAATAATTTCCCTTACTCCCTATCTGTGTCTAAACCTAAACATAGATTCCATGAACAAAGTTTCTTTCTTAGAACTGCACGCCTGTGGAACTCTTGCGTTTCCCTGCTTTCCAACTGACTATGTTATAGTCGTGTTCAAGTCCAATGTGAACAAGTTCTTGACAAGCTGTCCTCTTAAGTAATCCAATTTACCAAATTTCCACTATTAACAATTACTACAATTACATTCATTAACCCTTACCCTCGAGTGGCCTCTGAGCCTTGATAAGTGGTGACTCCTTTGTAAAAAAAAAAAAAAAAAAAAAAAAAAAAACATACAAAGAAGTTTAATAAATCTTTCATATACATTTCTAAATATAACTTTTTAAAGTGAACAATCCCATTTTTTTTATTTTTTTGTAAATAAACTAACATTTTTTGTTAATTAAAAAATATACTTCAATGCAGTATTTTTTTATCTTACAAAAATGAAATGTAAGACTTCTTTTTAATTTTCTTTAATAAATTCAGAAAAACCTAATTCTTCAACACAAAAGTGTATATTTTTTATAAGAAGATAAACATTTTACATTTGCTAATCAAACAACTTAAAACTGAAATGAAAGTATTCACAGTCACGTATCAATTTGAAAAACTTTGACGATCAGTTCTTTAGAAAGTAGATATTTACTTGCTTCTCACCGCAGCACGGTTAGAGGAACTGAAAAAAAAAATCAATTGTAAAAGTGATATTCTCCTGAAGATTGCTGGTTTAATTCTCAGTGTGGGTGACCCAAAAAAATATAATTGCGAATTACTTAGGACCTCTATTCAGTCATGATTGATGGAACGAGAACATTCCACTCCCTTTAAGTAAATAAAGGGTTCCGCTTGAAATTGCATCCAAATTCTCAAGTTTTACAGAAATATTCCAGAGTTTGACAAGATATACCTGAAGAAAGTCAGAGGTGACATTGACCAAAACATTGTGAAAATGACACTCAAGAGTCCAAAGAATCTAAATAATACGAATAACCAATTCTCATCTCAAAACTTCAGAAATGTAACACTTTTTAAGCTCTTCTACTTTTTATGGCTCCAGGCAATAGCGGGTAGACCTGCTGGTGCTCACTATATATAGTCTTAGTCAGACTTAGTTCCTTCTGGTAGTAAGAAGTGATATCATTCTACAAGAATATAGCAGAGGAAAAATGTTCAAATAAAATTGTGATTTATATTTTAACTGGGATTTATGATAAGAAATAAAAAGTTCATGAATAGAAAAGAGCAGTTGAATGTGCTTACCTGTAGAAATCTTCATAAAATCTGCCTTTATAGTCTTGCTGAATCCAATCTCTTACAGAAAGGGGAAAATCATCTGAAGAAAGAAGTTTTCAGGAATAAAAATGAAACAATTCGATACAGATGAAACGATCGATACAAATGAAACAATTCGATAAGGGAAGAAACGATTTTGTTTACAAATTTAAATGCTGTTAACATTCATAAGTCATGAACAGATATCAAAAGGAGAAATATACTACAAGTATTTTTTATGAACTTACTAATATACAATAAGCAACGATTCAATATATTTCATAGCAGTTATATTACACATTTAAATGGAAATATGGATTCATACTTTTCCACCAAACGATGCATAAATGTGATCAAACAAAGGGTTTTAAATACAACAAATGTAAAACAAATTGTATTTTTGTTTTCTTTTTCAAGTAATTGGGTTTCGAAGAAATTAAAATAAAAGTGGGTTTCAGGTTGTCTATATTCATAAAATGAAGATTGTTTCTGTAGCAACCATTATGACGAAATAGCATCGATGAAAAGAAGCGACTATAACAGAAGTGAGAAATGAGACCACGGATAAACGCCACATGTACGTATGCATAAAGAATTATTCTGTTATTTAAAATGTCACAATACTCTACAAGCAAGAAAACGTAATATTCGGAATTGAATAAGGACAACAATTCATCCAAATCTATATTCTTTACCCCCCTTTTTTTTTTCACAATATTACAGTGTATGAACAATATTTGTTTATAATTTTCAACAGCATATTTTACGTATACATTTTTTGCTTTCATTTGTTTTCATGAAAATAGGGAGTATATTCCCATTCTGTTTGTAGCATTCAACTACAAGCCGACATCAGAGAGAAGAAATGCATGGTCAAACTGACCATGTAGTTGATAGTTCAGGACCTTTTAGGTCAGCGACTATTTTTTCAACTCTGTCCAGGAATGAGAGACTAGTGGCAGATGCACCAGCCCAAATGAGGTAACAATACTCCATGCATGGTCACACTGTGACCATGTAGATAGACAGAATACTCTCAGGTGTGAGTAACTTTTTAGTAGAGAGAGCCCACCTTCCTCGCAGCAACCCTAGCAATTGCCTCAATGTATTTGTTCCAATTCATGTCTAAATGTTAATCCTAGGAACTTGAAGGAAGTACTTTTAGGTAGTGTATCACTAGCCATGGCAATCAGTGGTTGAGAAGGGGTTTTTTTTTGGGGGGGGGTATTTTTACTACTTTGGGCTTACCACTTATAGCCCAAAGGGCACTTGAAGATAAGGGTCAATGACTAAGGTGGTAGTGAAATAATTGTTAATGGTGTAAATTGGGTAGAATTTGATTATTTATAAAGACAACTTAACAGGAACTTGTTTACATTAGATTTGAGGGCTACCATGTTGTATTTAGCCAGGAAGCATTACAGCAGAACAGTGTTCCAAAGGTGAGCAGTCCTGGGAAAGACGCTTTGTTCATGGAATCTGCGTTTACATTTAGACAGATAGAGAGTGGGGAAAATCTTATATAGTGGTATTAGCTAGTCAAGTGTTTTTTGTGAAAGTTTGGGAAGGGCGGACCATAGATTGGAGTTCAGACGAGCACTTACCATGCAAATAGTGATAGAGCAGAGATAGGCTCATGACGTCTCTCCTGTAGGAAAGAGGTTGCAGGGAAGAAAAAGGGTATTACCTACTAGGTTTCGAAACTGGTTTTAAAGCAAATAAGTTTAATCTTGGCAGCATTGAAAGTTACCAACCAGTTACAGCCTCATTCTACTACAGACTGGAGATCTTCCTCTAGAGTTTTAGCAATTTCCTTAGATTTGTGTTCATTCGTTTTATCCTCAGGTCTGTTATAGAGCATGGTATCATCAGCAAATATCCCCATCTCAGAGAAAATTTTATCAGGGAGGTCATTAATGAATATCAGGAATAATAAAAGTCCAAAGATTGACCCCCTGTGGCACACCCGCATCTATATTATGTTGTGTTGACGTATGTCCATTGAGGACAAACTGGATTTTTCTCTTATCTAAGAAATATTCGATTATGTTAATATGGGAATCATTAATTAGAACAAGATTACTATTAAAAATATAGTTGAAGAAATGATGAATGTGTGAAGGGGCAATGTTGCCTTCACATTTTCTCCAAGTTTCAGAAAAATCTAATGGATGGGGCAAAAGTTACGGGGTAAAAAGTGTTATTTTTTTTTTTGCAATTTTGGGGAACTTGTGATCTCCCCCTTTTGAGCTCCTGGGAATGCTGAATCCCAGTGAAAATGGACAACCGAAGCAGTTTCACGCCTTAAGACATGTATATTTGAATTCAGCACCATGGAAAACCATTATATAGACATACATATTAAGTTTTTGAGTAATATGAAAACAGAGCTCCAAAACAGCATGCTTTTTAGCCCTAAAAGTTCCAGAGAGATGTGAATGAGAATTTTGCCAGGGTCACCCATACTGAATTTATATTAAGAACAATGGCCTCCACACTTTGGCCAAGTTTCAAGAAAATCTAAGCGATGGATCAAATGCTATGAGCAAAAATTGTAATTTTTGGCCATTTTTGATTTCTTTTGAGCCCCTGGGGTTACCGAATCCCAGTGTAAATGGGTAACGGTGCAGTTTCAGGCCTTAACACATGTATATTTGAGTTGACCAACATGAAAAACCACTATATAGTCAGACATATCAAGTTTTTGAGAAATATGAAAAGAGGCGTTTTTGGCACTAAAAGTCACCGGGGACGCAAACCAGATTTTTGCCAGGGTCACCCATATTGGATCTATATTAAGAATAATGTGCTCCACATGTTGGCCAAGTTTCAGAAAAATCTAATAGATAGATAAAAAATTATGGGGTAAAACGTGTCATTTTGGGGCATTTTTGACCTCTTGAGCCCCTGGGGATACAACGGGAATTTTTGCAAAGAAAAATTTTTCTATTGTGCACATCTATTTAATAAAATACAATTTGTGGCAAAATTTAAGGAAAACGTAATGGAGGGTTATCTGGTAATCGTCCAGACTAACTGAAGCACGGACCCCACTGAAAACATAGGTCCCTCTCCAATAAATAGGGGAACCAATATCCAAGGCAATGGTGCAAACCCAAGAGGAAGACCTCCAGTCTGAAGTGGAATGGGGACAAAAATGGATGGTAACATTCAATGCTGCCAAGACTAAACTTCTTTAATAACTACAAGAAACTTCTCAACCAACAATACTTACTTCATTCAAACTAATCAGTTTAACATTCACAGAGAACAGGAGTTGAAACAGATATATTGAGGGCATTGCCGGGGCTGCTGTGAGGAAAGTAAGCTCTCTCTACAGTGCTAGAAAGTTACACCCGAAAGTATCCTATCTTTACAAGGCCACCATTTACCCATGTATAGAGTATTGTTGTCACATTTGGGCTGGTGCATCTCCTAATCTCTCACTCCTGAACAGGAGTCAAAAGAGTTGCCAACCTAATAGGTCCTGAACCGTCAGCTAGGCTTCAACCTCTATCCCATCGATGAAATGTTGCATCCCTCTGCCCAAGTATTTTAATGGTAGGTTCTCTGACGAACTACAAGCCCTTGTACCCAACCCCTGACAAGCGTCAAAATCCCACCCCTACACAATAGAGATCCCCAGATACCAGAAAGCTTTCTACTCCAATAGTTTCTTCTCTAGAATTGGTAGAATTTGGAATTCCCTTTCGGATTCTTGCTCTCCTCACTGTACTGATATGCAAAAGTTCAAGTGTAATGTAAACAAACATCTTGCTACATAACTCCTTACATAGTATCCCTGCAATTTATGCTCCAGATAGTAATCCCTACATCAAAGTGGCAGTGCGCATTGTTTGGGTGAAAATGTAATGAAAAAAAATTCCTTCAGTTAATTTTACATAAAAATACACCTTTATATTTTATGTAGATTCTCTAAGATTCTTTTCCATAAGGCAAGCACAACACACACACACACTGAGTTTTATAAATATGAAATGGAGAGAAAGGATTTGCATATGTCATAAATAGTATGATAAAATGATTGTGAGTATAATTGTATGGATAGGTGGATTAGGAACAGTGGATATATAATTATTTAAATTTTATTTTAGAGATTTCATATTAATGAATAAGAACTTGGAAAAAACATGGGAGAGAGTAGAAATAGAGAAAATGTTTCCAAAATATGGCCTAATTAATAGGATAGCTTTGAAAAATAATTGAGACTTATGATCAAAGAAGTAATATAAGTCACAAATAGTTGAGGCCTTAATATTGAAACATAATTAAGACTTGGACCTATTATATAAAGAATATCCGATGTAAGTAAATGATTTCAAATAATTTCTAGACATGTAAAACTGAATGATTGGAAGTTTTTGAATCAAACTCACCGATGCTGGAAGCACGATAGAAAGTCCTGGAGAAAAGAACTATTGTTACATCATGACAGCAGTTTTGTTCCTGAAAAACACAAGATCAGTTGAGAGTTTTGTTTGTTTTTTGTTGTTGCATATTATCATTAATTATAGGATTTATTTTGCTGGCTAGTCTAAATTAAATTGACACATCAATATATAATGCACCTGACTGTTAATTTTACTGACTAAACAAATGAAAACTGGACAGCAACATTAGAGAAATGGCACATAAGTGAAGAGTTAGCAGTAGCTTCAACCCAACTGACAGGACAGCATCTTCCACATAGGCATTTTCAGTTTTAGCAAAAAAGATCATTGTAATAATAAACAACAAAGTGCCAACAAAGAGGTAGGTTTCTTTTAAATGTACTGAACATAAATTGTTACAAAGTCCTATTATAAACAGAAACTGTGTCAAACATGTTCCCATACAGAAGTAAATACTACACTTATCTTCATTAGATAAGGGACAAACTTAATTTATAATTTTCTTTGGACAGTTAGACAGTGTAATATTTTCATAGAAGATTATGGATGAAACAATCAAAACAAATATTCTTCCGGCAATGAAAACTACAGAACAGAAAAGAAAAAGAACAAAAATGTTTGATTGCATAATAAACTTATGTACCTTCCATTTAGCAAAAAGATCTGTCAAGAATCCATTAACAGCTTTCTCAAAATATAAATCCCCATGAACATCAAAATCCCACATCTCTGAACTCATTTGGATGAAAATCTGAACAACGGCAGTTGAGGAGCGATACACACTCTGCAGAGAGAAAGAAGAGACAAAATAAGAAATAGATTCATAAAAAATGTTAAGAAATAATGGCTCAGCTGAAATTGATAGCAAGCACCAAAAATGCAGGATATATGTAGTAGTTGACCAATCATTCTGAATTAAATATTCATTTAATTCAAATATTATGCATGGTTCAATGGCTCAAACTGATTTAAAGTTTAATTTTTTTTATCTTATTTGGTTAAATTAAATGAAAGTTATAAAAAATATTGAATAAAAAAACTAAAACTTTGCTTTGTTTAGCAAATATAATGGTACCATGTTTAAATGTATAATAAATTTGACAGGAATACCTTCATTCAATAAATATAATAAAATGTTACATGAATTTAAAATACCTGATTGTTTAAAACAATTTTCTGTTAAGCTATCTAATTTTAACAGTTTTCATTTCTTGAAAAATTTACAAGTAAATATATTTAACATTAGATATTCCAAACAGAATATTTGTCAACATGCCAAAAAACTGTGCATATATAGTGCTGCAAGGTATAAAAGAAAATATCAAATTCATGTTGGCATCTCAATTAGTATATGAGTTATGGCCATTCCAAGTTAGTCAGGAATTACGTTTTGTGTGATATTGAATACAAGACCAACTTAAGCAGTATATAACTGAAAATAAAAAATTCAAATAAGAGAAAAATCTTTATGAAATTAATGCTATAGTTCATTTATAGATAATATGGATGGAATTAATAATTTCTAGATATACCCAGTCTTATACATTGGTGAAAATTATATGTTCATTAAGTTTTATTTTAGCTGCTAACACAATGAAAATTATTATGATTCATATAGATTAAGGTTTTTTTTTTCATTATTGGATCCCTATAAACACTATAACATGTAAACACTGATTCCAATTTGGCAGTTGAATAGAAAAATGAGTAAAATGTACACTTTTGTAAAAAGTTACCAATTAAAATTTTTATACTAGATTAATTTTTGGATGAGAAATTAAAAAAAAAAAAAATGTTGATTTTCTAATATTGGAAGACTTTGTGGAGGGATCCAACTTTGGGCATGTAAAAAATAATGGATTGACATTAAATCCTTGAAATTCACTGTGTGTTATAGTAAAATATATTTATTTATTTATAATAGATTTTACTGACAATTTCACTCAAATTTGATTATATCTCTGTTATATACTTCATTCATTGAATTGACTGGTGTAGTCAAATGGAATCATCTTTTTGAGTTACATTGTATGAGTAGATAGCCCCTGGTATAGAACAGATGGGTCATATTCACAAAAGACCACTTCCAGTTGATGAATGCTTACCGAGTCCTGCCATGCCAACTGCCTCAACTACAACAGGTGATTGTTAGGAAAAAGCCAAGTACCGTAATGTGTAATGTTTAGTCGCGTGACATTATTGGAATTTCTGGGGCTTTGTTTGCTTGTTTTCAGCGCAGGACACTGTTTTCTTAAAACCATCAATCCCAACGTATGTGTTATCCTTACATTCCACTTCAAACCGATCCAAATGTTCCAACTTGAGATGCAGACAATATTTCATCAACAAATATATTGCTGATGTAGGCTGAGGTTGCATGGTCCACAGCTTCCTCCTGCAATAGCACCTTACTGAGGATGGCCTTTATAAGGGGAGCCCCATTCAATCCAAACCTCAGACATGTCAGACTGTATGTTTTTCCATCGATCTCAAGTCTGACATGGCCACAGCATCTTGTGGACTTCTACTTGGAGATTCGCTCTGAGGTTTAGCAGTAATGCATTATCTTCTTTTTTGGTATCATTTGTGCATCTTAGCAGCACAAACATCCGCAATTGCCGTGAATGCATCTACATGATGTTTAAGTTTTGACAGTCAATCACTGGTCACACCTTTGCCTTATTCTTCTACATCACAGCCATCAACCGAATCATCTCCTTGAAAAATCTGAGTCCTTCTTGCAAGTATAGCATGAGCCAACATTTGTCTATCCATGCCTGGAGTTCCTAATCAAACTCTGGTCAAATTTCTGCAGCCACCTTATATTCAAACACTCTGGTGCACTTCTTCAGCCGAGCAGTCATCTGCTGTGATGGTCAAAGGTAGCAATAAAGTCAGATTCACTGACGGAGATGGCCACACACACAGGGACACTCCTGTCACTGATCTGAACTGCATCTGTAAGTTCAACAGTGATGCTTCTCAATGCTTTTATCATATCGATCCCAATAATAGATCAAACCTCATTGGGTTTACCATGACACTACAAGGGGCGTTCAATAAGTAATGCCCCTGACCCACTTCCCATAGCAGTAGAGCAACGAAACTTGGCACAGTTATTAGTCTTTCTCTACATAGGAACCACCCAGAGTTATGCATTTCTCCCATCGTTTGATGCAGATCTGGAGACCGTTTTTGTAGAACATTCCAGGTTGGCCCTCCAACCACGACGTGACTTCAGAAATCAAGGCTGCATCATCTGGGAAACGCTTTCCTTTCAAAAACAACTTCATAGCTTGGAAGAGGTGAAAGTCAGAGGGTGCAAGGTCATGGGAGTAGGGAGGATGGGGGAGGATTTCATAACCACACGCATGTGCTTGTGATCTGGCGACATGCGAGTTGTGGACCAGAGCGTTGTCCTGCAGGAGGAGGGTACCTTTGCTGATCTTGCCCCGCCTCTTGATTTTGATAGCTTCCCTTAATTTCCTCAAAAGTGAAGCATAATAGGATACTGTAATTGTGATACCCTTTGCCAGGAAATCTCATCACTACTCCGTCCTGGTCCCAGAGGACTGTGAGCATGACCTTGCCAGCGGAGAGCTGCACCCTTGCCTTCTTTGTAGGTGGTGAGTCCAAGTGCTTCCACTGCATTGACTGGGCTTTGATCTCTGGATCATAGTGATGGACCCAGGTTTCATCCTGTGTAATCAGTCTTTTGAAAAATTTTGACTCATCTTCTTGGCACATCTCCAAATTCATCCTCAAGCACTCAACGCGTTCTCGCTTCTGGAATGGTGTGAGCAACCTGGGAATCCATCTGCCAGACACCTTATGCATATGGTCATGAATGATAGTTTCCACAGACCCTGTACTAATCTTGACATCTTGGGCTATTTGGCGAATAGTAATGCGCCGATCTTCCAAAATGGCAACCTCAACTTGTCAGACAGATGCCTCATCAATGGCAGTGGGATGGGGGACCAGATCTGGGAGCTGTTTCCACAGACTTCCAGCCATGCCAGTGTTTAACAAGTCATATGATGGGGCATTATCACCATAAGTTTCTTTCATTTCATCAAAAGTCTACTGTGGTATGCGTCCTTTCAAATATAAAAACCGGATCACTGCTCGACATTCAACAGGCTCCATTTCACACCTGACTCAGTTCAAACACCTGTAAAACAGAAACCACAATTAGTTCAGAGCTGTAATTTGCCACATAAGCCATAGAGATATAAATCATTGCACATGCAAAATTTTAGATAGATCAGACAACTGGAAGTGGGTCAGGGGCATTACTTATGACACGCCCCTCGTACCAGAACATTGATCATGACAGTCACTTTCATTTGTGGAAATGGTGATCACTCCCTACCTGCAGGAATGTGCTTCCAATAGTCATGACATCCACTTTTGCTGTCTCCTAGGCATTGATTGGCATCTATTATTGCATGGGAATGTTCTATGTCAATTAATGCATTCCATCAACGAAGATTATAATCTCTGGGAGTGCTACATTTACATTTTGGTGGGGGGAGTAGGCTGGTGCTGATACCTTGTTCTATTGTTTGTTTCTCCAAACAGTGCTGTGCCCAGTATCCAACCTTGTCATATAGGTGGCATGGCAATGTGTTCCAGGTCTTCAGCAGTTTACACCAGCTAGGGCTGCTCTTGACAAGAACAGCAGATTTACCGTGTGATGGACTCCTGGCTTTGGTCCCTCAGTACCCTTGCTTTCGCTATTAGGTCTCCTATAATCAGGATTTTAATTTTTGTCACCTGTTAGAGTTTGATGGAGATGACATCCGGGAACCCCATAATAAAAACCAGTATAACAAGCCTTTCCAGACCAACTTTCTCAAATCCAGTCAATCCAACCAAGCGTCTGCTGTTTGTGTAAACGTCCACTTGCTCCCCAGCCCATCTAACCACAATCAACTTCCTGTAGGTTGTGAATGTGCCATCTGTGAATGCTCTCACTAACAAAGCCTTTATCTTTTCTACATTTAGTTGGTTGCTCTTATTCATCATCAATTCACCCCCCCCCCTCGAAAAACAATGAGAGCAGGCTCACTACATCATCTACCTTCTAAAGTCTCACTACCAACATCAATTTCTTCAGCGACATCTCCCTCGTCAGTAAATAGCTTTACACTGTTTATTCATTTTTTTTTTTTTTTTTTTTTTTTTTTTTTTACATGGTGGTCACCACTTATCAAGGCCCAGAAGCCACTTGGGAATAAGGGTTATTGTGTGTACAGTAATCAATGGGATAGTATTGTAGTAATCGTTAGTATTGGAGATTTGATAAAGTGTCTTAAAGGGGCAGTTCATCAGGAATTTGTTTATGTTGAACTTGAAGACATCCAAGTTGTAGTCAGGTGGGAAACAGGCAAGCGGTAGAGAGTTCCACAGGCGTGCACTTCTAAGAAAGAAGCTTTGTTCATGGAATCTAAGTTTTGATTTAGGCACAGATAAAGAGTGGGGAAAATTATTAAATTATTGACAGTGGTATCAGCTAGACGGGTATTTATCATGAAAGATTGGCAAGGGGGGGATCAGAGATTGGAGCTCAGACGAGCATTTGTCATGAAAATAACGATAAAACAAAGAAATAATAATGACAACAGAAACTTGTGCTTATAGAAACAGAGAGGTAATTCTAAAGGTTAGCAGTTGAAGGAAAGTTGAGAGGAGAAATGTAAAAAGCGCCCAGCATCTAGAGATATCAACTATAAAGGGACAGAATTTAGCTGATTGTCGAGTTGATTGGGGCATTTACCTTGAGGGGCCACCAGAGCAGCAAACTCACCCATTTTTATTCTTGTAAAACAAGCAGAGATGGGACAGAGGCTTAGAAGAAAATGTGAAACCTATTAGATTAGAGATTATTTTTTTTAACCTTGTCTAATAGGGAGAGACTAGTAGCTGATGCATCAGCTCAGATGTGACAATACTGCACGCATGAATGGTACCTTTGTAGAAATATAGGATACTGTCAAGTGTGAAAAAATTTTCGAGCACAATAAAGGGAGCTCACTTTCCTTGAAGCAGATTTGGCAGCATCTTTGTCTTGGTTTCAATTTATGTTATCTGTAGATTTTAGACTGAGGAGCTGGAATGCTGAACCCTCTATGAGTAGGCTGCCTCATTCCCTTGTTCATTTCCCAAACAGTGCTGAACTCAATGTCCATGCATGCTATCAACCATGACAATTAGTGATAGAAAAGGTTTTATATAATTGTTAAAGGAGCTTTGTTTCAGTAGTTTTAAATGTTACCATCTATTCACGTCCCCATTTCACTACAGACTGAAGGTCACTTTTCAATAAATCTGTCATTGACTTATATATGTGCATGTTGATTTTAAGTACATGTTAAAAATAAAGCATAATATCATCAGCAAATATATCCATCATGGACACAATTTCATCAGGGAGGTAATTTATAAAAATCAGAAATAAAGGTTAAAGGATTGCTCCTTGCAGCACACCCACATAATGTCATGTTTGAATGAACAGCCATCACCTGGATCTTTCTTTTGATTAGGAAGAATCTTATATTAAATATTCATCCAATAGTACTGTACAAGTACTTTTATATGTAGGACTTCATGCCAGATCTTGTCAAAGGTTTTTGATGAATCAAATGCAACCACCCTAACTTCATCTGTTTGGACCAGTGCATGCTATGTGTTCAGCAATGATTGTTAGGATAAACATAGTAGAACGGGCTTGCAGAAATCCATATTGATAGCCAAAAAGAAGTTAACTAGATGTCGGATTAAAGTTAAATTGATTAACGATTCAAAGATTTTATGAAGAGCAGGAGGAAACTGATGCATCAATAATTTTGAAGATTAATTCTTTTACCAGAATTTTTTAAATACTTGTACTATAAAAAAGGCAATTGTTAAATACTTGTACTATAAAAAAGGCAATTGTTAAATACTTGTACTATAAAAAAGGCAATTGTTAAATACTTGTACTATAAAAAAGGCAATTGTTAAATACTTGTACTATAAAAAAGGCAATTGTTAAATACTTGTACTATAAAAAAGGCAATTGTTAAATACTTGTACTATAAAAAAGGCAATTGTTAAATACTTGTACTATAAAAAGGCAATTGTTAAATACTTGTACTATAAAAAGGCAATTGTTAAATACTTGTACTATAAAAAGGCAATTGTTAAATACTTGTACTATAAAAAGGCAATTGTTAAATACTTGTACTATAAAAAGGCAATTGTTAAATACTTGTACTATAAAAAGGCAATTGTTAAATACTTGTACTATAAAAAGGCAATTGTTAAATACTTGTACTATAAAAAGGCAATTGTTAAATACTTGTACTATAAAAAGGCAATTGTTAAATACTTGTACTATAAAAAGGCAATTGTTAAATACTTGTACTATAAAAAGGCAATTGTTAAATACTTGTACTATAAAAAGGCAATTGTTAAATACTTGTACTATAAAAAGGCAATTGTTAAA
Source organism: Euprymna scolopes (assembly GCF_053919585.1). Classification (NCBI taxonomy): domain Eukaryota; kingdom Metazoa; phylum Mollusca; class Cephalopoda; order Sepiida; family Sepiolidae; genus Euprymna; species Euprymna scolopes. The sequence goes on along the minus strand of NC_136482.1, from coordinate 63,824,887 downwards.
TACTTGTACTATAAAAAGGCAATTGTTAAATACTTGTACTATAAAAAGGCAATTGTTAAATACTTGTACTATAAAAAGGCAATTGTTAAATACTTGTACTATAAAAAGGCAATTGTTAAATACTTGTACTATAAAAAGGCAATTGTTAAATACTTGTACTATAAAAAGGCAATTGTTAAATACTTGTACTATAAAAAGGCAATTGTTAAATACTTGTACTATAAAAAGGCAATTGTTAAATACTTGTACTATAAAAAGGCAATTGTTAAATACTTGTACTATAAAAAGGCAATTGTTAAATACTTGTACTATAAAAAGGCAATTGTTAAATACTTGTACTATAAAAAGGCAATTGTTAAATACTTGTACTATAAAAAGGCAATTGTTAAATACTTGTACTATAAAAAGGCAATTGTTAAATACTTGTACTATAAAAAGGCAATTGTTAAATACTTGTACTATAAAAAGGCAATTGTTAAATACTTGTACTATAAAAAGGCAATTGTTAAATACTTGTACTATAAAAAGGCAATTGTTAAATACTTGTACTATAAAAAGGCAATTGTTAAATACTTGTACTATAAAAAGGCAATTGTTAAATACTTGTACTATAAAAAGGCAATTGTTAAATACTTGTACTATAAAAAGGCAATTGTTAAATACTTGTACTATAAAAAGGCAATTGTTAAATACTTGTACTATAAAAAGGCAATTGTTAAATACTTGTACTATAAAAAGGCAATTGTTAAATACTTGTACTATAAAAAGGCAATTGTTAAATACTTGTACTATAAAAAGGCAATTGTTAAATACTTGTACTATAAAAAGGCAATTGTTAAATACTTGTACTATAAAAAGGCAATTGTTAAATACTTGTACTATAAAAAGGCAATTGTTAAATACTTGTACTATAAAAAGGCAATTGTTAAATACTTGTACTATAAAAAGGCAATTGTTAAATACTTGTACTATAAAAAGGCAATTGTTAAATACTTGTACTATAAAAAGGCAATTGTTAAATACTTGTACTATAAAAAGGCAATTGTTAAATACTTGTACTATAAAAAGGCAATTGTTAAATACTTGTACTATAAAAAGGCAATTGTTAAATACTTGTACTATAAAAAGGCAATTGTTAAATACTTGTACTATAAAAAGGCAATTGTTAAATACTTGTACTATAAAAAGGCAATTGTTAAATACTTGTACTATAAAAAGGCAATTGTTAAATACTTGTACTATAAAAAGGCAATTGTTAAATACTTGTACTATAAAAAGGCAATTGTTAAATACTTGTACTATAAAAAGGCAATTGTTAAATACTTGTACTATAAAAAGGCAATTGTTAAATACTTGTACTATAAAAAGGCAATTGTTAAATACTTGTACTATAAAAAGGCAATTGTTAAATACTTGTACTATAAAAAGGCAATTGTTAAATACTTGTACTATAAAAAGGCAATTGTTAAATACTTGTACTATAAAAAGGCAATTGTTAAATACTTGTACTATAAAAAGGCAATTGTTAAATACTTGTACTATAAAAAGGCAATTGTTAAATACTTGTACTATAAAAAGGCAATTGTTAAATACTTGTACTATAAAAAGGCAATTGTTAAATACTTGTACTATAAAAAGGCAATTGTTAAATACTTGTACTATAAAAAGGCAATTGTTAAATACTTGTACTATAAAAAGGCAATTGTTAAATACTTGTACTATAAAAAGGCAATTGTTAAATACTTGTACTATAAAAAGGCAATTGTTAAATACTTGTACTATAAAAAGGCAATTGTTAAATACTTGTACTATAAAAAGGCAATTGTTAAATACTTGTACTATAAAAAGGCAATTGTTAAATACTTGTACTATAAAAAGGCAATTGTTAAATACTTGTACTATAAAAAGGCAATTGTTAAATACTTGTACTATAAAAAGGCAATTGTTAAATACTTGTACTATAAAAAGGCAATTGTTAAATACTTGTACTATAAAAAGGCAATTGTTAAATACTTGTACTATAAAAAGGCAATTGTTAAATACTTGTACTATAAAAAGGCAATTGTTAAATACTTGTACTATAAAAAGGCAATTGTTAAATACTTGTACTATAAAAAGGCAATTGTTAAATACTTGTACTATAAAAAGGCAATTGTTAAATACTTGTACTATAAAAAGGCAATTGTTAAATACTTGTACTATAAAAAGGCAATTGTTAAATACTTGTACTATAAAAAGGCAATTGTTAAATACTTGTACTATAAAAAGGCAATTGTTAAATACTTGTACTATAAAAAGGCAATTGTTAAATACTTGTACTATAAAAAGGCAATTGTTAAATACTTGTACTATAAAAAGGCAATTGTTAAATACTTGTACTATAAAAAGGCAATTGTTAAATACTTGTACTATAAAAAGGCAATTGTTAAATACTTGTACTATAAAAAGGCAATTGTTAAATACTTGTACTATAAAAAGGCAATTGTTAAATACTTGTACTATAAAAAGGCAATTGTTAAATACTTGTACTATAAAAAGGCAATTGTTAAATACTTGTACTATAAAAAGGCAATTGTTAAATACTTGTACTATAAAAAGGCAATTGTTAAATACTTGTACTATAAAAAGGCAATTGTTAAATACTTGTACTATAAAAAGGCAATTGTTAAATACTTGTACTATAAAAAGGCAATTGTTAAATACTTGTACTATAAAAAGGCAATTGTTAAATACTTGTACTATAAAAAGGCAATTGTTAAATACTTGTACTATAAAAAGGCAATTGTTAAATACTTGTACTATAAAAAGGCAATTGTTAAATACTTGTACTATAAAAAGGCAATTGTTAAATACTTGTACTATAAAAAGGCAATTGTTAAATACTTGTACTATAAAAAGGCAATTGTTAAATACTTGTACTATAAAAAGGCAATTGTTAAATACTTGTACTATAAAAAGGCAATTGTTAAATACTTGTACTATAAAAAGGCAATTGTTAAATACTTGTACTATAAAAAGGCAATTGTTAAATACTTGTACTATAAAAAGGCAATTGTTAAATACTTGTACTATAAAAAGGCAATTGTTAAATACTTGTACTATAAAAAGGCAATTGTTAAATACTTGTACTATAAAAAGGCAATTGTTAAATACTTGTACTATAAAAAGGCAATTGTTAAATACTTGTACTATAAAAAGGCAATTGTTAAATACTTGTACTATAAAAAGGCAATTGTTAAATACTTGTACTATAAAAAGGCAATTGTTAAATACTTGTACTATAAAAAGGCAATTGTTAAATACTTGTACTATAAAAAGGCAATTGTTAAATACTTGTACTATAAAAAGGCAATTGTTAAATACTTGTACTATAAAAAGGCAATTGTTAAATACTTGTACTATAAAAAGGCAATTGTTAAATACTTGTACTATAAAAAGGCAATTGTTAAATACTTGTACTATAAAAAGGCAATTGTTAAATACTTGTACTATAAAAAGGCAATTGTTAAATACTTGTACTATAAAAAGGCAATTGTTAAATACTTGTACTATAAAAAGGCAATTGTTAAATACTTGTACTATAAAAAGGCAATTGTTAAATACTTGTACTATAAAAAGGTAATTTTCCAGCTATCAGGAAAACAAGATTTTTGCTCAACAAAACATGTAAGTACTTAAGGATAACATCAAGCTCACATGCTTTGGAATGATCAAGGTTTTTTTAGGACTTCTCAGACATGGAAAAAGATGATCAGTTCATTATGTGTTTTGTCTGCAATAGAAAATTTGTGAGAAGTGGTTTGTGGAGTCCAAAATACACTGCTGGGCAAGTAACTTAGCCTTATCAGTAGCTGTAATGGTTGAATAGTGAGGGAATTGTTGATTGCTCATTATTCATTACACCATTGTAGATTCTCCAGGAATTGTGAGTTACTCATTTCTACGAGTTTTCTAGTCATCTCAGTATACTACCTGCAAATTATGAATGGAGTTTATCATAGCTGCATTCTTACTCTTCAATAATCAAATGCTTTCTTTCAATGCCAAATATGTGAAATGTTAGGCCCTTCAAGAGTAAAAAATAAGTAAATGATTATTTTTGCTCAGATATTCTATTCTCAACTTCAAAAAAATAAATCTCCCAAAATATGAATATACGAATCAAATTCAAATGTATTTAATAAGAAAACCCAAAATAATGTTCTTGTAAATTCATTTTCTACCAATTATTTCTACAATAGATTCAATTAAAAAATTGACAAATAGTATTTCTTTTTTTATTTAAATTCAAGAAGCATTTTTTTTTTTTTACTTACCCGAGTCTCATCGTTAATAACACCACAGGTGACTTTCTCGCCCTTTGACCAAAGTTCATTCACTTGACATCTTAAAAATTAAGTTTTTTTTATTAAGATTAAATAAATCATGAATAAAATGTTTGATACAATATCGAAAAATGCAAATAGATGTTTAATTACAATCTGAGATAATATTTCCTTTTATTGGAGTATGCATGGTGGAGGTGGATCAAGTAACTTGAATTTAAACAAAACATTTTAGTCCACAAATATTCCGGATACACTTTCTGGACACTGTGCTAAAGAATAAAGTGATTTGAAAGATAGCAAGTCATAATTAGCACAGCTGATCATAAGGAAATAGGTAAAATAGAGATAAGGAAATGAGAAGAAAAGCTCCAAGGAATTTACTACAATCAGCCATTGAGGCTTTGTTGAATTAAGTTAACATTCCAAATATTCTATAACATTCAAAGTTTCAATATAGATCCGAACTACAAAGAAAAAAACAGCATAACTGTCACATGGGAATCCAAATAAAGTCACTAGAAATTTGAGAAAAAAATATACATACATTATGCTTTTTTATTTTGTGCCTTCTTTTGAAAAGTAGTCATTTTATAGAGACTCCCTAAGCAGTTGTCCTTTCATTACCAAAATATCTGACATACAAAAATTTTATTGCTAATTTCAATAAACAAAAAAAAAATCTTGTCAAAATATCTAAGCAACTGCTATTGTAATATTTTTTTTTAATTGTAAAAGGGACTTTATGGAAATCCTATACACTACATGCATAATGATATTTAATGTAATAACAGTTAAAATTACATTGCAAAGAGATAAATTGATACTTTATGAAAACTTGAATCCATTTATTTATTTATTTTATTTTTTTTTTTTTTTATTACATTTTCACCCCAAACAAGGCACATTGCCACTTTGGTGTAGGGGGCTACTATCAGGGGAAACATCTACTGGGGTACTATGTAGGGATTAGGGCAGCGAGATGTTGGTTCACGTTGCACTTGAACTTATGCATGTCAGTACAGTTGGGGAAGCAGAGACCCGGAATGGAATTCCAAAGTCTAGCAGTTCTGGGGAAGAAACTACTGGAGTAGAAGGATCTTTTACATCTAGGGATCTCTACAGTGTGGGGGTGGGATTTTGCAGCTTGTCGGGTCTGTCGAGGGTGTTCACGTCGTGGGGGCACAAGTGCTTGCAGTTCTTCAGAGCATTCACCATTATAATACTTGTAGAACAGGCAGAGGGATGCAACGTTTCGACGATGGGACAGAGGCTGAAGTTTTGATGCCAGTTTAGGGCCTATCAGATTTGCGACTCTCTTTTGAACCCTGTCAAGGAGCGAGAGACTAGTAGCCGATGTACCGGCCCAAATATGACAGCAATACTCCATACATGGGCGAATAGTGGCCTTATAGAGGTACAGGATACTTTCGGGTGTTAAAAGTTTTCTAGCACGGTAGAGAGAGCCCACCTTCCTTGCAGCGGCCCTGGCAATGCCCTCGATGTAACTGTTCCAACTCATGTTTCCAGTGAACGTTAGGCCAAGGAGCTTGAGAGACGTACTCTCAGATAAAGAGTCGTTGGCCATTGCTATAGGTGGTAGAGAAGGTTTCTTGTAATTATTGAATGAAACCAGTTTTGTCTTGGTGGCATTGAACGTGACCATCCATTTTTGTCCCCATTCCACTACTGATTGGAGGTCATCCTCTAGTGTTTCTGCCATTACTTTAGATATATGTTCGTTTGTTTTCCTGTCGTGCCTGCTATAGAGTGTGGTGTCATCAGCATATATCCCCATCTCAGAGGCAATCTTGTCGGGGAGGTCATTTATGAATATCAGGAACAGCAGAGGTCCCAGGATAGATCCTTGGGGCACTCCCGCATTTATATCATATTGTTTAGATGTACGACCGTCGAGGACAACCTGGATTTTTCTCTTATCTAAGAAGGATTTAATTACGTTAAGTATTCTACCAGTGATACCGTAAGATCTAATCTTCCTGAGGAGACCCTCATGCCATACCGTCAAAAGCCTTAGATATATCTAGAGCTACCGCTCTTCCCTCTCCCGCTTTGTCCAGTGAATGGTATATGCGTTCAGAGATTACAATGAGGATGTCTGCTGTGGAACGGGCTTGTCTAAATCAATATTGACGGTCGGTCAGAAGTTTAGCATCTGTAAGGTGCTGGACTAGAGCATGGTTAATTAAGGTCTCAAATATTTTGGCAAAAAGTGGGAGGAGGCTAATAGGGCGATAATTTAATGGGTCAGTTCTTTCGCCAGAATTCTTGAATACTGGTACTACAGAAGCAGTTTTCCAACAGCTCGGAAAGCAAAATTCATTAAGGCATTTGTTGTAGAGTTTGGAGAGAACTGGAGCTACTTCGGCTGAGCACTTTTTTAATAGCACAGCTGGGATGTGGTCAGGTCCACATGCTTTGGAAGTGTCAAGGTTTTTTATGATGGCATGCACCTGAGCAGGGGTGATTTTCAGGTCGTCTAGCGTGGCGTCTGTCCGCATAGGAAATTGAGGTAGGGGGTGGTTTAGAGGGTCCAGTGTGGAGTTTGAGGCAAACCGACTGGCAAGCATGTTAGCCTTCTCGGTTGCTGAGCAAAGAACCTCGTGATTGTTGGTTAGTGGGGAAATTGTTGATTGCCCATTATTTACTACACTGTTGTAGATTTTCCAGAAGTCACGAGTTCCTAGTTTTTGTGCTTCGATGCGTTTTTTCGTGGTTTCCGTAAATTCCCTCTTAGCTGTCGCTATTTCTTTCTTAACGTTACTGCTAGCTTCTATGTACTTCTGTCTGTTTGAACTGGACTTATGTCGATTAAACCTGCGGAATGCATGCTGCCTTTGAGCAATGGCAGTTGCGCAAGTCGAAGTAAACCATTGGGGAGAGTGGGGCTTGCTATAGAATTTCCGCATGGGAACATACGCTTCGATTGCAGTTTTGAACCATTCAGTGGTCTCGGTTGCACACTGTTCAGCAGGAAGAGAAAAAATATTTCCCCATGGGGCGTCTGATAAGATCTCTGATAGCTTCCCAGTCAGCCTTTTTATAATATCTCCAGTTTTGGGTCTAGAGTTTAGGGCGATTTCAACCATTATCACCGCATGATCAGCGTTCCCAAGTGGGCTGTCGGCTTTCGTTACACAATCATCAGGAACTGTGGTCAAAAACAGATCTAATAGTGATGCGTGTTGTTCTTCCTGATCAGGGAAGCGGGTTGGAAAAGTAACAATTTGCGCTAGGGAGTGAGATACAGAGAAGCTATGAGTTGCGCTGCCTGCTGCATCTGTGTAAGTAGAGAATCCAAGCCAGTTTTTGTGATGGACATTAAAGTCGCCAAATACATGTACTTGGGCGCTAGTGTCGAAGGAGAGTGCTGTGTCTATGCTGTCAGATACTTTGTTTATTATGGTGCAGTCTTGGGTCGAGGGAGAGCGGTAGAGAAAGTAAAAGTAGCTAATGTTGTGTTGCATGATTAGTCTAAAGCACATAAAGGCTTGATCATCCGTTTCTAGGTTTGTTTCTCTAGTCAAGGGAAGGGTATTACGAATGTAAACTCCAAGTCCGTTTTATGATACATATGAAGATTTGCAAAAGGGCTATTATGTTGTAATGGAGAAGTGCAGTGGACAAGAGGCGGCAATTTCAATGCAGGAGTATTAACCACCCTAGCAGAAGCACATACTCCCAGTTCCACATAAAAATTATTTTGTATTCCATTCACAAATGATAAAAGGTGGATTTTTGTAGTGTTAGAAATGGAGATTTTCCATCCCTAGAGAAATACTAAAACAGACTCTATTAATCCAGAACTGCAAAGAGGTAAGTTCAATCAATTTGAAAAGATTAGTAAACAAACCAATTCGATATTGCTAAGGCAAAAAGTATGAAAGGAGCAAAAGAGATACATCTATTAAACTTTGTAAAATTTGAGCAAAATTTCTCGTAAACCATAGAATGATAATTTATGAGCTGCATATTTGAAATTATTGCGTTAAGTTTCATGTCCAAATATTATGAATCACATCGCAGTTCCACAATTGTGTGCACATGCAAACATTATCTACAATACAATTTTTTTGATAGATCATGAAATCTTTTGAAACATAATATCAAAGTTTTTTTTAACATTACTTTGTAGTAATGTTAAAAAAAAAAAAAAAGTTTTTATATTTCAAGTTTTAGGCAAAATTTCCTCACCTCATTTCAGCAAATTCTATTTTCTTGTTCAAATAAGCACACGTATTGACCTGGAAAAAAAAACGAGACAATTAAAAAAATCCTATACGAATATCAAAAAACTCTGCATTTAAAATTTTATAAGGACTTCAATGATGTACATCATCTTATGTTGTATTTTTTTTTACAATATCATGGGAGAGGGGGATATGTGCCAGATATCCATAAACAGAAAATGAATTTTGTTTTTATTCATGTACTGTCCATATACAAGTTATGGAAAATGTTGTTTTGACATCTATTTCTAAAATTATTGGATATTAGTTTTAATAATTTTAATTCATATTCACTCAAAACGAAGCAAATTGCTGAGGCATAAAAGGCTACTATAAATCCACGTCTACAGAGACTTTAAGTAGAGAGTTGTACAGTAAGATGTCTGCTTACATTATACATAAGCTTCTGCATATTAGTAGTTGGAGAAGCAGGATACAAAGAGAAAATGCCAAAGTAGAACGCTCTCTGGCATCATAGGACAGTGAAGGCATGAAATTTTTCTGCTTTTATGTCCTCATTTCACTAGACTGGATGTGATTTTCTATGACTTCATGTTGGCATCTTCCATCAGCCTTTGAAAGATGGTCGTAGTGATTGGCTTTGACTGATGACACTGCACTTGACTGTCAGGGATGTTGTACTATTTTTTTTATGGTAGTTAATATTTGAGTAAATAAAATTTTATTTAGGAAACAAGTCATTTCTTGCATCAGAGACCGATTCTTCAGCAAAGCTACAATATTTGATACAATGAAGTTAAATAAAGTGAAATGTAAAATCAAATTGAACTTACAAGCTTTTTTCTCATCCGCCACATATCACTGCGACTGTAATACTGTTCTTTATATAAGAGTTCCACCAAATCCAGAGAGACACCCTAAAACAGTTAAGGAAATAAATAGAACTTAAAAAAAAAAAAATTTTGATTCATAATAATCATCTAACATGAAATCATGTTATGAATCAATAACAAAATCCTTGTAATTTAATCGACCTAAGTTTTAAATAAAGTTACCTCCACCAGATCAGACATGCTTATAAAGAGAGTTACCCCCCCCCACCTATATGCAAATAATAATGAAAATTGCACAACATCCTTTAACTCCTCTTAATCAGAGATACTTCAAACACTGACCCTGCCATCCTCTTGATGGAAGAGAGAAAGATCTTAAATGGAAGAAATTCCTAAAATTTTCAAACGTTTAAAAGCTTAAATCTATGTTATCTATTTTTGCATATTGTAGGTTTATTCAATGGATTTTTGTTAGGAGAACTATGATATTTATGTTGGATCTTCTCAATACAAAATTGTAGTTTAGTCATAATGACAATGAAAGTACTATCAAAATTGATTCGTTTTTATTCAGTTTTTTGAGGGGGGAAATTTTTCAATTGAATCGTTATTGGATTGGATGTAGTTTATTATTACTTTTGTTGTGGGTTTAATGGTTTGTGATTTTGCTTATTTGATGCTGTATTCTTGTGATGAGATTGGGTGAAGAGAACCAGTTTAGTGGTTATATTTGAAAGTTATACGAAAATTATAACTTTCATATTTTCATTACTACATCACAACCTAAAGTGAGAATTTAATCTTTGTAATGCCCCCACTTCTTTCGAATTCCCTCTATTAGAAATATTTTTTCCTTTTTATTGGTAAATTATTTTAAATGTTTGTTTTCCAGCTGCAATTGCTCTAACTTTTTTCTTCATAGAAATCTTTGAAAGCTTGATATTTTCAAATTTCAATGGCTAGCATATGGCCCACATTTCTTATCCCTCTGTAGAGGATTAGTCTACAAGTTTAGTCAATAGGATATATACACAGCTATACTCATGTTACAATGAAATGTCAGAAATTTGCAAATATTTGAGTAGATAGCCTCTTTATTCACAATGGTAGATAAAGTCTGTTGAAAATCTAAAAGTGAAATATTTTTAGCATGTCCACTCTTGTTGGATTATTTTAGAAACCATTTAAATCAGTATAGTTTCATATCATACCTTACAGATTTTATTTAAGACATAAGACTTTAACAGATAATACCATTCAGAGTCAGAATAGATCTAAAAATAATAAATCCTCAGAGTATGATTTGACACTCCCTCAAAGCTTCAAAATTGGGGTCTAACCCAATAGCTCTTAACTAGCACAGAATAGGCAAGACAATGACCAGCCATAGATTATGCATTTTGACCAGGAGAGCAAAGTAAAAAGTTCAGGGTAGAAATATACTTCCTTGATAAGATTAAAGGTTGAAAATAGAGCCTAGAAAAAAAAAAAAAAAAAAAAAGAGAATAACTATTTCTTAGAAGATGAAAAAGGATTTTGTAATGTTTGTTTAGCATGTAAAAAGTTAGCAAATACTTAAGAGATAGTTTCAGATCTTAAAATCTTGTGGTGACTAAGTAGAGGGGGAAAGACAGGGAATACTTACTCTGGGATCCACTTTATTAACAAAAACATCTTTGAACTGCTTTAACTGGAATGCTGCTGCTATAGAAGATTCAACACTGATAACATCTAAAAATAAAAATTCATTTACACGCTTAAAAACATAATAGTTCATTTATACACTTAGAAAAGAAAATAATTTACTTACATACTTAATAAAAAGAAAAATACTTGTTTAAAATTTAAGTTAATGTGATTTGTGATTCTTTTATAAAATAGTAAATCTTTGAGAAATACTGGTTTTCAAATATACTAAACTTTAGAACTTTAATTCTAGTCAGAAATGGCTTTCTAACAGCCAATTAAAAAAAAGAATACTTTTTAGGCATAAAACTCTTGGCATAAAAAAATGAAAATTAGAATTTAGAATGGGGAATCAGTTTAGCATATAAATTTAACATAAAATGATCCCTCATTTTCCAACCCGTCTTGCCTTCTAGAGCTGTTAGTCCTCCAGATTCTTGATATTTTTTTCAAGCTGAAAAGTTAGTGTAAAGAATAATTATCCTACAACTAACCTTAGGTTCAAGTGTCAAGCCCACCTCCTAAAAGTGCCTTTTCTTGAACATATTGTATCATTAACTGTACATATAAGTAACAAGTGCCCCCCCACCCCAATACCTCCTTTAACCTTAGGTATGAGTGACAAAGATCCCCCTAGACTAGATTTAAGGCTTCCAAAATTCAAAGGACACCTCTTAATCCTACCACTTACCCTAAATCTGAATAGTAAGTCCCACCTAACAAAAAGCCTCTAAAAACTTCTCTACTCTAAATTCTAAAAAATTATTTATTTACTTGCTTGCTTTCCGTTTACTGTCAACTTTTCAAGATGTTCACACACAATTGCCCTTAGCCCTACCACTCATGTGAAGTCCAAAGACCCTTTCCAAACCACACAATCGTCAAAAAAGAAAAAAATAGGACCCTCCCCTGCCCAACGAACAACAAGTACAACTCACAAAAATCAGTTCATAGAAAGAAAAAGGTTAATAACACTAAAATAGATTATTTTACATCAACTTCTAAAATAATTATTTTTGTTTATTTTTTTTCTGCAAGATTTCCAGAATGTTTATACATAATTGCCTAAAATGATAGAATCTCATTTTGGAGAGGGAAGGGCAGGAGAGGGCAGATTTAGTGAAGGTATTAACCTACAATAATACCAAAGAAATGTTGTAATGCATTCATTTTTAAACAGTCCTAGTATTAGATTTTAGTTTCTTGTATATAAAATGCATTACTATTTAATTTAGAATTCTCTAACGTCTTTTCTTTTTATGTATATAAAATATGTTTATCTATAATTGTTTATGTGCGTTTGCTGTGGATTACTTGGAAACCATAAATTTCTGAACATTTTCAATGACATTTTGATTCCTTGCACAAAATTATACTTATCTGGCAAATTTCCTGGCTTAATTTTAAAATTTAAAAAGATTATTTCCTAGATCAGCAAGGTTTTTCTGTATATACCATTTACTGAGATATTTTAAGCAATTTCAACTTTTTCATGTGTATAACAACTAAACCAATTTTCACAGTATATAACTAAAAATGTAGACTTTGACCAAGTGAAAAAATTTTACTAATGTTCCTAATTGAAACAATAATTATTTGATCAAGCCAGCTTAAATCTTCGGTAAAATTGTATTAAATACTTCTCAGAGAAAAATATACAAAAATGACACAGAAGTGCAACTTTGACATAAAAAATTCATACTGGATCTAATTAATAGCACAATAGAGATCAAACTAGATTTTTCTTTTAATAATAAATCAAAAACAATAAATTAGATTTGGGACATGTAAAAAGCAAAAGGAAACAATTTGATAATAGGGCAAAAATTTCATTTTTTTTTTTTCAACTTGGATATCTTTTGTGAAAGCCAAGTTATAACCTTATATTAAGCCCATCATTGACAAGTGTCTCTTTATCTTTCAGATGGGAATGTTTTTATATACGCAAAAACGCAGTAAGCTAAAAAAAACATCTGTATTAAAAGAATCGCCCACCATCGAAAATCATAACTTGAAGTTACCTGCGAAAAACACTTAACACAAGAGTAGGATAATGTACGGAATAATCACGTTGACACACCGGTTGTCACCAGATCACCGAAGTTAAGCAACATTGCATCTGGATAGTACCAGATAGGTGACAATTTGGGAATTCTAGGCGCTGTATATGCTTTCCGCTTATCTCAGCATGGTTACAAGTCATCTTGAACCTCCATTTGCCACTGGTTTTCAACAATGTCGACTCAGGAAAGATGTAGTTGGAGAGTGCACAATTCTTGCCACAAAAATTTCATGCACAGGCACCCTTACAGTGGGTATCCATAGTCTGTCAAGACTGAAGGAAGCCTTTTTAGGATTATCTATATATCTATAAAAGCAAGAATGTGTGGACACTTCTTAACCTACACACTCAATAAATTTTTGATCTACAAACTAAGGGGTCAAAATTGAAAAATTGGTACATGGGAATCTTTTTTTGATCTGTTTGTCAACTGTTTCACACATGCACATGTCCACATAGATTACTCATGTTAAGAATAAGTATTTGAAAACAAATTTGAAAGATCGTGTCATGCTGGTCTAATGGTTATTGTACTTTAGGTTGGGGTTTTGATCTCAGCTTGAGTATTCTTTCTTTTTTTACTTAGAAGTGAATAGTTTAGAAAAAAAACATAATACTCGCATGCACATGTATCAGTTTCTGTATTACTTAAAATATAATATTTGTGTGTATTTTACAACCCAGCAATGCTGGGCAGCCTGCTAGTATATAAAGAGAAAAGATTAAATTTTGTTTACATCTGAATTTCATCAAAAAAAAAAAAAAAAATTTAAAAAAATAAACAGAATATTGAAATTTGAAATTGAAGGGAATTTTACTATATTTACCCATTTTTGTACACTAAATTGGCTTGTGATACCTAGTTCTCTAATATACCTATTTCTCCAATGAAAACAAGAAATAAGGCAACATTCATAATGGAAAAGATGATAGGATTCTGAAGAAGAGTCATGTGCAGATTGATTTTACTAGTTGAAACAATCCAAAACTGGTCTAAGGAGTAGAAAAATGTAGCTAGGCAATCGACTTTAAAACTGTATGAACAAGATAAAGATTTCTCCAGTAAAGGAAATGCACATGGTCAATACCTGAAAAGAGAATTCCTCAAATTGCATCTTTATCTGACCAGGTGAAAATTGCTTCCATTAGCAAACAATTCTAGTATGAATTTTGGAAGCCTTAAAATCTAGTCTTGTTTTTTTTTGTTGGTTTTTAAGAATTATCTGGTTTAACAAAGTACTGAGTAAAATCTACTAGTGAAACTCATCTGGAAATTTCCTAAATGCAGATGACACTAAGAATACAACTGCAAATTATTTAAGATTTCTACCTTTTTGTGGCCGATGGAACGAGATCATACTACGCCCATGGATTAAATAAGTTTCGTTTAAAATTCCATGCAAATTCCAGAGTTCAACAATATAAACCTGATGGAGGTCGGAAGTTACATCTGCTTAAACATTGTGCAAATAACACTCAAGAATTCAGAAGCATAAAATCACATTTATTCAAATATTTCTCACTAATCAGTTTTGTTTCCCTCTACATAAATATTCAAAGTAAAAAAATAAAAAAAAGTAAATTATTAGTCTCATTTTGCATCATGCTGATTTGTAACAAAATCTTTTGGACAAAATTTTACAAAATCATGTAAGTTGAACATGTGTCTACTTGTTACTCCAGTCATAAAAAACGTTATTAGTTTATATTTTTTTAAATCTGTAAAATCTTCAAGTCTATTTACAATTTTTCAAATTGAAGAAAAAATAAAGATTGCTCAAATGAGGAAAACTTACCTTTTCCTTGAAATTCTTCAGCCAAAGTTGTTACTTGAAGTAATAACCGACTAGAAAATTAAAAAAAATTCTTTATAAAATACTTAAAACACAGTGTACTTTAGTTTTAGCAATACTAAAGAAAAATCAATCAAGTCTAAGGACACATTTTTTTTTCATTGCAAGAATCAAACAGGAGATGGTATATACAAATGTGCTTTAAAAATCCTTATAAATTTAAAATAATTTTTTTTAAATTCCATCTGTAGATGCTAAAAAAAAAAAAAAAAAAAAAAAAAAAAAAAAAGAATTTAAAGTGAAAAATTAAAATTTCATAATTTTTATCTTATTTTTTGCCAAATAAAAAATCTCCTAGAAAATCTAGTAAAATAATAATGCAAGAGGTTATCTAACAAATTTATCTTGTCAAATTTGTTAAATTCGACCTAATTAGCATTTAATCTTGACTAGCCATTTATCATCTGTTATTGTTATACCATGCTATCTTTTTAGTAAAAGTGAATTTCATTGACAAATATAGATTTCTATTTGAAAGCCACATATGTGAATATGCTTCAACAGATTTAAATCGATGTTTGATGCATGTTTTTGGAAAATATGCATGTTTCATTCATTTTCATTAATTTTTACATTTTCTAGCTCAACAGTTAACAGGTAAGCCTCATTCAAGAAATTAGAATTTTTACTCGTGCTCAAATCTACTACCACTTCCAGTCATGTATACCAGAAGTCTTCATAGGATAGCGATTTCTACTTAACACCATTCCATACAGTTTTTTTTTCAATCTTGCTATTGTCTGTGAGCTACTCTATATTTTTCACCTAAACACACGGTACTTTCCTTTATCTACACTTTTTTTGGTAAGCATTTTCCTTTCATATTATCAATTGACAGAAAAATTAATAGCAGATTGGCATTTAAAGTATACTCCTTCACCTCCTGCTGGTGACGTTCCTGAATTAAGCTGTTCTTCGGTTACGAGTGGTCACTTGGTAATTGCTCACAAAATGGTTGCTGCTCGGATGAAGACTTCAAATGTCGAGGGGTCCTGTTCTATCAGATTACCACTCACCTTGTCATGATTATGAGAGCAATTGTTCACCTTTGGTCATTAGAGTTACAATGTTGCATATGCACTTTCTAATTAAGGTGCTTTTGAACTGGCTTGGCTATTAAATTCTGAATGATTTTCGTTTGGTGATATCAATATTGCCATAGAAAAGACAATATGATTCCATTTCTATTTGATGAAAACAGGCTTTCTTTTTTTGTTGCCGACCATCCACTAGTTGGCCAGTTTTGTACAAGTCCCAAGAGCCTTCTATCGTCTAAAATGCACCGGTGTATAACTAATGCTCACTACTATCTAAATTATGACAACAGGACCATTTCCAGCACCCTCAAAATGCATTGATGGATTGTCACGAATAACAGGGACATGCCCAAGGTGATGAAAAAGTTTCCGGCTATGGTTATGGTCTTTGGTGTGTTTTCAAGTGAAGGCCACATCATACCACCTCACATCTTCAAAGTCAGCTTGAAGGTCAACACTAAAGTGTACCTAGATGTGCTGAAGAGTGTGGTGATTCCCTAGTGCAATCAGGTGGCCACTGGCAGACCCTGTGTGTGGCAGCAGGACTCTGCACCGGCCCACAAGTCCAAACCGACCCAAGCTTGGTTTCAGAAGGAGTGCTACAACTTTGTACTCTTCTCTCACTGGCACCCCACCTCCCCCAAACTGAACCCACTGGGTACTTCGTTTGGTCATACATTGAAAACATTACTAACATGATCTCCTATAACACCAAAGCCAGCCTTATCACTGCCATCCGTAGAGCTTCCAGCAGCGCTTGTGGAAAAGGCATGCTCCCAGTTCTGGATCCGTATTGAGGTGGTAATTAAGGCTGTAGGCGGCTACATTGAATAGATGTCAGCTGTATTACATAATCAAATTACCTGAATTGATTTTTTTTCAATAAATTTTTTAAATAAAGCTATAGTGTTGTTTTCTCTAGGGCAAAACTTTTATTGTTCCACCCTACAGTTGTCTTCAAGTCCAATGTAAACTTCTTGCTGAGGTGCTCTCTTAAATAATCAAATTTTACTCAATTTCCATCACTAACGATCATTATGCTGTATTACATAAGATCTGCACGAATCCTATTTATTATTATTATAGGTGAAACCTTGATATGAAAAACAATTTTCAAAATTAAATTTATGTAAAATGTTATTCAAAAGTTTCCAACCTTCTACATATTTTTATGAAAAAACTTAAAATTTCATACTTCGTGTATAAAATTGAAGCATAATTTTTTATATAAGATGGCATGATTTGTCAAAGCGAAATCATGAATGGAATAGACATTAAAATAGGACTAAAAATTTGGTGTTGAAAAAGTCAATATAAAACTGTCATTAAAATAGTTGCATGAAACAAATCATACAAGAAAGATCATTAGAAAGAGGAAAGATTGAATTTTATTTACATACCAAATATAACCTGAAAAATAGCCAACTGTATTTAGATATGCATTAATTTGCATATCAACAAATCAGTAGCCCTAACAAGGCTAAGGCGAGAGGACAGACAGATGGTTGAAACGAAAGATACGGAACGTGTTAAAAATCGTGCACATGGTCCAATATATTTTTATATATATTTTTCTTAATTAGATCACAAGTTAATTTCAACAAGAAATGGAGGAGTTTAAACTATGAGAGGAAATTTGTTTTTTTACAGATAGCGAAGTCCAGATATGCAGAAGAAAAAAAATTGCAATTAAAGTTGAATTTTTGAGAAATATCACTGTCAAGTTACGGAGAAGAGTAAATAACAATTCAGTCAGATTTTATGGTAGAGGAATTCGAAATTTCTGTAATTTTTGATACAGAAAAATTCATTTATATTAACTTTGGCCACCCTCTTGTAAGAATAAAATTCCTTAAATGACATGTATGCCATTGTATTTTCGTGCATCAAGTAAATTTTGTCCAATGTGTCTATTATATTCAATCTGTTTACTCCACTGATACCTGTTATTACCAAGTGTCAAACCCATTCTCTTATATTTTGTAGTAATGACAAAAACGTCGGAGGTGGGGGCCGTTTCTCCTTAGGTAAATCTGTAAATATAGACCATATGTCTATATCTTACCAAAATAGGTATTTCGTGAAGAAATCCTTCTTTTGCATGTATTTTAGCTTTTGTTGAACAAGACAGTTTCTTATCAAACAAAAGAAGACAACTTGTGCCACAATGTTATGTACTCCTTCCTCAAAACCCACTTCAACACCAACAACTATGAGCAGGTCACTCCAAGAAGACTTTCCGTTATCTATAGAAAAGGGGAAATAACTAAACTGTCTTAAGTCAGAGATTTACATGGCATACCTAATAAGTATTTAAACAAACGTTTTCCGGATTAGATTCATTGCGGACTATTATCCTCATCTCTTTAGTTGTTGTTTCACAACGTTTCGAACAACTATTCCTTGGTAACTGTAACGGGATAGGAACTGTGAATCTCCTAACTGCATTCTCAGCAATTATTGCCTTTCCATAGTTGTCGTCTCTCCACTTTTTTGACCAAGTAAGCCTCTGGCCAGCTAGGATTGAAACCGCTATCTTCAGACAATGTTCACCTAGAACTGTAGAGATTCAACGTCTATCCACTGCCCCATGAACATTGTCTAAAGATAGCGGTTTCAATCCTACCCAAAGCCGGCCAGAGGCTTACTTGGCCAAAAACGTGGCGAGACGACAACAACTATGGAAAGGCAGTAATTGCTGAGAATGCAATGCGAATTCGCAGTTCCTATCCTGTCGCGGTTACCTGCTGACCAAGGGCAGAGAAACAGCAACTAAAAAGATGGGGATAACAGTCTGCAATAAAATAAATCAATAAATAATACTCATCTCAATGAATTCCAATTCAAGTAATAAATATTTTCCTGTAATCAGGCAACTGATTGTGTAGTGTTTATATTGGGGGGGGGGGGGTAAATGCCTTACCATTCTATTTAAACTCTAAAATTTTTGGCAATAGAATAAGCACTTGTAATTTCTAAATTGAGCTTCAAAATAAGAGAAATTTTAACTCAATCTCACAAGTAAAAATAGATATTGGTAGTTGGGAGTCACAAAATAATGTACAAACAAAACAGATGAAAAGGATTAAGTGATAATAATTTAAAATCATTTATTTAAAAGAATAGAAGATCAAACTATGATAATAGTGGATTTAATATGTTGTTGGACCATGATCAGTAGCACTAATGTCAGAATTCAATCCCATACTATCAGGTTTCAAGTAAAAGTGGATAAATACAAGATACAAAAGAGTTTTCGCCCTTAAAATATATAAATGATTTTGATTCCCCATCAGAATTATAAAATCTTAAAATTAAATTTTTTTAAATTAAAAACATTTGTGCTGCATATTTTATAAGAGGGGAAAAAAAGTTTATAATGAGCATTTTAGCAGACTAATTTAAAGTTTGACTTCTAATCAGTAAGATTACAGAAGAAGAAAAAGCATACAAAAAATAAATATTTTAAATAAATGCTATCGAAAACAATTAGACAAACATTTATTAAAAACAAAATATTTAGTTTTCAAGCCACAAATGCTGTGTGACAACAATATCAAAAACACTTATCCATTAGGACAGGGGTCTCCAAAGTATAAGCCTGAAAGCTAGATCTGGCCCATCAAAATCTTTAGCCCGTAGAGCGCTTATGGAAAAAGTAAAAGTATTCACGAAAAATTTTAAAAATGGAAATGTGTGAAAATAATGTGGGGACTTTTCTTTTTACTCAGAAAATGATTAAAAGAATGAGGTTTTAGAGTTTTTCTAAAAAACAAAGCTAATGTGCAACTAGTATAAAACATGTCCTTCTGTATATGTATATATTGACCAACAGAGTAGCATACCAGTGAAAATTCAATGCACTTTGAAGAAAATGTAAGTTAAACTTTTCTGGGAAATGAAGAAACAGATTCAAAATTATGCCGTCTAAAGGGAAATATCAGAGTTTAAGAAACAGTGGAATGTGGACTATTTTGTTATTAAAACAGCATCAGATGATAAGGCATTGTGCTTTATATGCAATGACATTACTGCAGTAAAGTACAATATTCAATGACATTATGAAACAAAGCATTCATCACATTATTTGCAATTCACTTGGTAGCTACGAAAAGAGAAATTTGAAAACTTCAAAATTTGCCATCAATGCAGTCCATTTTTACAAAGAAAATTGTAGAGAATGAGGCAGCAATTTTTATGTGGTGCACATGTTGGCTAAGAAAGATAAGCCATTTACAGATGGCAAACTTATTAAAAAATGTCTAACAGAAGTTGCAAAGAAAACATGTCCAGAAAAAGTTGATGCATTCTTGCTACTACTTTCTGCAAATACTATTGCTCGTAGAACAGAAAATCTTGGAAGAAATATTGTGTCACAGTTGAAAGATAAAGCAAAAGAATTTAAAAGCTTTTCTGTTGGAGTTGAGGTTGTTGTTCAGAGAAATAAATGCCAAGTTTCAGATTACCAAGAAACTAGCATCTATGCACATCATGCATGGAAAAACAAGAGTCCTGGATAATTTTGCAAATGTACAAAAATTTCATGCTCTAAATCAATACTAACAAATAATGACAGAGTTAAAAGGATTTTCGACTGTTCATTTTTTTTAACAGAAAATTCAGCACTGATTCAGACCTTGGAAATAAATGGTCTATTAACCCTAATTTATAATCATTCACCTTGGTCATATTTTTATTTTGTCCTGCATAGCTTTAAAAAGTCAGCAATATACCCCACCCCATTTGAAAACTTTGGAGACCCCTGCATTAGAACAGATTAAACTTAAAGCCTTGTATTTGGATGAAGATAATGATAAAAAGAGAGTTACCTGTAGTTGACATCTGGGTTATAAATTTCCAAGATATCTCCTTGTTTAATATCTGGAAAATCTTTGGGATTTATAAGAAGATCAAAATCTACAAATATTTGAAAAAGAAAAAGGAAAAATTTGATTAACAAGTCATAAATTAATTCTATTGAGGAGATTAGTAAAAATGTTGAAAACAAAATTTTAACCTAATTAAGATTTTAATCCAATGAATGTTTAAATGTTTAGGCTAAATAAATCCTTGCCAAAAAGATAAGTTTAAAAATGGTTACATGAGCTTTGTTTTTGTAATAGAATGTATTATTCATGCAAACGACTACACCTGTTTGGCTTGTCAGATGAGAGAAAACTCTGATTTTGTAGATAGGTTCTTTATGTACATATGGCAGTAATTTGCAGATGAGCAGATAGTGTTGATTAAAGGGACGAACTGGGGAGAAAAGTGAATCAAGCTTTAGACAATCCAGAGAAAGCAGAAATGTTGAAAGTTGTCATGAATTACAGTTCACGTTAAATTTATCGCAATTGGTGAGGAGTTGTGAAATTTTTTGTTCAACAGCCATCTTTTCATTTTTGAACATTGTAATTTCACATGTGAACGAAACAGTCGGTTGAGAGATGGGTATCCACACGCACACAAACACAAAATGATGACTTTAAGGTAATCATAATTATCGCTGTTTAATTATGGCAATGCCATTCTTTGCCACAAGGGGGTAATACATCTCACTTCTGTATCTGATTCGTATTCCTCTTTCGTCCTTGGATTTGGAATCATGCAGACATGTCAAAACTATGCTCAGGTTTTGCACTCATGCAAAAAACATTTGAACTCCCACAAAAGACTTTCAAAACAATCACGCAAGTAATGTTTTCTTATGCATCTTCTGTATTGAACCGTTTCACATTACACTCGTATCAATTTCTGTAATTAATACATTGGTTGTAAATATAATCTGTGAATTTCATGTACTCATTTCTTGGCTAAGGAGATCATGCGACTATCTCTCAAATCCTCTACTTACCAAAAAGAAGGCACCCATCACAAGATTGGTGACCGACCAACGCTCAATGAAATGTCACAAAAAAACTGCTATCACTGCTAGAAGATTGATAATCTACCAATATTCTACATTTAAATATAACGCTTTTATTGTTGCCAAGGAGACACTGCTGATTACAACCATAAAAAAGTTTTTAAATATAAAAAAAAAAAAAAAAAAAAAGGGAAATATACTTTTCATCGCATCTCTCTGCAAACACCCACCTTCTGTGCCCATTATTATGTGCAGATTTATTCTGTTGTCCAACATCTTTTTTTCACTACTCGTGGCAAGAATTAAAAACAAAGAAAAAAGACACTGAGAACACAACCTTTTCCGTTACAGTCCATATAAATAAAAAAAAAAAATTAAAAAAAAAAAAACAAGTATTTATCTATATATACACAAGAAAATAATATATATACACACACACATATATATATATATATACACACACACACACACAGGGTGGGCCATAAGTCACACACCAAAGAATTACGTGATGTGAAACTAAAATCTGCAGGGCAAAATACATTTTCTTTTCTTTGGGTATAAGATACATCTTTTATTATTGTATCAGCATGTACGTATTTTTCAGTTTATTGGTTAAGTTTGGTTTTAATAAATAACGTTTATTACTATCAGAATTATTTCAAATACTTTGGTGCGCGACTTATGGCCCACCGTGTGTATATATATATATATATATATATATATATATATACACACACGCAAAAAAAATATATAGACATATTTTTTTCTCTTTACACATCGGTTTTTTCACAAACTGTATTCCTCAGATTGTCTTTTTCTTTTTTCCTCTGCTCGCCATGGCCAAAAAGAAGCCTGATGCCACGACCTGGGAAAGCCAAATTTCTTTTTGTATGCCTCCCCATGGTGCACATAGACCAAATATCTGGTTTTTACAAACTAAACCATTTTCGAGAACCAGGCAGTTTCTTCCTCAGTCATGAAGCACTTCTTCATAGTAGAAGCATGGCCTGCGCACATAGTAGGAAGAGGAACCCCCCCCCAACAGACAGATTGTCATACTCCAACCTTGAGCATAACTCCCATGACATACGTCCACCACTACACTGCATTTATTGTATAAATTTCAATGAAAAAAATGGAAATAAAAGACAAAAAAATATGATGCACCTTCGCTGTAAATTTTGAACAGTTGCAATGTTGTGGGACCATATGTATATAATCTTTATTATTTTTCCAATTTCAAGACATGACTTGAACAAAAAAGTCCCATGATGCAAGGAGATCCGCTACCTACATTGGTTATTTGTGCATCAACAAGCAATTCCATCATGCACAATACTCTTTTTAAAATAAAGACATTTTCTTGCATATACTTGACATCTCATACTGCTTCAGATTAATTTCCATTCCTGACAAAATGAAAAATACTTTTTTCTATCGACCGTAGCATAATCTGTAAGCTTGCTAGATTCATCATCACAGCTTTACTAAAATGATTCATTTTTAATGATTTCTAATTTTTGTACGATTAAAACTAATATTTTATTAACTTCCGTCTGCTGCATTGGCTGAGCATTTCACCATATTCCGATGGTTTAGGTAAGCTGCCAAAATATGCCAACGCAACATCCACGAAAAAACAAGTCATTCTTCTGTAACCTACAAAAAGTAAAGTAGACCAGTTAGTTGCCATTTTATGATGAAGATGAAGAAAGCACATGAAGTAAAGAGAAAGTTTATCCCCTTAAGAAAATTGTGGAGATTAACACATGCAATGCAAGTTTAGAGACCAAAATCCATTTCAGAAAGTGTGAAAGAACAGTGGAAGAAGCTTCTGAAGCACTGTTGGGGATAACAGATCAGACTTGTGGGCGGACAAAAGGGTTACAAGGCAGTGGAATAAGAAAGTTAAGTATATTGGAAAAGCAGAAATATGACCGTGAATGTTTTATACTATGGTCCCCCCACCACTCTACCTGAGCTAGGACTCTAGAGAATGTGAGGAAGAATAGCAAAAGTAATCAGCAGTGAGTGGAGTCAACAGGCAATGGACTGGACCGTCAAAATCTACTGAACCTCTCCAGGTGGATGACACCTGACAAGTTCTTTGATAGCTTCCTCTTCAGGAGGCCTCAAGTTTTGACAAGCTTCTGGGCTTGACCATTACTCCTGATCTTAAATGGAACACGTACATCAAATCTGTTGCCAAGGCCGCTGGAAAAATGGTGGGATCTTTCTATCGATCCGGTAAATATCTCACTGCTGATTCTATTCTCTATCTATATAAGAGCCAGGTACGTCCAAGGATGGAATACTGTTGCCACATCTGGGCAGGAGCTGCTAGAAAGGACTTGTCCTGCCTTGATAGAGTTCAAAATAGACTTCGTAGCCTCGTAGGAGATGTCCTTTTCTCCTCCTTGCAACCTCTATCTCACAGAAGAGATGTTGCGGGTTTGTCTCTGATGTATCGTTATTTTCATGGAAGGTGTTCAACTGAGCTTCAATCTATGGTCCCCCCCCCTCGCCAAACTTTCACAAGAAACACTCGTCTAGCTGTAAACACTATCAATAATTCCCCCCACTCTTTATCTGTGCTTAAACCTAAACATAGATTCCATGAACAAAGCTTCTTTCTTAGAACTGCACGCCTGTGGAATTGTCTTCCGTTTTCCTGCTTTCCAGCTGACTACAATATGGTTGTGTTCAAGTCTAAAGTAAATAAGTTCTTGATGAGCCGTTCCATTTAAGTTATCAAATTTACCAAATTTTCATTACTAATGATTACTATATTGTCCAATTTCTACTGTACACTCTTTAACCCTTATCCTTGAGTGGCCTCTGGGCCTTGATAATGTGGTGATGCCTATGTATAAAAAAAAAAAAAATAATAAAAAAAAAAAGATAGTCAACTGGGAATGGCTGAGAGGATGAGCAGAGGCAGTCATTTTCGCTGATCAGCTGGGTGACAAAGATAGGACATTTAGGATTTTCTGTCAAAACTTAATATATTTAGTAGTCAAAGTTCAGGCTAGAGTAGATTGGAGTAGGCCAGCAGATTGTGTTAAGCAGACAATAAAATGAGCTGAAGAGCAAATGACAATGCCTCGACAAATTATCTTAGTTGGATCCCCATTGATACACTGGAACTCTAAAACGTGGATGCAATTGTTTGGGAATCCTTTTCGATAATGGTATCAACACACATACCCAGAGAATAATTAACTTATACACACTGTATCTGAGTTTATGTTTTTTCTTGCAAATCTGTGTTACTTTTATTGATTGTATGCTTTTAAACCCATGCTTGTGCCTTTGGCAATCATCAGTGCAATAGAGAATATGACCAAAACGAGAGATGGAAATGAAGACAAAATCATGGCACAACAGTCGTCAAAGGAAAACCATGGTTAACAGCCATCGAAGGATGGATATATGGTCTAATAAACGAAGAAAAGGTTTAGTGAATAAGGATGTAGATCTGGGATATAGATACCCAGTCTAAGTTATCATAGCTAGAAACAATAATTTATTATTTTATTTTTCTATTGTGAACTGTATAGATGGACAGAATTCACATGGTCCAGTAATGAATGTTTGAACATCTTCCTGCTAAATGTTGTGAAACTGAAGATGAGAATAGTAGTTGGAAGTGTTATGGTTTTAACATCCTTCCCACCTCCTCAATTAACTTGAACCTATCTAGGAATCTTAAAGATTATATAAGCCATGTATTCTCTTGATGTGCGCTTTTAGTGAATAAAACCTTTACTAAGGAATGTGTGACTTGGCTTTTTTTTGAATTTACAACAATTTTATTTGCTAAAAGGTGGAAGAAAAAATAGACAGAATACTGTTACCAGAGAGATTTGACATGAAACCAACAACTCCACAATCAGAAAGGCGGTAAAATCATTGGAAACTGATGTTCAAAAATTATCTTAGTGTGATTAGTAATGACAGCAAGATCGAGAATACTTGTAAAAAAAATTTTCACACTAATCAACACTATATTTGCAGCAGCATACAATGTAATAAATGGCACCAATGACTACTATAGTGCTACGCAAGCACTAGATTCTGCTTATATAAAACCGGTGAATTTCATATTTAATAAACATCAGTTATTAACTCCCAGACAATAGCTTGCCCAAAATATCAATGCTTTTATACTTCAATTAGAAGCTCTTGCTAAATCATGCAACTTCTAAGCCATCACTACAAAGGAAAATAAAAGGTAATATATATAGGATGCATTTATCAGCGGCATCATCTCTTTTTTTTTTTTTTTTTTTTTTTTTTTTTTTTTTTACATAGGCATCACCACTTATCAAGGCCCAGAAAAATTGAACAATATAGTAATTGCTAGTAATAGGAATTAGGTAAATTTGTTAACTTAAGTGGAACGGCTCATCAAGTACTTGTTTATGTTGGACTTGAAGACAACCAGATTATAGTCAGCTGGAAAGCAGGAGAATGGAAGAGTTCCACAGGTGTGCAGTTCTAACAAAGAAGCTTTTTTCATGGAATCTACGTTTAGGTTTATCAATGCCTATTTGAAAACTCCTCATTCACTCTCTAAGAAACATACGTTATGGCTAGATCACTAGAACAGAATACTCAAAAAAAAAAAAAAAAAAAAAAAAAAAAAAAAAAAAATAGTAGCAATACAATGACTGCCGCCACAACTTCTCTGGAAGCTGTCCATATAGCAATTATACAGAAAAATATTCAACATTTAAGTGCTTGTTTCTTCTGTGGAAACCCACGCCATTCATTGCTACTATGTCCAGTGCATAACACAGAGTGAAAAAAATGTAAAAGAAAAAAAAAAAAAAAAGACATTATGCAGAGCTTCAGTTATTGCTGCTACAATTTACGAATCTTCCCCACTATGTCTTGCCAGATTTGAAACAAAAACGAAAGACATTACATTAACCAAATATAAAATAAATGGCTATTTTGTTAACGCCATGGTCATTTGCGGGAGTGTAGGGATGTTTATTAGTAAAAATATTGCAAAAGAATGAAATCTCTTTATTATACCAAAAGCAAAAATCAACAGCTTTAGCAGATCCTCCACAACATATTGAAATCATTGCCAAGACATTCTGGTGTAATAGTAAAAGTAATTAAAGATCTCTTTACTGACATTATTATAAGAAAAGATATTCTACATACTAAAATATAATAAAGTGATATTAAAACTTAATGGTCCAAGGGTTGAACTTATTGGAGCTGTTAACAAAAGTAATAAATTTCCATCCATAAATATCCCTCCACCTCTTTTCTTGCACCTCACTCCTAAAACAATGCCCATTGCTACTAAATCACGCCAACATATAGCCGATACTAAATTTATAAAGCAGGAAACAGCTAGAATGTTAAAAGAAGGCATAATAGAGCCCTCTGTGTCTCCATGGCAAGCTCAAGTATTAGTGGCGTCCAATGAAAACCATAAGAAAAGAATGATTGTTGATAATGGCAATATGATAAACAGATTTTCTAAACTTGATGCTTATCCTTTGCCTAGCATTGTTAAAATAGTGGATGACATAGCCAACTACAATATTTTCACTAATTTGGATTTTCAGTCTGCCTATCACCAGATCCCAATTAGCCTTGGGAAAACTCAAAAGGAACATGACTATAATCTTCAAAGATCCTATGATGTAGTGAAAAAGTACAATATCACTCTAAATGAGAATAAAAATACTATTTTAGTTGATTCAATTACATCCATCCAAACATTACCAGTTATTAACGGTAT
This sequence comes from Euprymna scolopes, assembly GCF_053919585.1. Classification (NCBI taxonomy): domain Eukaryota; kingdom Metazoa; phylum Mollusca; class Cephalopoda; order Sepiida; family Sepiolidae; genus Euprymna; species Euprymna scolopes. The sequence goes on along the minus strand of NC_136482.1, from coordinate 63,797,247 downwards.
ATTGGCCTCATTTGGGTCAGCAAAATACTTCTCAAAATTAGACTTAAAGGTTAGCGACAGATTAAACTGAGTAAAAATTATAAAGAGAAAACTGCATTTACCTGCTACTAGGTATGTGATGCCGTTCGAACTCACAAACGCTTTCGAGATCTTCCAAGAATTGATGTAGATAGTATTACAGGGGCAAGAAGAGTTTGTGTTATCATATTTGGACGATATATTAATATTCTCTAATACAATGGAAGACCACTTAGAGCACATAGATAAGATACCAAGTAGTTTGTGCAAACATAATCGTAGATTAAAAGCTATGAAGAAAAGAAATTCAGTATCTAGGGTTCAAAGTTGTCAGTGAGAAGAGTATACAGGTCAGTAAGAAGAGTATACAAACAAACCTGGATAAAGTCAACTCTATACAATCGATTTTGACTCCAATCATTGTAAGACAGGTGAGAGTTTATCACAATGACCTCATACTACTAGCGATTTATTAGAAATTTTTCCAATATCGCCAAGCCACTAGTTTAACGAGGAAGCATGCATGTTTTCAATAGAACGATGCATGTCAGGCTGCTTTTGAGAGTCTAAAAACAATGCTTACAGAGACGGTAATACTGGCTTATCCCAATCCAGATAAGGACTATAGACTGTATATAGATGCCTCTGATCATTGAATTTGGGCATGTTCATCACAAATAGTTTATGATCAGTGGGAGGATAAAAAAGGTAGAAAAACAATTTACTTTTTATTCCACAAGCCTAGTGACATACATACACAATGGTCAACCATACATAAGGCAGTATACACTATGCCCTTCAGAAATTAAATCAATACTTGCATAGTGCAACGTTCATCATCTATATGGATCATAAAGCCCTAGAATACTTACTCAACTCACCCATACAAAACAAGAAGATACAGACGTAGCTTTAAGTATGGCTGGTTATAATTGCATAATACTATAGCTGAAATGAAAAGATAATATTCGTGCAGATCTCTTGTGACACACTGTGGATGCAAGTCAGGGCAATGATGATCCTACAGTAAAGATAGATAATAGGAATTATCTAGTAAGTGCAATAAATTCAAATCTCTTCAAGCCGAAAGAGTTGGCATTATATCGGAATGTTACTTGCTAATGACCAACCCACGTTATGGAGAATAGATTTAATCAGGCAACAAAAAGCTGATAAAGAAAATTTTGGATTTGAACATGTGAATACAAAATTAAAGTGCCCAAAATAAAACAAAAAAATTACATGTAAATGGATGAAATAGTCTATTACTTGTCTCAATCCAACAGCAAACCCTTGATTAGATTATACGTACCGTCACATCTTCAGAAAAGAGTAGTTACCATGATGACAATGGTCACATAGGCATGGAAGAGACGTTTCATACAATCAGACAAAAATATTTCTGGCCATGTTTATTTAAGGAGATAAATATATAGGTAAATGTTCCATGCCAAACTAGAAATCTGAGGAAACAACAACCTCAAATGCAGGAGTGTGATTTGCCTCCTCCTCCTTTCGCTAAACTGGCATTAGATGCTTCCAGGCCCTACCCCCTTTCAGGTAGCCAGTATATAGTAACATTTATAGATATGTATAGTGGTTGGCCGGAGGCTTTTGTTTTCGCTAATAAAAAGACAGAAACTGTGGTGCATCGGTTGATCGACAAGATTTTCAACAGATTTGGATCACTACTTCAGCTTCTAACGGATAACGGGCCCGAAAATAATAAAATGAAAAACACATCAGAGGACACGATGTGACTAAGTGCTTCTATCATCCTTAACGTAACGGGGGAAAGTTGAAAAGTTTCATAGAACTATGCATGATGTTTTAGCAAAAAAGATAAGGAAAAACGAACAGGCATGGGACATTTAAATCAATCAGATATTGGCAGCTGTCAAATGCGAGTAAGATGACAAATTTTTCACCATACTACTTGCTTTATAACAGAGATGTTATTCTGCCATGAGATAACATACTGAGACCTTGTAGAGTATACTATGGTGATGAACATCATGAAATCGCTCTACAAGAAATGCATTAGACCTTCACTTTAATTAGCAACAATATTAAAAAAAGCAAGGATAAAGATGAAAGATGATTCAATTAGCAAAACAGAATATGTAGTTTAAGATTGGTGATTTAGTTCACTATAAAAATCATCAGAAGAGAAGGAAGCTAGATGTGTGCTGGTGACCGTATTATGTAATTATTGACAAGACTGGGCCTTTCTCATAGAATTAGAGACCAGTTAACAGACTATTACGAAGGTGCATGCTGAACACTTCCAAGCAGCATCTATCAAAGAATGGGAAATCCCTACTACAGAGGTTATTAAGGAAAACTACAAGAGAATCCAGCAAAATAACAGAACATGCTGATTTTCCAATGCAGAAGTGTTAATATCAGAATGAGAATTCAGACAATGAGTCTTAATGTATTGTTGATGGAGTGCCATATTGTGACACAGTATGTCAGAAGGCGTTAATAGCATAGGTATGGATAGTACCGTAATTGGGACACCTTCAGATCCTATAGGTAAAAGTAGGCTCGACACAGATATAAAGAAGAATAGCACTGAGGCCCAGAAAATTAACAAAGAACAAGAGAAAGAAATCCATAGATTGGGTCAGAAGTACACTTCACAAAGCAGTCAGGGCCTACTAGAAATGATAACTAGTCCTCTAGTCAAGTTTATACAACCCCTATCCTAACATTAAAAAAATATATACGACCCCTATCCTAACATTAAAAAAATACATGTATCCTTTTCCTATATGGCAGGCACAGAATAGTAGTGGCTTCCCGTTTCAAACATAGTATGTTGAAATGGTGAATAAAGTATCAAATTATAGAATTAAACTGGAGTAGAACGCCTGGGATTGTCGAGTGTCATTTACCTGATATCAATTTGGAAAATTGAGACAGTTACCACTAATGATTCGAAGGTCATGCATATGGGTGTCTACTGGTGTATGACAAGTTAAGAAAAAAAATGTGTTCATGGAACTAAAAGAGATGAAATGCATTTTGTTCCATTATGAGGATAAAGACTGATATTTTGCTTTTGTTTTGTACCAAGGCCGATGTGGGTGTTGTGGAGGAGAGACATGGAGTAAAAATGTACAAATTTTTTTATGGCAAAGGAAGGAGTGCTGAATAATGGGAACCGGACATATACCAGAATAAACTGAAGTAACAAAAAGTCCAGGACGATGCCAAGTAAAAAAAAAACAGCCTAGATTCTGACCTATGACATAGTAAATAATCAATAGTATATAGCATTACAAGCATATGCTGTATTTTCGTGAACATTGGTAATATTACATACCTAATGTGCTTCAACAAGTAATATCTTTTTTTATTTGTGGGTCAATTTTACAAAAGAATTACATTCCTGGAAAGATGTTAATTTATTTTTCTTTTAGGCGTTCAAAACATTGAAAAGTTAAAAAATGAAAAACGGTAAAAAATGATGACAGCAAAAAGGGAAACTGTTTTTTCAATGTTTACATTTCATACATTATGTTTGGATACACATGCGTGGGGTCAAATTTGATTGGATATGGCTGAAATTTTACAGGCTATTTAAGCATAGAAGTCCATCTCTACTGGACTTTGATTTTTATTTTTACAACCACAAGAAACGAAGTTACAATCGAGCAAAGTTAACAAAGAATATTTCAAAATTGATAAGATAAATCAGTATATATCATCCATTTTCATATAGATAATAGTTTCAGAATTATTTTCATGTATAATATGTAAATATTTGATAATTATTAATTGAGTGGAAATTACTTTGAAATGTCATCTTTTATAGAAATTCAAATCCGCTTCAGAAAAACGGCTTGTTATGCATTTAGCTGACTAAAGAATAATAAAATCTTTTTTTCTGCTTTCAAAACGAAAGCAGAAAAATCAGTTTCATTTTTTTATTCTGTGTTTGTCAATTTAAGTTCGATAAAGAATTTCATTGTGATGCATTTTGTAAATTTTTACCTTGTTTCCACCTTAATATTTTTCTTTAAAATTTTTACCTTGTTTCCACCTTAATATTTTTCTTTAAAATTTTTACCTTGTTTCCACCTTAATATTTTTCTTTAAAATGACTACCATTTAAGATTTTCCGGTATGCTGAAAATGAATATCGCATTTAAATTTTCCACAAATAAGTAGTTTTCGGGATATTAAGCAATGTCATTTCTTATACTATTGCTGGTGGCCATCTTGGTATGTGCGTTTGCACATAGTTTCTCGAGGTTGCGCTTGCACATACCAAGATGGTCACCAGCGATAACATAAGAAATGACATTGCTTAATATCTGGAAAACTACTTATTTGCAGAAAATGTAAATGTCATTTTCTTGTAATTAAGAAAAACATTAGATAAGTAAAAATGAGATTAAAATAGACCAAGATTCGAACCTTGTAAGCAAGGTTGGGAAATAGATTCAGAAAGGAATTCGCATTGCTCAGTTTCACATAAAATAGTTAGATATATTGTTGTAAAAGGAATTTTAATTGTTCAATTCTTTTTATGAAAACTGTATTAAAATAAGGTCATCGAGAAGAACGAACAATAGCAAATTAAAAAATATTGAAAAGTAAGTTAGGTCGAAAAATAGGTTAGTAAGAATTCTTTGTCTGCAGAAATGGTTTGGACATGTGTGAACCACGCATGTTTAGGCCACGCGAGTTTCCACGTGTATGTGGCACTTTTGAAGCCATACATAACGTCATAGCAGAAAATGAATTCTCAATATAGTTTGCTAGTTTTAGTTAGATTGGACAGACAGACAGAGTTGGAGACGAAAATAGAAGACAGAGCTGAGATGGTCAGAGGAGAGTCCTTTTGGAAGCGAGGGAGAAAGTTTTAAACATGTAGAAACTCCTGGAGGTCATCATCATTTTGATCGGTCGAATGATATCATCATTTTGACCAGACAAATGGAATAAAAGAACATCTCATATTTTTGTAACTGCCGTCTTCGTGTCGTCATTCTGCAAATCAAAGGTAATGTGTAATCAATATTAATGAACTTTGTATAAACCCCATCCTAAGTAATGACTCTCTCCATCATAAGTAATGACTGTCCCCTCCTGTTTTAAAAGAACTTATCACTCTCTCCTACGATATATGTTATAAGAAACCACAGACTGTAAAATGTTATGTCAATTCTCTCTTCCATCCCCTCATCAGCGCCGTCTCCCCAATATGAAATCCCCTATACAACATTCGTTTCCAACATACCCTAAAACATAGAAAAGTAATCATTTTAAATGTTAAGGTGGAAACAAGGTAGAAAATTACTGTTTTATTTCTTTGTTTACATAGTTGAATGTTCAGTAAAACAACAGAATAGAAATGACAAAAATTACCATCAACTGGTGAATATATAGTTGTTGCTTATCAGGATTCCTGATATCCTGGTACTGTGAAAGTTACATCAAGGATTCATGTAGAGTACGATTTATGGTTGCATCTCAGAAAATAGGTGTATATTTTGGGCCAGATAGAGAGGATTTACAAAATTGAAAATTGGACTGGTCCCAAAATGCATAAGTTCTGGTCAACTATGGGAATTTCCATCTTTTACAGAAATCCAAAATCTATATGAAAAATTTTCTTTGATTTATTTCTGAGATTAATTCATATCTACTCAATTTGTTTTTCTTTGAGGGAAGTAGTAAATACCGGCCATGAATGCTCTTTAGGCATTCAATGGCTACACCCAAGATTAAGCTCTCCTTTGGTGAGGAGGCAGGAAAATGCCTATTCTCAATAAAGCTATATTTAAATACTACTATAATACTTAGTTTTGTTCATGAATAGACACCCATTGTAAACATGCGCCAGTTTAAAAAAAAAATTGAAATTTGTACATCTGAATTTATAATTCATGGCTTATGGTCAAGAGGTACATCAGATTTGACTGCATAATCAGAAAGAGCACACAATTTTACATCAGAGTGCCAAATTTCATGAGAATAGCTTGGAGAATAAATAAATGGTGGCTAAATTACCGAATTTCTTGAAATTCGGAGGTACGTAATTTAGCCCACTTGTTCTAAAGAAAATGTCTACGGAAAAGCCTAAATTTTGACATTTAAAATTCTCATAACTTTTGAACTACTGATGGTATTTGCGTAATTCAAACAGTTTTAAGCATCTTTTACATAGCTCTTTTCATGCAAGTTGATAAAATAATTATCTAAAACGAAAAAAAATCAACTTGTAATGCTGCAAAGGAATCATAATAAAAAGAAAATGCTATATTAATTTATTTTATTGAGGACTATTATTCTCATCTTTTATTAGTTCTTGTTTTCATGACGTTTCAGCCAACTATTCCTCTGGCCTTCGTCAGGTGGTAACCGCGACGGATAGAAACTTTGAATCTCCTAACTGCATTCTCAGCAATCACTGCTATCCGTAGTTGTTGTAGTCTCACCACGTTTTGGCCAAGTAAGCCTCTAGCCGGCTTTGGGTAGGATTGAAACCGCTATCTTCAGACAATGTTCATATGGAACCATAGACATTCAACATCTATCAACTGCGAGACGGGCCCCAAAGGCGATCAAGGTTGGATTTTTTTATCTTATAAATTCACGTTTATTATCTGATCTTCCATCTAGAGTTCATCTCAGAGTTCACATTTGATATCTAGTATGTGGAAGGAAAAGAAAATGCTGTCACAGATGCCCTGTCTAGATCTGATGTCAACACAGTAAAAGACAGCCCACTCAGTCAAGATTTAATAGTTGCAGCCCAGAAATCCGATGCAACTATCCCTAAGGATTAGTTTACGCATCCCTGCATTTGAAGGAATTGCCTTTCAGCAATAGAACATTGTACTGCAATACAAAACTAGATCGACCAAACCCTACATACCACTGACACTCAGAAGACAGATTTTCAACCACCTGTACAGATTGTCACATCCTAGCAAGCGTGCAATGGTCAGACTCTTCACTGATCGTTTTGTTTGGCCAAACATGAATTCAGACATCCAGAATTGGGTATCAACATGCCTTGAGTATCAGAAATGCAAGATACACTGGTACACAAAATCTCCACCAGGAACATTCAGTAATCTTGATGCAGGTTTTAGTCACATCTACATTGACATAGTTGGACTTCTACCAATGTGCCAGAATTACCAGTATCTCTTCACAGTAGTTGACTGTTTCTCCAGGTGGTCAGTAGCAGTACCTCTCAGAGATACCTCTGCTAACACAGAAAGACAGTCCTTCAGGAGTGGATTGGAATATTTGGTGTGCGCAGTATCATTACCACAGACCGTGGGGCACAGTTCCAGTCTATACTCTTTCAGTTCACTCAGCTGTTTGGTGCCAAACACATCAAGACCACTTATCCATATGCCAACGGTCTTATGGAATGGTTTCACCAGACACTGAAGATTTCTCTACCGACAAATCATCCTACCAACAACTGGGTAGTTCATCTACCCTTAATACTCGTGTCTTTACGCAACTCACCCAAAAGACCTAGAATGTTCTCCAGCGGAAATAGCACCAGCTATATTTTCGATGACATCATACCCAACCTCACTCCTGCAAGCACTTTCACTCAAGAACTATGCCATAAAATGGCCCAGCTAAAATATATGCCACGCAGGCAACCTTCAACAATTATCCACATTCCATGACGTCTCCAGGACTGCAAGTTTATTTTCATCCAAAATGACTTGGTGAAGAAACTAACATCTACATACCAGGGTCCCTACCGAGTCCTAAAACGCTTGGAAAAACACCTCATCATTGAACGAGGGAACTCAATTGATAGAGTCAAACTGGCATTTCTTGAGAAATCTCCACAGAGACAGAACCCAGCTCAACAGATCTAGAAGTCTCACCTGACCCAATAATTACACTGTCGCAAGCTGCTCCACCAGAGTCAGTGTCAAATCCAACCAGGTGGACACATCTAGGAAGGAAGGTTACATTCCTAAAGAAGTACAAATCATATGTTTACTTCTAATTGATAATAATCACTTATCCTGGGAGAGGACCTTGTCGTGGTGTGTATTTACTATGCTGGTCATTTGTAAACAATCTTATATACGCTACCTGTTAATAACAATCATCATTACTATGTGATAAAAATAGTAACAACTCTTCATTTCGAATAGAAAAAAAAAAAAAAAAAAAAAAAAAAAAAAAAAAAAAAAAAATTCAACCTGTTCTCCATGAAACAAAAAAGAAAAGACTTGAATTCCAAACTGAAATGATTGTAAAGAATAACTAACACCCAATACCACCATTGACTATTATTAATACCAGCTTAAATTAAGTTTAGTCATTTATTCATGTATTGGGCGTGTTGCTGCTGAGTGAACAGTTTTTCATAAATGCCAAAGACTTTGGCCAAAAATTAGCTTTTAGCAGGGGAGCAAAGAGTCTTCCCACACGTGACTTTCACACGCCAAGTCAATAGAGCTTGGCAGCTAATGGCTCTCAGCAGCAGCAGTTGTTCAAACAATCCTCATCAGAGTTACCTCCAAAAGTTTTTCACAACAAACAAACAGCCCTTTTCAGAGCTAACTTCCAAAAGTTTTTCCACCTTCAACAAATCTGCCTGCACTCTGAGACGCCTGCTCGCTCCTCCAGCTGCTTCCAATGTCTTCTGCAGTCTTCAGCTGACCTCTGCAGCTTCAAACGACTCCAGTTCACTTGTACAGCGGCCCGTCTGACTCTGGTGCCTCCAGCCACTCATTCCAGTGCCCACTGATATTCAGCTCAGCAGCCCGCTGAAACCTACCTTCCAGTGCCCACTGACATTCAGCTCAGCAGCCCGCTGAAGCCTACCTTCCAGTGCCCACTGACATTCAGCTCAGCAGCTAAATAGGATTTGCAGATGAGATGAGAAAAATAATGCATTCAAACTGTTTATGTTAAACATTATTACGAGGAGTCATTCAAAGTAAAAATTTAATTTATTTTAACCATATAAACTAGAGAAATGCACAATTAAAATGTGTAAACATTTTAATCCTGTAAAAATCAAGATGGATGTTATCAACAATTTCGTAAGTATGAAGCAGGGTATTCCTTGGACGTTGAGTTCCATGGCGACCAACAAAAAAAAAAAAAATTTACTCATCGCTCCCTTAGTCCTCCCTCCCCGACGCATGCGCACGTAACATTTTTTTTTTCTTTTATTTACTAACGTTGCCGTAGTAACTAAATGATTATTTGTCACTTTTACAAACATTTATTTATTTATTTTGAAAAAAAAGTTTTACTCTTTATGAATATTAAAAGAAAAAAGTTACTTGAACATTTATTAATAATTTCTCACTTTTACAAATATTTGTTTTTAAATTTCTTTTTATATAACGACTTTCTTTGTTTTTAATAGTATTTGCGGATGGGTATGCTGACAAATATCAGTTAAATTTTGCAAATATTTTTTCACCCCCTCCCCCCCCAAAAAATGGTGTTTATTCCGAAATCCGTTGTTAACATGGGAAGGTTGAGGGTGTTTATTCTGAAAGCCGTTCTTAACATTTGTAGAGGTGGACCTAATGTAACAGAGTGGTACGACGGTACGTCGTGCGAAATATTTTTACATTAAATTTTTCTTTTCAATTTTGTTTGCTAATAAATATTGTAATAAAATAAAATTATTAAAAAATTGTTTAGTTACTTTTTTTTTTTTAATTTATTTTAATTTTATAATTTAAAAATTTTGAATGGTGCGAAAATAACATTAAATAAACCAACGTAAGTAAATAAATTGCTTGTAAAAGTAAGAAAGAAATGTTATCTTGACATTTATTGGGTGGCTTTCTATCACCATTTTGTTTTATTTCTTATTTTGAATTGATTATCGAGTCTTCAAAGACATCGCGGTCATCTTTTCTTGTTCCCCGGCAGCGTTCAACATTACTCTTTTTTCAAACCGAATAAACATTTTACATTAAAGAAAAACACAAAAAATTTATCCAATTAGGTAGAAAAGAAACTTATCTTGACTTTGATAACATTTGTTATATTTTTGTTTAACCTCTTTTTCGAATCTATGTGTAGTAAAACAAACCCGAAGTTTATTACAAAAACGCTTTGTTTTCGCACCATTCAACAATATGCGCATGTAAATTAAAAATATTTGTAAAAATGAGAAATTATCAGTAAATTCCTGATCTTAAATGGAACACGTATATCAAATCTGTTGCCAAGGCCGCTGGAAAAATGGTGGGATCTTTCTATCGATCCAGTAGATATCTCACTGCTGATGCTATTCTCTATCTATATAAGAGCCAGGTACGTCCAAGGATGGAATACTGTTGCCACATCTGGGCAGGAGCTGCTAGAAAGGACTTGTCCTGCCTTGATAGAGTTCAAAATAGACTTCGTAGCCTCGTAGGAGATGTCCTTTTCTCCTCCTTACAACCTCTATCTCACAGAAGAGATGTTGCGAGTTTGTCTCTGATGTATCGTTATTTTCATGGAAAGTGTTCAACTGAGCTTCAATCTATGGTCCCCCCTCGCCAAACTTTCACAAGAAACACTCGTCTAGCTGTAAACACTATCAATAATTTCCCCCACTCTTTATCTGTGCCTAAACCTAAACGTAGATTCCATGAACAAAGCTTCTTTCTTAGAACTGCACGCCTGTGGAATTGTCTTCCGTTTTCCTGCTTTCCGGCTGACTACAATATGGTTGTGTTCAAGTCTAAGGTAAATAAGTTCTTGATGAGCCGTTCCATATAAGTTATTAAATTTACCAAATGTTCATTACTAATGATTACTATATTGACCAACTTCTACTGTGCACTCTTTAACCCTTATCCTTGAGTGGCATCTGGGCCTTGATAATGTGGTGATGCCTTTGTAAAAAAAAAAAAAAAAAAAAAAGTTATTTTTTTGTTTTTGTTTTACATTAGGTCCACCTCTACAAATGTTAAGAACGGCTTTCAGAATAAACACCCTCAACCTCCCCATTTCGAAATAAACACTATTTTCTTGGGGAAAATTGGTGAAAAAACATTTGCAAAATTTAACCGATATTTGCTGTCAGCAGCAGCATACCCATCCGCAAATACTATTAAAAAAAAAAAGTCGATAAAAGTAGTCATTTAAAAAGAAACTTAAAAACATATGTTTGTAAGAGTGAAATACATGTTTAGTAACTTTTTCATAAAGAGTAAAACTTTTTTTCAAAATAAATAAATGTTTGTAAAAGTGACAAATAATCGTTTAGTTACTATGGCAACGTCAGTAAATAAAAAATGTTACGTGCGCATGCGTCAGGGAGGGGGGGTCTAAGGGAGCGACGATTAAATTTTTCTGCTGGTCGCCATGGAACTCAACGCCCAAGGAGTACGTGAAGCAGCCTTGACCTTGCAATCAAAAACCAAGATCGACTAAAAAAAAAAAAAAGCATGACAATTTAAACACTTGGATGCAAGTAAAACGTAAACTGCGCCGTCAGTATGGGACTTCTTAGAGTCAGTGTCACAAGTGGGCACAAATAAATTCGGCAAAATCCTTTGTTACATCACCGGCATTTATTCTACATAAATTATTTGTCATTTTAAATTTTTTAAAAGTTGTTGAAATTATTTGTTATTCTAAATTATATAAAAATTAGGTGCTTGTTAAGACACAGTCAACAATTCTAATTTTTTTATATGTTGTTTAAAAAAAAAAAATAATAATAATATTACGAACTTAGTTGTCATACTGAAAATAGTAACATACCAAAAAATTACGAAAAATTATTGAGTGGAAATTTATTTCTAGTTAAAAGTAATTTTTACAGAAAATTGGGTAAAATTACAATTTTCTTAGACCTTATAGAGTAAGCAGTAGGAGGCTACACACAGGGGGCATAATTCCGAAATGAATATTCTAGATTACAGGTGTCATGGTTGCAATATTTGTTAATGATTGCATTTTTTTTTTTTTTTTTTTTTTTTTTTACTAAAAACAATAGTTGTTCGACTATGAATTTTCATAATTTTTGGATATATTACTGTTTTCGACATGACAAGTAAGTACGTAATATTGTTTTTGCTTAAAACGATTAATTTAAAATATAAATTTATCAACTACAGCTTAATGATCAAACATTGTTTAAAAGTTGTTTAAATTAATTTAATTTTCATGTGGTTTTTTTTTGCATTTATTCTACACGAGTAAAAATACAAGTTGTTTGGGCTTGTATTACACGGATTCGAAAAAGTTGTCAAAAAACAAATATATAACAAATGTTATCAAAGGCAAGATAAGTTACTTTTCTACCAAACTGGATATATTTTTTGTGTTTTTATTCAATGTAACATGTTTATTCAATTCGAAAAACGTGCAGTGTTTACCGATGTATTGGAAAATTCAAAATGGCGCCCGACTCTCTCTTTAATACGGTAAGTTTGGGAAAAGGTGTTATAAATAATAAAGTAGACAAAATACTATTGAAAAAACACCGAATATATGTCAACTTATGTCACGGTAACATATATTGGGCGAATTTCTAACAGTATTTTGTCTACTTTATTAATTATAACACCTTTTTCCCAAACTTACCGTGTTAAAGAGAGAGTCGGGCGCCATTTTGAATTTTCCAATATATCGGTGAACACTGTATGTTTTTCTAGCTGCATAAACATGTAACATTGAATAAAAACACGAAAATTATATCCAGTTTGGTAGGAAAGTAACTTATCTTGCCTTTGGTAACATTTATTTGTTCTCTCTTTGATACGGTAAGTTTGGGAAAAAGACTAAGGTACTCATGCAGAGAGTGATCCGTGCTGAAATAACGTTAATATTTAAAAAGCCATTCTTAACATGGGGAGGGGAGGGTGTTTTGTACCTATTCTCTGTATTTTAACCTTGCAATTGAAGAAAAAAAAAAAAAAAAAAAAAAAAAAAAAAAAAAACTTTAATTAAACTTGGAAAACGATTTAAAAAATAGCGCGGATTATTAGCACCAAGACTTAAAAATAAAATAAAAACTAGACTAAATACTGTTAGAAACTCGCTCAATACATGTTACCGTGACATAGACGGACATATATTCAGTGGGTTTTTAACAGTATTTTTTATATTTTTAATTATTTTTCCCAAACTTACCGTGTCAAAGAGTCGGGCGCCATTGTATGATTTTCGAGCTGAATAAACGAATTTAGGAAAACTCGTCCCGGGGAAAACTCGTCCCCGGGAAAACTCGTCCCTTATTGAATAAATATCGATTGAAAACACATTTTATGATCGTTCTTGAAGGAGATATTGATTTTAAAATAAACTATAGCCCCCCCCCCCATAATATTTTTTAAAAAATATTTTTACTTGTTTAATGTTTTTTTTTTTTTTTTTTTTTTAAAATAAAATCGATTTTCTAAGTGTCCGTTTTCTACCTAACTGGCTAAGTTCTTAGTGATTTAACTTATTTTAAAGCGTTTATTATGTTCATACAAAGTTAATTACAAATTTTTGGTACTGGTCGCGGTAAGAGTTCCCTGCCGAACACCCTCCAAAAACAACGATGTCTCCCGTTTCTCGCGCAGCCGCAAAGGACATGTTTTAGTTGCCATAGTAACAACACTTTTTATCGACATTGTTTTACTGTTTAAAGACAGTACTTACTACACATTTATTAATAATATCTCACTTTTAATCACTTTTATCGACTTTTTAAAACTTTTTTTTTTACTCTTTTTAAATGACAACGTTAATGTTTATGAATATTGAAATAAAACATTATGTTTATGAATATTGAAATAAAACATTATGTTTATGAATATTGAAATAAAACATTACTACACATTTATTAATAATATCTTTTTTTTTTTTTTTTTTACTGTTTTACTGTTTGTGTCACTTTTATCGACTTTTTCTTTTATGAAACTTATCGGCGGTTCTTGAAATTTACTTACCACAAAATGATGATAGAATAATAAATTTACTTACGTTTAATCAATGTTATTTTCTTTTTTAAATAGCATTTTCTTTTTAAATGACGACGTTTTTACTGTTTATGAATATTAAAAGAAAAATAATTACTAAACATTTATTAATAAGAAAATGGGTGCTAGTGCACTTATGATCCGCGCTATATTTTAAATCGTATTTCTAAGCTTAAAGTTTAATGTTTTTTTATTCAATTGTAAGGTTAAAGTAGAGAATAGGTACAAAACACCCTCCCCGTGTTAAGAATAGCTTTTTAAATAATAACGTTATTTCAGCACGGATCAATAAGTGCACTAGTACCACAAAATGGTGATGGAATAATAAATTTACTTACGTTTAATCAATGTCATTTTCGCACCATTCATTCACTTTTATCGACTTTTTCTTTTTTTTTTTAATAGCATTTTCTTTTTTAAATGACTACGTTTTACTGTTTATGTCTCACTTTTATCGACTTTTTCGTTTTTAATAGCATTTTCTTAAAATGAATATTAAAATAATTTCCAACTTGTACAAACATTTTTACATGCGCATATAAACAACTAATTTTTTTTAATTTTTTACTTTTTTCATTTAATGAATAAAATAAATCATTTATCATTACTATGTGTTTTTAGTTTTGCGTTGAATGAAAATGCTATTTAAAAAAGAAAATAACATTGAAACATTAAAAAAGAAAATAACATTGATTAAACGTAAGTAAATTTATTATTCTATCATCATTTTGTGGTAAGTAAATTTCAAGAACCGCCGACAAGTTTTGTGGTAAGTAAATTTCAAGAACCGCCGATAAGTTTCATAAAAGAAAAAGTCGATAAAAGTGACACAAACAGTAAAACAGTAAAAAAAAAAAAAAAAAAGATATTATTAATAAATGTGTAGTAATGTTTTATTTCAATATTCATAAACATTAACGTTGTCATTTAAAAAGAGTAAAAAAAAAAGTTTTAAAAAGTCGATAAAAGTGATTAAAAGTGAGATATTATTAATAAATGTGTAGTACTGTCTTTAAACAGTAAAACAATGTCGATAAAAAGTGTTGTTACTATGGCAACTAAAACATGTCCTTTGCGGCTGCGCGAGAAACGGGAGACATCGTTGTTTTTGGAGGGTGTTCGGCAGGGAACTCTTACCGCGACCAGTACCCAAATTTTTTTTTGTTCTTATTTTAACGATGTTTTTTGGAGTCATAAAAACAATTAAAAAAAAAAAACCCCAAAAATTAAAAAACAGGGAGCGATTCGATTCTTCGTTACGCTTTTGGTTTTGTTTTTTAATTATGATAGTTTTTTGTTGTTATGTTTTTGTTTTCTGTCATACAACATGCACTCATGCGTTATTTAAAATTATGATTTTATCAATTATCAACAGTTATTGTCGTCCTGTCAAATTTTGCAAAAATTAACTAATAAATTAAAAGCGAAATATTTTTTTGGCGCGAGAGATGCCATGTGCTAACAATCTCTCGTTAACTCATTTTTAATTTTTTTAATTTTTACTTCAAAATTCTAAAATCAATCATTAAGAGAGAAAGTAATCACTAAATAAATTTATTAATCAATTTTATTGAAAACTCCGCTATGGTTTATCAAGAATCTTTTTAATTTCATTTTTTGTTGGTTGCTTTTCGAAGGGAGATATAGGTTTTATCCCCCCCTCTCTCTTTCTAAATTATATTTTAAAAAATATTAAAATTTATTATTTTCTTTTTAAAACCAAATCTCCCTCAGTAATTTCTTTAATTTTCTATTTTTTAACGATTATCAAGGACCCCCTAAGATACCGGGCATTATTTCTCGTTCTCCCGTAACACTCGATCGACATGTTTTTTGTTTGTTTTGTTTTTTTTTCTTTACCAAATAAACGATTCCAAATGAATTAAATAAACAACATAGTCGGCGAGGTAGAAAAATCGATTTTACCCTTTTATAAACAACAGTATATAAGTAAATTCTTTTTATATTAATATAAAAAAAAATATGCGGTCTCGTTTATGAACATAATAAACGCTTTTATTAAAAACACAAAAAAAACATTAAAAATATTAGGGGGGGGGGCTATAGTTTATTTTAAAAAACAATATCTCCTTCAAGAACGATCATAAAATGTGTTTTCAATCGATATTTATTCAATAAGGGACCAGTTTTCCTACCTAGCGAAAGGGGACGAGTTTTCCGGAGACGAGTTTTCCCGGCACCGAATAAACATGCTACATTAAATAAAAACCCTAAAAACACCCAGTTAGGTAGAAAAGTAACTATATTGTCTTTGATGACATTTATTTGTTATATATTTGTTTTTTTGACAACTTTTTCGAATCTATGTGCACAGTAATACAAACCCCCAAAACTAAATTAGGTAAAAAAAAAAAAAAAAAAAAAAAAAAAAAACTGGAAACTTTATTTTAATAAAAACTTTTTTTTATGAAAAGAAAGTTTCGGGTTTTTTTTTTTTTTTTTTTTTTTTTTTTACCTAATTTAGTTTTTGTACGCAGATTCGAAAAAGTTGTCAAAAAAAAAAAAAAAAAAAAAAAAAAAAAAAAAAAAAAAAAACATAACAAATAAATGTCATCAAAGACAATATAGTTACTTTACTACCCAACTGGGTGTTCTTAGGGTTTTTATTTAATGTAGCATGTTTATTCAGCTCGAATAAGCATACAGTGTTTACCGATGTATTGGAAAATTTTAAATGGCGCCGCCGCCGCCCGACTCTTTGACGCGGCAAGTTTGGGAAAAGGAATTAAAAATATAAAAAATACTGTTAAAAACCCACTGAATATATGTCCGTCTATGTCACGGTAACATGTATTGAGCGAGTTTCTAACAGTATTTAGTCTAGTTTTTATTTTTTTATTTTTAAGTCTTGGTGCTAATAATCCGCGGTATTTTTTTTAAATCGTTTTCCAAGTTTAATTAAAGTTTTATGGGATTTTTTATTCAATTGCAAGGTTAAAGTACAGAATAGGTACAAAACACCCTCCCCATGTTAAGAATGGCTTTTTAAATATTAACGTTATTATTTCAGCACGGATCACTCTCTGCATGAGTACCTCAGTCTTTTTCCCAAACTTACCGTGTCAAAGAGAGAGTTCGGGCGCCATTTTAAATTTTCCAATACATCGGTAAACACTGTATGGTTTTCGAGCTGAATAAACACGTCACATTAAGTAAAAACATATCCAGTTAGGTAGAAAAGTAACTTATCTTGCCTTTGATAACATTTATTTGTTATATATTTGTTTTTGTTTTTTTTTGGGGGGGGGCAATTTTTTCGAATCTATGTGTACAGTAATACAACCCCTTTTGTTTTTAATTTTTTAAGTAGTGTAAATTTCACTAACATGCTGTTTAGGAAAAAAAAAAATGGGTGACTGATTTACCAGAACGTTCTAACTAAAAAGTGAGCACCCCTTTCAAATGTCGAAATGTTTTGGGGTTTTTTTTAATTTTTTTTTTTTTTTCATAATCTGGTTAATTAGTGTCCATCATTAATAATAATCCAGTGAAAAAAAATGTCAAAAAAAAAAAAAAAAAAAAAAAAAAAAAAAAAAAAAAAAACTCAGTATAGAAATTACGCATGGATGATGATGGTTGTACAAGTACAACAACTCCGCCAGATTGACTTAAAATCAAAATTGTTTACAAGTTGATAAATTATCTTAGCATTTTTTTTTTTTTTTTTTTTTTTTTTTGCACTTTGTTTCGTTTCACTCGATCTGGGTTTTTGATTGCAAAGTCAAGGCTGCTTCATACTTACGAAATTGCTGATGACATCCATCTTGATTCTTACACGATTAAAATGTTTACATAATTTAATCGTGCATTTCACTAGTTTATATAGGTAAAATAAATAAATTTTTTACTCGGAAAGATTCCTCATCTATTAATGTTTAATATAAGTAGCATAATGAATGCCTTGCTTTTCTCATATCATCCGCAAACCCTATTTAGCGACATTACCGGGTTTTTTTTTTTGGGGGGGGGGCACTTTTTTGTACCAATGTGTTTTGTAACACAAACCCGAAATTTTTAAAGCATTAATGGAATCAGAATTGAAGAATAAAAAGATGCTAATTTATTGAAGTATTTTTAGTTAAGATAATTAAAAGAAAAACAAATAAAGCAGGAGAAAAGAAAAGGTTTTGGGGGAGTGGGGGTATTCCGCACTTACCGTGCTGAAATAATAAGTCATTATGTTGAAAACCATTCTTTACATAGTGGGGTGTTTTGTAACTATTCTGTACTTTCACCTATCGTAAAACTAGATCTTGAAAATACTAATTAAAAAAAATAGCGGTAAAACTATACAAACACCGTGACAGCGAATTAACCCTACCCCTAATCCTAACCCTAACCCTAACGCTGTCACGGTGTTTGTATAATAATACCAAAATAGCACGGTAATATAAGAGCATAAGTACCCTATTTTTAACTCATGCACTTATTGATCTATGCTGAAATAATAACGTTATTTAAAAAGCCATTCTTAACATGGGAAGGGGAGGGTGTTTTGTACCTACTTTAACCTTACAATTAAATAAAAAACAAAACTTTAATTAAACTTGGAAATACGATTTAAAAAATAGCGCGGATCCGGATCAGTAAGTGCACTAGCACCTTTAACTGTAATTACTTGTATGAAAATGTAGTCTACCAATATTTTGTTTAAGTTTCGATTTTTGAACGATTATCAAGAGCTTCTGTGTAATGCTTATGGTATCCATGTTTTTTTTTGTTTTGTTCATTCTAAATCAACAGAGTGGACACTCAGTTTCTTTTGAAAAAGAAACGCTTTAAAACAGCATATAGCATAAACTTATTCGGGTTTGTATTACTGTACAGATTCGAAAAAGTTGTCAAAAAACAAATATATAACAAATAAATGTTATCAAAGGCAAGATAAGTTACTTTTCTACCAAACTGGATATAATTTTCGTGTTTTTATTCAATGTAACATGTTTATTCAATTCGAAAAACGTGCAGTGTTGCAGTGTTTACCGATGTATTGGAAAATTCAAAATGGCGCCCGACTCTCTTTAACACGGTAAGTTTGGGAAAAGGTGTTATAAATAATAAACTAGACAAAATACTATTAAAAACACCGAATATATGTCAACTTATGTCACGGGTTGAGCGAATTTCTAACAGTATTTTGTCTAGTTTATTATTTATAACACCTTTTTCCCAAACTTACCGTGTTAAAGAGAGAGTCGGGCGCCATTTTGAATTTTCCAATATATCGGTGAACACTGTATGCTTTTCTAGCTGAATAAACATGTAACATTGAATAAAAACACGAAAATTATATCCAGTTTGGTAAGAAAGTAACTTATCTTGCCTTTGATAATATTTATTTGTCATATATTTGTTTTTTGACAACTTTTTCGAATCTATATGTACAGTAATACAAACCCACTTATTCCAGTAGATAGAAAAGTAACTTTCTTGCCTTTGGTAACATATTTGTTGCATCTTTGCTTTTTGACCTCTCTTATATTCTATAAGGGCTCAGAATTTGAAAATAAAATAGTATATACTCACCTTTGTATTTCCTTTCGTGTACGTAGAGTTTCAACTTCATAACTGAATCTGTAACATTCCGAATTAAACAACTTAGCACCAATGTGGAACGTTTTATTTAGAGCGATCCGTGAATGAACAGTAGTAGAACGCCATATTTTATTAGCGCGCTTGACATTTATGTATTTGCACCGGTTTATGATTAGAATGACAACCACCTTCTACTGGACAATTATTACAAGTACAAAAGCGGGTGACTAATACATCTGCTTAGAATGTATATAGCAAAAAATTTAAATGGAATTCAAAAAATAAATAAATAAATCGTTTGTAAATGAAAAATTATTCTAAAAGAGTACGTACAAGCTTTTATTTGTTTTACGGTGTAGGCTTTCAACATGTCCCGTCTGAATGATTCCATTTTAATCACAATATTTTCTAAACTCGCTAAATTACAAAAAAATAAATTCCTCCGCTCATCCCAAAAAACATTGATTTTAACTTCCTATATACAAAACATTACGCGTGTTTCTCTCCCAACACACACACACACACACACACACACACATACATATATATATATATATATATATATATATATATATATATATATATATATATATATATATATATATATATATATATCTTCCAATTACGGGATTTCCTTGGATTTTACTTGTGCAAATGGAAATTCAATTAACTTTCTTGAAGTTATATATTTGGATTTTACCGTCACTGGATTATGTGTACCTTTTTCTTCACCATATTCCCTCTGCTTCACTTTTTTTGTTATCAAGTAAGATCTTTGACTTACTTGTTGTTTCATCAAATACTTTTGCATGCAAAATCCGATCCCACATTTTGCTAATTCCTACCCTCTGATGAGAAGGAAAATATTTCTTTGAAACTCTGTGGATTAAGGACTATCTAGTGTTTCCTTTTCAGATTAAATATGTTTTTAACTTGTGCAAGCCTTTTCTAGACTCGCACAAAAACACACATTCATATTTCAAGCTATGTCATATACATACGCGCACACAAACATACGCGCCTCCGTCCACACACGTACATATATTCACGTTTGCGTACATACACTCACAATCACGTATACACATGTACTCACACACGCGCACACGAACGCACACATGGACGACGTAACTTCCACTTTCAAAGGAAATATACACATGCGCAAAAGACACTCCGGAAACGAGTATAAAACAAAGAGCAATAACCAGCTTCTTCCTTTTTTGAGACTAGCCTCCTAGGTGGCTGGTCGGCGTGCTAGCCGCCGCCATTTCGGTGCGCGCACACGCGTACCTCATACCACTTTACTACTATGTGGGACAACGAGCTAACAGACCGTATTTACACAGTCTCACTCTTTCTCTCTCTATCTACTACTGTTCCCTGGGAACACCTTCGCGTAGCTGACTGCTAACTGATGTCAACTCTCATATCCTCTTCTTTGTCTACACGCTGGACTATCATTCTCATTTCCACTACAACACTCATTTCTCTTCCCACGTGCGAACAAACGATAGTGACCTGAACTTGAGATGAACGCACAATTACTTTTCTTGCTACACCACCAGTCCCACAACGAACATTGGTTATACACCCGCAGACATGAACACATATTATAACTAAAACGTTCATTCTTTCAACAGCAAATAAACAACATTTATCTTATCCATCAATTGAGTCTTTGTTTCCTTCAATTCCATTCATTTCATTATTTTCTTATGGCGAGCTAGGGTATTATATCCTAGTCCTCTACAAACTCATTTCAAAGTGTTTCTTAACATGTTTTATTAACTGTTTGCTCGTATATATATATATATATATATATATATATATATATATATATATATATATATATATATATATATATAAGTGAGATAAGACACTAATAGAATTCAAATGAAAAAACCTGATAGATATTACTTGAAGTAATAATTGTGCTGGAAAGCAAAATTAGCATCCATTCGCAGCTGAACATTTTGCTAACCGCATTTCATTTCCTCTGATGATATGAGCCATTGTTGAAAATCCATGGATTAAGGAAATTGAAATAACCCCTTCTATATATTCTTTTTGTCAAACAATAAATTCTTAAATCGAATATATGTCTCTATATGTTGTTTTTTCAGAATTTAAGATTTAACCACGAAAATGTTTGTTTCAATGCTGAACACAAGAGGATTGGATCTCTCCTTGATAGAGGTCTTCCATAAGTATTACTTCTCCAGCTACCTGGGTGTTTCTGACACCTATACCCAACTTTGTTTGCTGGGCTATATGTATATATATGTGTACAAACGTTAAAACTGTAATTGCCTTGCATAATGTGTGCAGAATTTGGGTTTCAGTTTTATTTCAATTGAAGAACTTATCAAAGCATAGGGTTGATTGGATTCGTCCCTCTTGTAGCAACGCTGTTGATCTCACTGGGCTCTTGTGGTTACGAGTGAGCTGAGATATTTCGGTGTTCACCAGAGATAATATAAGGATGAGGAGGTTGGATGGTAAGTGAGCTTCTCAAACCTTTATACTTATGGCGGTTACAATAATGTAATTCTTGTTGGGTAGGTCACCATTTCGGCGCGTCCCTCTTTTGGGGAGTCGTTGAAATTAATAAGACGGGAGTAGAAACCGACCTGGGAATAATAACAAAGGAACTTCCAAACGAAACGGTTTTATATTCATTTCAGCGTACAAGTGGTATCGGGTTATAGAAAGTTTGTGATTTTCATTTATGTCCCCTGACTCTGGAACCACTCGTGTCTCCGTCTTTTTTTGCTCCCAACACTTTTTGTATCTCTCTTTTTGTCTTTCTCACCAGAACTGTTCTCCGTCCTGATTGGTTACAACCTCTGGTCACATTTTTTGAAGAAAGGAGGAAGGAAGGGGAAAAAGGAAGAGTAGAGAGAAAGAGACATGTAATGGAGAAATAGTAGTCTTGGCTTCACTACATACTCTTTTATATATAAGTAGTTAATTATCTGGCGGAATATTCTCCGTTCAAACTTCTGTTGCGACCTTGAATCTGATCATTAATTTTAAATTTATGAATCTGGTTAGGTACTCCTCTGTTCAAACCTAAAACATGAAGGTTTTCATGTGAATTTTTATAGAATAATCTTATTTGAATTTTTCTGCTTTTTTGTTCTGATATGTGTTTCCTGGAGTTCTTCTGACCATACATTGTCTGGTATATGTATATATATAAACAAAAAATGTCTATTATAATATTTACAGGTGTCATCCAACTGTAGGTTGACTGCCATTTCCTGTTGGGGGAGAATGTTGGAATTTTTTTGTACCAATAATAGTGCATCACCCCCCCCCCCCCCTGTTTATACATTTACTATTTTTTATATTTGATTTTCTGTATATCGTATCCTTTATGATTCTTAGTTTCGTATATTTTGGGTTTGTACAAAACTCCCTTTAATTTGAAGAAAAGGGAAATGCTAGCTCTTTGATGACGTCACAAGCCCAGCGTGAATTTCGGTCTCTTTTGAAATTCCGGCAACGAGGATATTGGACGTTTGTTTCATTGCCCGGCGCTGAAAATGAAATTTTGACGATCCTCCTTCAAAAAAGAGAACCCGGCAAGAATACCCCAGACATGCGACGAGGCATGACTCTGAAAACTATCTACGTGGCTATGGTCTGCACATATTTGGAAGGAGTGTAATTTAAAAAAAAAAAGACCTTATTTTACGTGGCTACGGTTTGCACATAATTGGAAGGAGTATAATGATTTAAAAGGACTTTAAATCGAGAAAAAGGCACGTGTCTGACTAGCTTTCAATTTGTGAGTACGTTCCTGAAATTTATTACATATGAGAGTGTGATTAGGGACTACTATTTTGAATCTTGTTATTGTATTCGTTCATGGATACGACATCTTCATTATAAGAACCAGTGTTATATTTTCATTATATGTTACCTTGGCGTTCTTTGAATTTAATGTCCACAAAAGGAAAAATTTGCAACTAATTTTATTGTAAATAAAATCTCTTCTTCGTTTTGAAACAAGACCTTTATATTTTACTAGCAAAAGTACCCGTCGTTGACTGGGTTCAAAAACAGCCTACAGAAAATGGACTCTGATTTATGAAAGTATGATAGGTTATGAAAAGGAAGGGTTATAAATTTGGGTTGAATTTGGGGGTATCAAAATCAAAGCAAAATATGATGAAAATAAAAATAAAATAGATAAACCCCATAATTTATTATACCATACCTGTTCACACTGAAGCACTTATCACAATATTCTGTGGATCTATATTAAAAAACCTTGTTAAACTTTGTGACATATTTCCATTCTATGGAGGTCAGGTGCGAACGAACACGCCATAATTTTATTATACCATATTTCTTCAAACTGAAACATAATTATCAAAGTATAGATATGAAAAGTCTTTATTAAAGTTTGTGCCTATTTCCATTCTATGGAGGCCAGGCACGAACGCAGACCCCACAATTTTATTATACCATCCCTATTTAAGTTAAAACATACTTATCAAAGTATTATTATGTACATCTATATCAAAAACACTTGCAAACGTTTTTTTTTAATTTTTAAATTCTTTATTTCCATACTTTGTGGATCAGGCGCGAATGCAGACCCCACAATTTTAATGAACCACCATTCTGCCAGATCAAACATACCCATTCCTATGTCTTGATACATCTTCTATCATTATATGTAATCAGTTTTTTAAAAGAGTCAACCATATAGGAGCCTATTCGTGACCACACACACACACACACACACACACATACACATTCAGCTTTATATTATAGAATATTCTTTACCCCCCCCCCATTTTATTTCATGCTTTATCTTTTTTTCAGGCTAGTTACTTTTGCGTCAAATTTATCTGGAAACAAGATAAATTTCCGACAGAACATGTGTATATGTATATATGTGTGTGTGTGTGTGTGTGTGTATATATATATATATATATATATATATATATATATATATATATATATATATAATGCCACAAACTTTAACAAACACTTTTTAAACCTGTCCGCATAAGTATACTTTGATAATTATGTTTCAGTTTGAAGAAATATGGTATAATAAAATTATGGGGTCTGCGTTCGAGTCTGACCTCCATAGAATGGAAATATATCACAAAGTTTAACAAGGTTTTTTTTAAAATATAGATCTACATAAGAATATTGTGATAAGCGTATTTCAGTTTGAACAGATGTGGGAAATAACATAATGGAATCTATCTGGCTAATATACATCAAATCCGTTGCCAAGGCCGCTGGAAAAATGATGAGATCCTTCTAGCGATCCAGTTGATATCTCACTGCTGATGTAATTCTCTATCTATAGAAGAGCCAGGTACATCCACAGACGGAGTACTGTTGCCACATCTGGACAGGAGCTGCTAGAAAGGACTTATCCTGCCTTGATAGCATCTTAGCTGATATGTCCATCGTGAAAACTGGAAGTCACAAGCGTTGGAATTAAGGGTAGTCAATCAAAAGGAGACGATGACTTGCGAAAATGTAGACAGAAAAAACGACACCTCCTTATTGAAAAATGGCCGGTTAAGGGTTAAGGAATTAATGTTTTTGGCCAATTTTTTGATATTTGGATAAACCGAGCTTTAAAACAATATCAATTTTATCACATTCCGACGCGTATGTCAAAAGTTTTTGCGACATATACAAACACACACACATTTTGCCTTTTATATAATAGATTATTCAAATATTGGTCAAATCACTTTGGTCACCTAAATTGATTTCAACATTACTCAAAAACAATTTATTTTTCTTAAACTATATTTTAGTAAAAAACATTAAAAACCATTCTATGGAAGCCAGATAGATTCCATTATGTTATTTCCCACATCTGTTCAAACTGAAATACGCTTATCACAATATTCTTATGTAGATCTATTTTTAAAAAAACCTTGTTAAACTTTGTGATATATTTCCATTCTATGGAGGTCAGACTCGAACGCAGACCCCATAATTTTATTATACCATATTTCTTCAAACTGAAACATAATTATCAAAGTATACTTATGCGGACAGGTTTAAAAAGTGTTTGTTAAAGTTTGTGGCATATTTCCATTCTATGGAGGCCAAGCGCGCACAGAGACCTCACAATTTTATTATACCATCACTGTTCAAGCTGAAACATACTTATAAAAGTATTCTTATGCGCATCTGTATCAAAAACCCTTGTAAATGTTTTTGTTTTTGTTTTTTATTTCCATTCTTTGGGGAATGTACGCAGACCCACAATTTTAATAAACCATCACTGTTCGAAATGTAACATATCAATTTTTGTTCCTCGATATTTCTTTTATCATTGCATGTGGTCAGTTTAGTATAATAGTAAACCATATTGGAGCATATACATGCACAGGCACACACACACACACACACACACACACACACACACATTCAGCTTTATTATATAGATATGTATACAGCACAATCACATTGACATACTGGTTCTCGCCAGATCACCTAAGTTAAGTAATGATGAGCCTGGCTAGTACCAGATGGGTGACTATTTGGGAAGGCTAGGCATTGTATGTACTGCGTCAAGTCATAGAAATTTTTAGGTTGGTATCTGTAGGCAGGTTTAATTCACTGGGGAAGATGCACTCCCCATTAAACTTGTTTGGTGAGTAAGTGACAAGGCAGTACTCGTCGTAATGGTGTGCCGGCAACCTGCTGCAAGATACCTTTCTGAACCTGAATGTCATGCACATGTTTACCACAGAAAAAGTTACATCCGAAATGTATGCAACACGAAGTTGTGCCTCGTGGATCACCTAAAACACTTTGTAGCTGGTGCTGGCTCATTCTGAGTTCTACCAACGAAAGGATAAAAATTATGATGGTTAAGTATCTCATTTTATTTTATTTATTTATTCATTTAATTAGTTATTTATATCTCATTTTATTTATTATATATATTTTTATTTGTTTTAATTATTTCTATTATTTATTTTATTTGTTTATTTAATTTATTTCGTTCTTCTTTCTTTTTGATAGGAGCGCATCTTAACTTAACACATATGTTAGTTGCAATCATTAAATTTTAAATTTGACACGTGGAACGCTCTCCATTAATCAAAATAGAACCCACGCTATTAAACATCCATTTGTCCATTTTTTTAGTGATTTGAACAGTTTATTTACTTGCAATTCAGATAATATTAGCCCCAGACCAGTGAGAGGCCTGGTATGCATTAAAAGCTGTCAAGAGGTTGGCCCCGAAACAGTGCATATTCTTTCCAGGTGAACTAACATTATCTGGAAACCAAATTATAAAACTCCACAATTAAAAACAGCCTACAGCTAATTTAAAAATAGAATAACTACAATAATAATGTGACAAAACAATTCATATTTCTATCCTGAATATCTGACACTAACTGGAAGCCGAAGGTATATACTTCAGCTTTGAAAACAGTCACTTAAATAAAACCCACTGAACAGACGAATCATCAAGCATTTTGTTTCTTCTGTCATGGTTGCAAATCACAGCTCCTTTGTTTTTGTAAACAAAATACGCTGGTTGGCAGAAGCAGACACAAAACTTGACATTCCTGGAAATGTGCCATTACCATGCGTGCTAAAAATAGCAACAACTGTTTTCAAATAACCAAGATAAAACACAAAAACTTCATCATTCACAAACTAAACAAAAACAAAGGACTATTATTTTGAACCTAGATTAAAATAAATACAGTTAATAAACATCGAAGACACTTTTAACTGTAAGTAATATGGTGTGAAATTAATCATATTCATTCATTGTTTAGTGACACCGTCACTGGTCATAAAGCTTGCATCACAGATGGCTCTCCATAAAGCTAGCGGCTTTCACAGCAAATCGCCAGTTCAGTTTGGGAGCTAGGAATGTTCTCATCTTGACTTGACTCTCGTCAAGTCAGCGTTGTCACCATGAGGTGGCAGAACATGATGCATACTCCACTCTCTACTTCTGTCCCCTCCCCCTGGAACCTCCCTTACAGCCTGCCACATCAGTTTCTGCAGTGACTCCAGCACTTCCAGCTCACTTCCAGTAACTCCAGCCTACACCTGCAGCTTCCAACAACTTCAGCTTATCCTGCAGCAACTTAAGCTCACTCTAGTGGCTCTCCAGCTTACTCCTGGAGCTTAAGTGCTCCATTCAGAAGCTCTTGTAGCTCACTGACGTTCCAGTGCCCATTGATGCCACCTACCTATTCCAGTGTCTACTGATTTCCGGCTACCTGCTCTAGTGCCCACTGACATCCAGCTACCCATTCTAGCTCCCACTGACGTCCAGCTATTCATACCAGTGGTCACTGACGTCAGACTACCTGCTTCAGTGCCCACTGACGTCAAGCTACCCGTTTCAGAGCCCACTGACGTTCTGCTACAAGTACCAGTACCCACTGATGTCCAGCTACCCGTACCAGTGCCCACTGACATCCAACTAGATTACAGTGCCCACCGACGTCCAGCTACTAGTTCCTACTTCACAGACGCAAACATCTCAACCTCGCAAGATGCGGTTCTTGCTCTAGCAGATCCTGAATCCATTGTAGTACATTTTATCCTTTTCTTGGTAAAGAATATAGCACAATATCCGATTGTCTTACACAGAACATCTGTATTTGTCATCCTTCTTTGCTATTGCCGTTATCTCTTTGCTTTGTGTCTAGTTTATTAGTTGTCCGGTTGATTGACACCGTCACAACACGCCTCTCTGTCCTATGTATCACTTCCTTTCTATTTTAAATTCATATTGAGAAAAATGCAATATTTCTTTTTAATTTACTTCAAAGAAAACAAATATATTTTATTTGTTTAATTTTTATCTCTGATCTTTTTATCTTATTTTAATCTTCATTTTTATTTTATTTTATTTAACTTTACTTTTATTTTTTATTTATATTTATTTTATTTTTATTTTGTATATTGTATATTTATTTTATTTTTTTAACTTTCCGTGAGATCACGTGACTTTTTCAAAGGTCAATTTTTGTGAAATCCGTTTTTTTTTTTTTCGATTTCATTGAGGACTTGACTTTATTAAAAGCAACATCGTCTGATGAGATCTTTGATTATTCATAACTAATTTACTGAAACATTGTCATGATTGTGTAGCGATATTAGCATATTTATCTAAACAGAAATAAAACATATATTTTGCTCGGTTTATTTCCAACTGAATACTCACTTTTAAATTGATGATTTTTACAGGTTTTCGAGTCTGCTGCAAACAAACAATACATTTAAAACTGCACAAGCCTTTTCTAGTCTCACACAAAAACATGCGTTCACATTTAAAGCTATATTACTTGTCATATACATATGCACACACAAACATACGCACCCACGTCCACACACGTACATATATTCACGCTCGCGCACATATACTCACATTCATGTGTATACACACACGCTAACATACGCACACAAGGGCAACGTCACTTCCTCTTTCAAAGGAAATCCACACATGAGCAAAAGACCACCGGAAACAAGTATAAAAGCAAAAGCAATAAGCAGCATTTTCCTTTTCCATTTCGCCTTCTGAGGTGAGTGGTCGGCGCACCAGCCACTGCCATTTTAGCAGGCGCGCGCACGTGCGTACCTCACGCCACTTGCTACTATGTGGGACAAAAAGCTAACAGACCATACGTACACTTTATACGCTTTCTCTCTCCATGAACTGGATTGACATTCTCACTCTTTCTCTCTCTATCTACTACTTGTGCCAGAGAACACCACCACGACAAATAGCTTTCTTGATAATAATTAAGACATTGTTTTTTCCAATGTATTACTTAATGGTTTTCATCGATCGCCATTTTTGCTTTACCAGCATATGCATTGTTTATTTAACAAAAAACATGGCGATCACTGAAGATTATAACGCATTACATTGAAAAAAATCAATGACTTAGAATCAGAAAAACTATTTATTAGCACCAGTTTTAAATGTGATATTCCTTTTCAGCAGATCCGAAAACACTCAAAGTCATCAATTTAAAGGTGAGTGTTCAGTTGGAAATAAACTGCAAATTGACGCAGCACTCTTATATAAACCTAATTAAATGTTGGTTTATATCATTGAATATTCTTGGCCTGAAATCTGCCGAATACCAAGAACTTCCATTACAGGACTTAGCATACACTTTCGATTTGAAGTTCAATGTCCTTTTTTTGCTGCATCAATATACAATTTCCTTATTCTATGTAGCTAAAATGATTTAAAAACTTTAAAAACATTTAATTTAATTTAATTTACTATGTTTATTACCTATAGCAAACCTTTTATAATATTTGCTAATATTTTCCTCCGAGGAGATGTATAAACATCAAAAACTCATGGGTTAAGGAAATATATTGTACTATACTCTATTCGTTGTCTGGCATACAATAAAATTTGTATATTTTAAATTTAATTTTTCAAATCACAAATTTAAAATACATAAATTATGATATATATATATATATATATATATATATATATATATATATATATATATATATATATATATATTGTAAAAATCAAACAATGTTTAGTAAAAATTGAAGGAACTGTATTACAAACTAGCAAAACCTGTGTACCAGCGATGCTCAATAGAACTATGACACAAAACCAAAACAGGCTCAGTAAAGCCCCCCCCCTCCCACCGTGAAAATAAATTAAACCACAGTTAGTGGAGGATACCCTTGTAGTCGATCTCTTCATGTTCAGAATTTATCTAAAGTCATGGCAGAAATCCTTAATCAAAGAAGGTAATGATCTGACTATAGCAAGAGCACTACGCATAGTAGAGACAAAGGAGGCAACGTGCAAACAAGTTGAAGCAATAAGCACCCCAGTGGAAGAGAGCAGTACACATGCAATTCAGGCTAGGAATAGTAAAAAGCCAACACAATGTGGATATTGTGGCAAAGGACATCTTCGAGGAGAGCGCCAACAAAAGGAAAATCGTGCATGATATGCAACAAAAAAGAACACTTTACCAACGTTTGCTGCTCCAAGATGGGAGATAAAAAAAAAACAAGTACAGAAAAGAATGACACAGCCGCAGTGGCATAAAAAGAGGTGAATCCATATTGGCGATGCAAAGCGAAAGTAACAATAGTGGTTCAAGAGAAGACATTTATTTCCACTCCATTCAGCAGTTGCCATCATTCACTACAGAGGCATATGCTAAATTAAAAATTTGCAATAGTCAGATGCAAATAGACATCGATGCAAAGGTCGATACAGGCGTTATGAGCAACCTTTTACCCAAAGAAATATACAATAAACTACATGCAGTACCACTCAAAGCAACAGCTTTATGGTTAATCGCGTTCAGTTGAAAAATGATTGACCAAGAAGGAACATGCCAGCTAGGGGAAAGATTCTGCAACAATTTAAGATGCTATTTTGCTAAGGAGCACTAAAATCATAATACCAGCCTCCTTACAGAGAGGTATATTAGAAGAACTTCATGCATCACATCAAGGAGTTGAGAAAACCAGACTAAGACTAAGGTCATTTATATACTGGGTAGGGATGAATAAAGACATTGAAGATAGAGTACTTAATTATCACACCTGCCAAAAATATCAGACAAGTATCTCTGCTGAATCGATGCACCAGCATGAAACCCCTAGCTACCCTTGGCAATATGTTGACACGGATTTGTTTTCTTTGTCTGGAAAGGATTATCTACTTGTAGTGGACCAGTACAATCGAAGTCCATTCATACAATTCCTCTAGTTCACCTCAGCGGCAGCTGTCATCAAAAATATAAAGACGATATTTGAGGAACAAGATTGTTACAATATTTTTTACTAATAATGGGGTAAATATTTATTTTCAAATTTTTACAGATGAAAAGTAAAAATAGAAAAATTTGGTACAAGGCCGAACATGGGGGAGGGGGAGGGACGATCTTTGCAGTCTAATGCTAACTAATCTAACCTAACTAGTTCCTACGTTCACCACAATACCACATTCATACTATACATGCACGCCTGTGGAACTCTGTTCCGTCTGCCTGCTTCCCTCCGGACTACAACTTGGATGTCTTCAAGTCTAATGTTAACAAATTCCTAATGAACCGCCCCCTTAAGTAAACACTTCATCAAATCTCCTCACTAACGTAATGTACTTGCAATAACCCTTATCCCTGAGTGGCTTCCGGGCCTTGATAAGTGGTGATCTCTGTGTAAAAAAAAAAAAAAGAAAACATCCATCAGCGTATAAATCCTTCATTAATCACAATAAGAACATCATACCATGGTAACCTAATTAAAACCCATAAGAAAAGGGGGGGGGGATAAAAATTTTATATACAAAATAAGGATGAAATATTTACAATGTTAGTAACAAAAGACCCCCCCCCCCCGTTGCTAAACTGTGGCAGATACGCCAATTCGCCAGTCGAAACGGTGATGGCAGGCCCAAACGCTTTATCATAAACACCTCTTATGAAAACTTCAAAAGGGAACCCGCATCTCTGGCGAATCAAGCGATCTGTCACCTAATTGGGGAGGGGAATGGGACTAAAAAACAAAATGGGACAAAATAAAAACACTCTAGCTAAGTTATGAACACAAAGGCCTACAAAACTGGTCCTACTCTAGTCTAAAACGTGACCTACTCTGGACTAAAAAACGAGTCAGAGCTGACATTCGTTTCTGCTACTCAAAATTCTGTTTCTTAAGGCACATCCAAAAACCAGTCAAGACTTGCTTCTCTCACCCGACATCACATGCAGCTGACACCCACCTTTCAACAAAGTCTGATGAAGAGAGTCTAACTCTCTTGGCCTTGATATGAACCTTCAAATGATAATGGAAGATTCGTATAAGGTCGAGGGGAGCGAAATCCTCAGATCCATAGACCACTCTCATGCGTGTGTTCCAGATCACAGTTGCGCAAACTCAAATACTTGTTGCAGTTAATTTTGGCCCTTGTAACCATTTCATACAATATGATTTCTACACTGACGACACTAATCTCAGTATTGCTCATTACAAGCACAGTTACATCGTCGGCATAGACGGAGTACTTTAACTGGGCATCCACACTGAATTCACTCTTAGCCTGCGCAAAAAAGGCTCGATCACAAGCACATACAGCATGGGTGATAACGGGCACCCCTGACGAATTGAACATGACAAACTGAAGGGTCTCGACCTCTTCCCATTCACTTCTACCATCACCGCAGGGTTAGCATAGAGAAGATGAACCCACAAGCGAAATTGCGGGCCAAAACCGGCTGCCGACAAAACAGCCTCCAAGTACCAATGGTCAACCCTATCGAAGGCTTTGGACTGATCTAAATTGATCAGTGTCGAATTTTTCTATCATCAAGCGTATCGTGTGCAAGTTGTCCTGGATTGTCCTGGCATTCACAACACACATTTGCTTGAGGCTAATAAGATGAGCCAGGACAAGCTGCAGACGATTTGCGAGAATCTTGGCCAAAATCTTTAACTCAGCGTTAAACATCATTAAGGGCCGATAATTACCAAACCCATCCCCACCATCTTTGTTTTTTCAAACAAGTTTTATCACACCCATGGTAAAGTACTTGGGGATTGAGCCGTTCCTAAACCATGAGTTAAATAAAACCGTCAGCAAGGGGACAAAGATGTGCAACAACCTCAAATACACTTCATAGGGCAGACCATCTATCCCCGGTGACTTATTACGGCTGACCCACTTTAAGGCTTCAATGACTTCATCCTCCATTATGCCACCTTCGCACCTAGCTGATTCGGTAGTCAAAAGACGAGAAAAGTCAGCCAAATAGGTGTTGAACTGTTCTAATGACAGACCGGGTTCCATGGAAAAAAGCTCCTGGAAATGAGATCTAAACGCCTCCAGCACACCCTGGTTTGTGGTCACGGTATGCCCATCTGGCAATGTGACACAAGTGATGTGCCTATCAGCAGCTTGCCAAAACTCCTCTGCATGCAGTTCAGTGGCCATGTTTGTTGCTTCCTGGGACATTCTTTTTCGCCTAGCCCTAATCACTAAAGCTTGGTGCTCCTTTTCAGTAAGGGAGACAAGCTGAGCCTTAATTATATTAACGCTAGCACTATCCCCCTCCTCCACCGCCCGATCTAATCTAGAATCTAGTGTCACTTTAACTGCCCTAGAATCTAGGTTGAGTCTTCTGCTAAAGTTGGCAGAAAAGGACCTAATGACTTCCTTAATTTTTACCCACCACTTATTCCCAATGATAGTCCCATCAATTCCCACTGTAGGTTTAGTAATAGCCCATCACAGAAGCCCTCCACATCGAACAATGACGTGTTGAGCTTCAAGTAACTGGCTTATCTAGGTTTAGGTCTATCTAAGTTTACCCATACATGAACAAGTCTGTGATCCAAGTAAACTATATTGTGGAAATTTGGACAATTTAGAATCCCTACGTCGACTTGCTTAACTAAGAACCAGTCAATATAACTTGAGAGTTGTACCGAACCGGAGCTGCATCTACCTGTCGAAGTCCACACTAAGTCACAGGGCTTTTCATTTCGGAATTTGTCGATAAGATCAAACTTATCCACAAATCTGTAAAATAACATCCCGATCTCGGTTAGCTTCCCTAGAAGGTAACCCAAATCGATCTAACTCGGGATCCAGGACCATGTTCAAGTCTCCTGCTAAGATAACCATTCGAGAAGTATCCATTAACTGCTCGATTCCCTGAAAGAAGGCAGCCTGCTCAACATATCTATTGGGCGCATTAACACCGATAAAACGAAAAGCCCTTCCCTTTATGGTAACATCCAAAACACACAGTCTTCCCTCTGGATCTATGTAACACGAGTCACACGATGCATCTAAAAACCTTTTAACTAGCCAGGAAACACCTCTCGAGTGAGAATTAAAGTACACTGAGTAAGCACAAAAGGTCTTAAACAGCGCACGCAAATGGTCACCAGGAATAAGATGGGTTTCCTGAATGCAACAAATATCCAACCAAGATACTGCAGGTCCAAACTCAAGCACCATTTTCGTGAGTCGGTCCTTAGCCCTCGGACATTCACACTAGCAAGCTTGAGATCCATGATTGTGCCTTAAGGTTGAGAACCAGAAATCTAAAAAGCAACAGATTGTATCTCTCTCTATGTGTGAAGCAGAATTTATTGCAATCACACACACGACACAGGAAGCACTCTACCTTAAAAATATCCTAAAGACTATTTTAGAGCCAGAATTAACTAAAAGCCCCATACTAATTAACTGTGATACTCATGCCAGTATAGTCTTAGCACAGAACCCAATAATCAACCAAAGATCTAAGCATATAGATATAAAATACCATTTCAAGAAAAACGAGGTGAAAAAGGAATCCATTATTTTGAATTACATATCATCAGAACAAAATACCGCTGATGTATTCACAAAACCCGCAACAAGAATAAAGTTAAAGCGTTTTTCTTCAAAACTTGTTGGGGGATTCGACTGAGTAATTTTTTCATGGGCCTGTACATATATAAATTAATATATTAAAAAAAAAAGTCCTGGACAAAACGTTAAACTGCATCCATTTTAATTGTCTGTATTTTTGAGATGAGGTGTTTTCATTGATTGAGATTGTCAGACTGACTTCCTCATCTTGGTTGTTATAGTCACAACGTTTCGGCCGTTTTGCCCTCCGGCCTTCATCAGGTGTTTTGTATCGAACTAGGGAACCGTTTGTTAGGAGTCTCGAACCCAACCCTTTATTATTATTACGGGGCATGATCTATAGATTGGCATTCTTTTCAATCCTCAACCACCATCTGCACTTCACTTTAGTTATTCCTAGGTTGATTAACTCTACAAAGTACAACGTCCTTTTCGCACCAGAATGTCTGCTGGACTGATGGATTGCCTGTACTTTAGAAACGTTGTGCTCTTTGGCTATGGCACATACAAGTTCTTTGAGTTCTGTTGTTTTACAGATTTCACTTAACCATCGCAATGGTACGTACCCATGTAAGTTGATCAGCTCAGTTATCATGAGACTTATGCACCTTCAGTGCATATTTTGAGGCTAATTCTCGGAGCATGAAGAGCAATACCTAATTAACATTTCAGAAGCTGCTTTCATGTACGCCCTTGTCTTTTTGGACAATTATCCACTGATATGCACATGCAGAATCTGTTCATAAATGAATGGTTTTGGCTTTCTACTGCAATGTAAAATTGACACTTCGCAGCGTAACATCAAACTCAGCCAAGTTTAATATGGTTATCCTCATGCACCACTCAGAGCCAGCTCGCATCTTCCCCCATGGACCATTGCTTTTCGTCAGTGGCTATAGAACTAGTGCCTACTCATACTGTAACATCTTGTCCATATGTTCTGGGGTTTTGCTTGCCAGACTAAACTTTTCCAAATATTTCTACATTCTCATTCACGAAAATATTGTAAATATTAGAAGTCCCTTAGTCTCCACTGATTGGAATGACCAAAGAAATTTGCTAACATATACTTGCAAATAGCCTCGATGTAGCACTACAACATTTGATCCTTGCTGATGACATTCCTTTAATTTTTGCAAGGAAACATCCACATTGGCTGTATATACGTCCATGAACTCATTTAGCTTCTGATAATCCATAAGAAGCCAAATCTTCTGTTTGTTTTCTCACAGAACAGCCATGAGAGTGATTAAACCTTTTGGAGGACCCAGTTCATCCACTGGATATGGCAGCAACCAGTCAGTCGATCCATATTTGCAGTTCCCAATCATATTCTTCTCAAATGTGTGCTGGGGCTGGATATTCTGCAAGTCTATTTTTCAATGTAATTAGAGGTTGGTCACCAGCCCATTTACAAGATGTGGTCTACTTCCGAGTGTTCTTGTCATACTCTACAGTGGAAATAAGCTTGGTAATGATGATGGCAGCAACATTTGGTTTGCTGAATTATGGAAACATTACTTTACCGGCACTAGACACAACTACTTCTGCAAGCCGCTTGATTGTGTCCAGCCCAAATAAAAAATCAAATACAAGTAGGTCTCCATTTACAACTAAGTCTTCTATGTTAATGCTCAGCTTACCACTATTGTTAACTTGTACCACTCCAAGTCCACAGCAGTTTAACTGTGCTTTCGTCTGCTGTGAGCACAGGGGTCACTTACCTTGTCTATTCCTTACAACACAATTTGCAGACTAGTGACAACATGCATCCAGTATCCTGTAGAGCTGTACATGGTATTCCATTGTTGCGCACAGTTACAATTGGCAATGCATCATTTACAAGAGTTTGAGGGATATGATTCTCACCTCCTTGCGCGTTCCTCGGACAAAATTCAAGGAATGTACCCATGCTGCTGACATAGATAACACATATTTCTTTAGAGCTGAACACCAGCAATTCTGACTGCCTCATGATTCAGTAGTTGCTTGCCCTATGATTGAGTCCATTATATTTATAACACTGCAGGGGAGTATCTGTCTCCTTAGATGTGCTTTATGCCATTACTGCACCCTACTCCATTGCCATTCTTTAAAATGGTATGAGTGAGTGCCAGCACGTGTGATAAAAACCCAGATTCTTCATCTGGGAGGAGAATTAGATTGATAAATGAAAATCCTTTATGTAAATGTTCTCGTCAAATGCTTCCAATATGGGGGATTGACTTATTGTATTAGGAACTGTGCATGCACGTAAGTATACCAAAAAGTTTTCCTGTTAATTTAAAAAGTGTAAATGTTGAATGACAATTACTGACATAACTTGTGTATTAAAAAAAATTTGAAAATAATTTGTCCAGGCAAAACCTTTGTAAATGTTGGGTGAGAAACGTAAAATAATCGAAAGCAAATTTTTTTAAAAAGCCAAACTGCTTTAAAAAAGGCTAAATTCCATAAATTGGGTGATCGATTTATTAGAAAATTGCATTAGAGACAGAGCATCCCAACAAATATTTAAATATTGATTTTTTTTTTTTCAATTTATTTGATAATCTGGCAGATTAGTGTCTATTTGATAATAATCTGTTAAAAAAATGAAAAAAAGGCGAAAATAAAAACATAGAGCGCTTGTACACATGCACCCTATTTTGGTTAATAAAAAAATATATCGACAAAAAAAAAATGTAGTCAAAAGCAACAATTTAGCATCCTAAATTTTCACATGAAAAACTGAACAAATTTCTTTATAAAAAAGAGTTATATCCCTCAATATAATGACAACGATTGCAAAAGCACCCATTAAATAAAGTAGTTTGATAAAAAATACAATATTGTCAAAAAAACAAAAATGGGTATGTTTTACTGTCCATAGTCCTTAGAAAAAGTGGTAAAAAAAATCAAATATATAATATTACCATGTTACCAAAGGCAAGATGTTACTCTTCTATTTAACTGGGTAAGGTTTTAGTGTTTTACTTAATGTAAAATGTTTATTCGGCTTGAAAAACAGCCATGTAGCAAATACATTGTGGCCACTTTTTCTTGTGGTTACATACCCTTTGAACTTGCTATTTTTTTTTTTAGTTTTTTTTAGCCTATTAAACATTTTACATTTTAGTAAAAACACTGAAAACCTACCCAATTTGGTAGAAGAGTAACTTATCTTGCTTTCGGTAAGATTTATTTGTTATATATTTCATATTTTGACCACTTTTTTTTAAGGACTCTACACAGTAAAACTGTGGGAGCCTTTCCTAGTCTCACACAAAAACACACGTTCACATCTCAAGCCATATTTCTTGTCATATACATACGCGCACACAAACATACACGTACATGTACACACAAGTAGATATATTCACGTTCGCGTACATACACTCACATTCACGTGTATGCACACACACACGCTAATGTACACACATGTATGCACACATACGCGCACATGTATGCACACATGTGCACACAAGATTTTCAAAACCCACTAGATTGGGAGAATAAAATTTCCAGAAAATCGATAGATGTTTAACTTTTAGTAAGCAAGACTTTCAAAACCCGCTAAATCAACAACAAAAAGCATGTTTGTTATATTTGATGTTATAAGGTATTGTATCTCAATATGTGATAATGACCACTACAAAAACAAATTTACTGTATGGTAGCAAGAAAGACAAACAGAACATTAAATTAAATATTTATTGAAGAAACAAAATGAATGAAAATTTTTTTGTTGACAAGAAGTTTCCGAGAAAAAGGAAATGGCAAAGTCCTGGTCACCAAATTAGTGAAATCAGTAGGAATGATCTCTTGTTAATAAGAAGTTTCTGAGAAGAAGAAAATAACAAAGTCTTGTCATTAAGATTTTTTGTTGCCAGCATTGAGAGGACGACTTCTGCTGATATGAGAAAGAAAGGGTGAAGACCTTTGAGTTAGTTGTTGCTGTTCATGTTAGCTGCTGTTCTGTGGTTATTAAAAAAGAGAGAGTAATCCATGTGAGTTGTTCCGACAACCCCCACTATCAACTGCTGATGACGCAAACCTTTAATACAGACATAGTTGAAAGCAACCAGTTTGTGCTGCGATCAGAGGAAACATTTTGTTGTCATTGTGTTGCTATTTCACAATTACACTAGTTGTGAGAGAATGTTTATTTCTCGGAGTCCATTATTTGTTTCCATTTTAACTTGATGTACCTATGAATGAATTTTAGATTAAATTTGTCACTTGTAGTCCTTTTACAGATATTTTATTCCCGCCCCCTCCCCCTTAGTCACCAAACTTGAAAAAATGCTAGAGGTGACATGTCTCATTGAACGCTAGGTGGCCAATAAGTGGGTGCTTATTTTACATTAAATTTAAATAGGAAAGTGGTCCCATAATCTAAAATGATATATATTTTTTAATTTCTTCTTCCATATTATTTTTAAAGGCAATTTAAACGTATTAGGCAAAAGAAAAGTAGATTTTCATTTTTTAAGAGGTTTAACGATGCTTCGTCATGTCGTAAAAACATACCAAAAAGGTAAATTTTCATGGCTGAAAAAAG
The DNA here is from genome assembly GCF_053919585.1 of Euprymna scolopes. Classification (NCBI taxonomy): domain Eukaryota; kingdom Metazoa; phylum Mollusca; class Cephalopoda; order Sepiida; family Sepiolidae; genus Euprymna; species Euprymna scolopes. Next base: position 63,757,796 of record NC_136482.1, on the reverse strand, counting down.
AACAATAAAATTTTTTTTTAGGTTTAGAGTTAAAATTAAGTTTAGCATTTAGGATTAGAATTTAAGATTATGATTAGATTGATTAAATTTGCGTGTGATTAAAAACTAACTTTTTTAAAGTTAGAGCTAAGGTTTAGGTTTAGGTTTAGGGTTAGAATTTAAGATTAGGGTTGGACTGATTAAATTTGTGTGTAATTAAAAACTAAATTTTTTCTTTCCAATTTATTGAAAGTTATCTGATTTGATTTTTATTGTCTAAGCGCATTTGTTATTGCTTTTTTTATTAGACAATTAACTTGATCAGCGTTCGGCATATACCCAATGTCAATGTCAGCTGCCAGTCAAGCCTGAGCCAACATTTATGGAAATCTGGTGCACTAAATGCAAAAATATCAAAAATAATTTTTTTTAGAAACTTGGTTATAGTGGTGTTCAGATGACCTCATTAATTTTATTTAGTGCTTTCAATAGGGCTTCCTGATTTTTATTTTTTTTCACTACTTATTTATGAAATTGTTTTTGTTTTATTTATTATATTTTGCTTGAATGTAGTAGATAAAGTTGATTTTAAAATAAATGAGTTGTACGGTAATTAGAGATTTAAAAAAAAAAATGTTTTGAAAGAAATATGTTAAGCATACTTTTTTAATACTACTTTGCTATTTATAGCCCCCGGTTAATAATTTTAAACAAACTCTGGAGCAATAAATTATTAATTTAGTTGAACCCTCCATAAATAGTATATGCTACATAAAATAGTTCTCAACTTACTAGATGTAACAGATGTGTTCAATAATATAGTAGGTCAGTTGAAACGTGGAATCCAAATGTCCTCAATACTCTAAATACAACTGGTATGGGTTATAATAGCATTGTATTCGTATTACATCTTATAATGAATCGCCCAATGCCCTAGATAGAATATATATGCGAGATAAAGAGTAGGAAAATAGAGATACAAAGGAGAAATAGAAGTAAAGAAGAGAGGGCGAAAGACAAAAGTGTATATTTAATTGTATATGCTTTTCTGTTTGACTCTTTTGCGTGTGAAAATCTGTTTGAAAGAATTTGATTTCATTTTAAAATCTTGCATTCAGAAAATATATGTAAAAGTGTAAAAAATCTAGAAAATATTGTTTACTTAAATATGAAGAGGCTCCGAATTGTGTAACTTTCTTTGCACAAACTATATTAGGAATTGTTTTGCACAAATAATTATTTCTGTTTATAAGAAAATGATCTCCAGTATTTCCTTAATTATTAATTGCCTATTGAGAATAAGTCAGTGTTTCCAGATCTATCTTGATACCCAAGCGGCAACTAAGAGAAGTTATCACCCAGAGCACCATCGAAGGAAAAGTCAACCACAACGTCTGACAACAGGTGGCCAATCAATGTATTAAAGGTATTGCCACATGGAATTATGGTCATGCATCTTTTTGTTCACTCAGGGCATCAGAACAATAATTTCCAGTGACCAGTAAGTGTCTGGTTGCATTTTGAAGGGCCCAACACTAAATAAACTGTTGCTACTGGGACTTAGAGGTAGTACACATTTTCTTGCCCATGTGCATGTCCAATCAGAGAGAGTGGGGTATATTTATAGTATCACTTCCAGATGATGTACAATAACAACAATAATAATCTAATATATAAACGGCTATCTGTCTGCCTGTCTTTCTCCATATTTTCAAACTCTATCTCCTCCGAAACTAAAAGTCGCAAAGCGGCGCTAGGGGCCTCAGATGATTGGATGTTTTATGGACCATTCTTTTATGGGTCTTTAGCCAGTTTAAGGAGTCTAAAATGGGTCAAAATTGAAAAAATTATTATACATTTTACACATTTATCTTAGTTTATTTTTACTTTTTAATCAGTTCATATGTGTGTCACGTTGGTACAGTGGTAACGTCACCAGCTTTGAATGTTACAGTTTCGATTCTAGCTGATAGTACCCAAATACTTTTTTTTTTTACTTTAGAAATCACGACTATAATAATTTATATAAATCTGGACAAACCAAAATATCATATTTAAGCGTATTTTATGCCTGGACAAAGCCCCCCCCCCGCCAGTAATATTAATAACATTAATACTACTAATAACAATAATGACAAATTTGTAGATTAACACCTTTAACTAAATCCCCTTCCCATTAAAAATTAAAAAAAAAACAAAACAATAGATTCTACTTTTCAGACAATTACATGTGAACATCTTAAAAACTTCGGCAGAAAGAAAAAAACACAGCTATTTTAGAATTTATAGCAGGAAATCAGAATCATATAAATTTAATGGCAAATTCTGACCCATTTAGAACATTTTAGGAATGTTCACTATTTTTTTTTTTTTGTTACTACTAACCGACTGTAAAACCATGCATAATCATTTAGAAGAGTAGTCACCCCTCAAAATGCACAGAATTTCTCCAAAGTAAATATTCTAGAGTTCACTTGCCTATTCTCTTATCAAATTTTTTGAAATATTCAAACTTCTTTTCGCGCGTATTTGCTAAACAAATTTTATTTTTTATTTTACTAGTGGACTCTGGTTTTGCTCGTTTTGTCTCTAAAATAATATTTTATTGTATTTTTTTTTTCAGTTTGGGCACAAGTTAAAAATATAGATGAAAATCTCACAATGACTTTATTAAAATCTTGGATATATGGGATTTGAGACCAGTAGGATAACCAACTTATAATTGGTATTTATCGATTTATAGGATCATGGTTGCGTGTGTAGCAATTTTATTGAAGTCAAAAATAGGAGTATATCCACGGGACCATTAAAGGAAAATTTAACATGATTGCTGATTAATAGAAAGGCTTCACCAATCCACATCCTTCCATTAAGAAATAAAAATAAAATCCGGGAAATGACGACACTCGACAAAAAACAAAAAATTGCAGTATTAGCATGAAATAAACAACACTTATTTATGTGTTAGAAATATTAGTTTAAATTGTTCCAGTATAAGTGTTTCCTTGTGTGGAATGTTCATAATGAAGGATTAATGTAAGGATAACACGAGGCTTGAAATTACTGATTTTTATATGATAAGTGTGCTGCAAGTGGGCTTTAAGTTCATGTGGCTATTTTTTGAGAAGAACAGTCCATAAATCATATAAGCGAATACATAGATGTGTGGGTGTTCATATCACAAACAGTAGTTTGAGATAAGAATATTCCAAAGGAGGTTTGAGTCCTCACTATATGTGGTAACTTTCCACGCTGGGTATTGAAGAGAAAACTGGTTGTTCTGTGGCATTCTTGACGATGCTGTTTTACGTCTAAATAGTTGTTGAGAATTTGGAGGGAAAACTAATTTGATTTTGGCGAGTAAATCTTTATATACAGGCCTTCTTGAATGTTCCAGCCTGCTTACTGTATTTCTTTGTGAGGGAGTTCGTTTTGTTTTATGTATGCAGTGGTCACATCATGATGTCATGTTCCTACGCATTCTTCATATGCGTGGGCGTTAAAGCAGTGATCGCTATGAAATGTTCCTGCCGGGGATTTATTCTGGCCGGGCATAGCAGTTGCTACAAATACAATGCATAAAGAGCAGCAATTTAGAATTTTGTCAAATAATTAAAATCATTTCTACAGTTAAAAGTAACCCTTTTTAATCTACATAAGACACTACATTTTAAAGAGATTAGGCATGAACATGTTGGAACGGGTTTAGGTTCTTCCAAATCCCAAAACTACCAACCAGCTTTAATAATTACTAAACGTACAACAAGTATAAACGACAAGAATTTATTAACAAACATGAAAACATGACAACACTGCAATTCAGAACAAGAAGGTAAAAAGATTACTCACTTCAATAGTGGGGTTTATGGGAGGAGTGAGGACTGTATTCTAGAGTTGTACTCTGCCTGTCCAACATTGTCTTTTAGGAGAAGAACTTTTTGCGTCCGTGCCTCATGTGTACGGACTCTTCTCTTCTTTTCTCAAGGGACCTCACTCCTTACCCTACACCGGTAATCCGGTGCTCTTATTTATTCCCCTACAGTACTCCCCCCCCCAAAAAAAAATACGGAGTACCTGAAATAAATGGGCAACATTTTTAATTTTATTTAAACCGTCACAAAATCTTTTAGATGTGCTGGCCATCTGACATGTCTACCTGACCGTGTCTTTTTCTTTTCTACTTTCTGAAGCGTCATATCTACCGGCATGGCGTTTGGGGGTGATACTTTCAGATATGTCTCTTCCAGTGCTGCGGGTTTTAACCTGTCTACCGAAATGTTTTGTTCCTCATTCTTGATAAGCACCTTGAAAAACTTATTTTGTCTCTCCACAACCTTAAAGGGGCCACGATACGGCGGTTGCAGGGAATGCCTCCTTTCCGTATCACGGATAAAGACGTGCGTGCAAGTCTCTAAACCCTTAGGTATATATGGGACCATGTTCCTATTCGAGCCTGAGGGAGAATATGCCATCTTGGCCATTTTTGTTGTTAGCCGGTCGACAAACGCTGTCATGTCCATAACTTTTTTTGGTGCTTCAAAAAAATATTGTGCTGGCAACCGCAATGTGGTTCCATATAGAGCCTCCGCTGCTGAGCACTCCATATCTCTTTTCACCGTTGTCCGCAGTCCCAACAATATTAGTGGCAGATGTTCTAACCACCTTGTATTGTCCGTAAGCTGTGCCCGTAAGGAGGCTTTCAGACTGCAATGTAGTCGCTCGACCATGCCGTTTGCCTGGGGGTGATAAGCCGTGATGTGTATACTCTTGGTGCCCAAAAGTTTTGCAAGTTTATGAAAAGGGTCTGACTCAAACTGTCGACCTCTGTCTGATGTAACATTTTGTGGTACACCGAATCTGGCAACCCAGCTAGCAAGGAATTTCCTGGCAGTTGTGTATGCTGTCATGTCTGGCATCGGTAGAGCTTCAAACCATCGTGAGAATCTGTCGATACATGTCAGCAGATAGCACTGACCTTCACATGTCAGAAATGGTCCGGTGATGTCGATATGAATGTGCTGAAATCTCTAATCTGGAACTGGAAACGTGCCTAGAGGAGCCCGCGTGTGACGACCGACCTTGGCTTTTTGACACTCCACACACGTTTTCGCCCACGCTCTTGTATCAGCTTTTATTCGCGGCCAGACATATCGGTCTGTTAGTAGCCTTACAGAGGCATTGGCCCCTGGATGCGATAGACCGTGTACTGCCTTAAATATGTCTTTGCGTAGCGATGCTGGAACGTATGGTCGCAGTTTGTTTGTGCTTGTGTCACACACAACTTTTGTGTGGCTGGTAGGGTTGGTAATTGTCACTAGGTTCAATGAAGTTGGATTATTCTGCAGGAGATTTTGTAAATGTTCATCCTTCTGTTGTTCTTTAGACAAGGTATCGACGTCAATTGCCGGCTGCAACAGGAAGGAATTAATTCCCCGCGATAAGGTGTCTGCTGGGATGTTGTCTGCTCCCTTGACGTGCCGGATATCCGATGTCAATTGAAGGATATAATCCATCTGGCGAATCTCTCTGGGAGAATATTTGTCCGAGGAAGACTGTAAAGCGCCTAACAGGGGTTTGTGGTCCGTGAGGATATGGAACTGCTGACCTTCCAAGAGCTGCCGGAAATGGCGTATCGTGGAGAATGCAGCTAACAGCTCTCTGGAAAATGTACTATAACGTTTCTCAGTCTCTGTTAATTTTTTTGAGAAAAAGGAAATGGGTTTCCAGTCCGCATCACATTTTTGTTGTAGGACCGCTCCAATTCCAATTGCGGATGCATCCACTGCTAGGCACAGCTCCTGGTTGGGTTGGATGTGAGACAATTTTGCAGTCTCCTGCAACATAGCCTTGATCTTGTTGAATGCTTCTACCGCGTGCTCTGAAAATACAATGTCACACTTCCTCACATTTGTCAACAAACTTGTCAATGGAAAAAGTACTTGTGCACAGTGAGGTAAAAACCTACGCTAAAAGTTTATCAGCCCCAAGAATTGACGCAGCTGCCTCATTGTGGCAGGGATAGGGAAATTTTGAATGGACTTGACCATCTCTGGTGATGGGGATATTCCCCCCTCTGAAATATGGTGTCCTAAAAAAATTACTTCGGATTGACCAAAAGCACATTTTAATGGGTTTAGGACTATCCCATATTGCTTCAAACGTTCGAAGACCTGTCGCACATGACTGATGTGTTCCTTTCTAGTTTGGCTAGCAATAAGTACATCGTCAATATATGCACAGACGAATGGCAAATCTGATAACACCGGGTCTATGAACCGTTGGAATGTTTGTGCTGCATTCCGCAACCCAAAAGGAACTCGCATGAACTCGAACATCCCGAATGGGGTGATGATAGCCGTTTTAGGAATGTGTTCGGGCTCCACCAGTATTTGGCGATATGCTCGAATTAAATCCAATTTTGTAAAAAAAAACGGTTATTTTGAGCCACTGCTGTCACGTCCTGGACATGTGGTACTGGGTATCTATCTGGTTTAGTGACTGCATTCAGTGCTCTGTAGTCCCCACATGCCCGCCATGTGTTAACACCTTTGTTGACAAGATGAAGAGGTGAAGCCCATTCGCTCTTTGAAGGGCGAACTATGCCTAACTTCATCATTTGCTGAAATTCAGCCTTGGCCGCTGTTACCTTTTCTGGTGCTAAGCGCCTAGCTTTGCTATGAACGGGCAGACCCTTTGTTTCGATATAGTGTGTGGTGGAGTGTGGCAAAACGTCCCTATGGAAAGAAGGCACTGAAATTGAAGGGTATTCCTTCAAGAGACTCAGAAAATCGTTATCCTGGTTTGCATGTGCCACTGCTGGACACAATGGAGTACCAGTCCTAACTACCCCACACGCTGTGAGATGCGTTTCTGGATCTTTCAGACACTGGCCTGTTATATCCACCACCAAACCGAACGCCTGTAAAAAAATCGGTACCTAAAATAGCACTGTCTGCATCCGCCACTATAAAAATGTGGGTAAATGTTCTATGCAGGCCTAAATTAAGGTCCATACACTTCTCCCCATATGTGTGTATTAACGAGCCATTCACAGCTCGTAGTGTGAATTTACAGGGAGGGGATTTCTTGTCGGCTGCAGTCGCAGGAATGAGAGACACCTGTGCCCCGCTGTCCACCAAAAAGGACGTACCCGAGTTTTTGTCCACCACATACAATAGGCGGCCTGAACGAGATGCACCGACAGTTGATGCCGCATTCTTCTGTCGGTTTAAGCTTTTCCCGAACTCTTGTAACTACATGGTGGGATACAGGAATTTGCCTTCTCCCCAAATCTCTTGTGCTTCCAGCAAATGGTCCTATCCTGCTTCCGTTCTCTGGAGTGGCTGCGCACACCCCTCCGCCTTTGCTTATTCTCGAGGGTAAGTCTCGCGATGTCCTCTGCCATTTTGTTCATGCAAGCTTCCAATCTGGTCTGTCCCTCCATTAGTTTGGAGAGTAGCTCATCTTTCTCCGATGTCTGAATGCCAGCCACCATTGACGACCGTGTCGACATTATATCGGCAATATAGTCGGCTATCTCAGCCACTCGTTCCACTGGCATAGATTCATCTTGTGCAGCTATTACCACCTTATACTCGGTTGGTATGCACTGTAGGAAGATGTGTTTGACAATATTATTGTCCATTGTTCCTTCAGCTAACTTCTGCAGGCGCTTTAGAAACTGTGACGGCGTGCTATCCCCCATCGTTTCCTGTTCTAATAATTGTGAGATTCGCCTGTGTGCTGAAACTGACACAGCAGTTGTCACTCTTTCTCGTAGGGTGTCATATGGTGGGAGGAGATATAATTAGGTCTCTCACCTCAACGATAACATCCTTAGGTAATATAGTTGCCACATGGCAACACTTTTCAGTCTGTCCTGATATCGTTTTCTGCCGGAAATATAAATCTAGCTGTGCGAAAAACAAAGCAGGGTCATTCCGTACATCCGTTGGAATCAGACTGATGAAAGGGTAACGATACTTGTATAAAATAAATCCCGGCACAAAAACGTAACTAGTCATTATTTTTTTTTTTTTTTAACTTACGTACGTAAATGTTTTGTTTATTTATTTTTAACTACTCTGACGCCGGGATTCATGTTATGGATTATTTTTATTTAAAAATAAACTTTAATTTTACGCATTTTCCTTTTGTTATTAAAACATAAAAAAAACGTTGCTTTGCGTATTCTATGTTGCTAGTTGGGGTCACCACTGTTGGAACGGGTTTAGGTTCTTCCAAGTCCCAAAACTACCGACCAGCTTTAATAATTACTAAACGTACAACAAGTATAAACGACAAGAATTTATTAACAAACATGAAAACATGACAACACTGCAATTCAGAACATGAAGGTAAAAAGATTACTCACTTCAACAGTGGGGTTTACGGGAGGAGTGAGGACTGTATTTGTGGTGTAAATGAAGAAAAAAGAAACAAGAACGACCGACCGCGTTTTTGTGTGGCTTACCTCGTGTTCATAATGAAGAAGAAAGAAACAAAAATGGCTGCCCTGTTTCTTTATATGCCTACAGGGTGACCACGAGGTATGCAAATGAGATACTCCTGATTGGAGATAAAAGAGGAGTGATTTGGGGAAGGAAGGCATTCTGAAGTTAGATTGCGAGCAGAGAAGTTGTATTTGTAGAAGAGAAAAGTCGGATTCGGGGAGAGAAAAGCTAAAGTTGCAGAAGTTCGTTTTGGAGTTGGGAGAGAAGACGCGTCAAGTGGTAACCAGAAAGTGAAAGTTCGGACAGCAGTGTCACGCAAACGACAAGCTATTTCGGCGCATCAAGCAAATTAACATGGCTGAGTGGAGACTGAGCACTCAGATGTTGAGACCCTTTACTGGAGAGGGTGACCTGATTAAGTGGCTGGAGAAATTAAAAATGGTGGCGAAGCTGCAAAAGATAGAAGATGTGGTCACCCTGCTGCCGCTATACTTAGAGGGGGAAGCCCTCACGATTTACCAGCAGATGCGAGATGAAGACAAGGAAGACCTTGCCTTAGTGGAGCAAAGGCTGAAATTGGCCTTCGCTGAGGGCCCATTTGAAGCACTTGGCAAGCTGTCAAGTTTGAGGTGGACCGGCGAGTCCGTTGACGTCTTTGCGGCAGAGATCAGGAGACTGGCAGGGTTGGCTGGTTACGTGGGGAGGAGCCTGGAGATAATGGTAAAGCTGTACCTAGTGAACGGCTTCCCAGAGGAAATCTCTGCGAACATGCAGAGAATCACGGGGATCCATTCTATGGAAGTGGACGATCTCTTGATCCACGCCAGAGTCCTAGTGAAAAATGTTAAAAGCCCAATCGTGGCTGCAGCTGTGAGTGGAAATATGTGCATGAGGCCTCACTTGAAGTAGAGGCAGCCGGCGAGGCGACAGGAGGGGAGACCTGCCATCAAGTGTTTCCGGTGCCAGGGTCCTCATCTGATCAAGGACTGCAAAGAGCTGAGACCGAGGATCACGTGCTACCGATGTGGACAAGTGGGGCATATCAGCCGCTATTGTGTTGCTGCACGGGACCAGGGAAACGAGTGAAGGGGAGCTATTGCGCCAGTGGTTACCCCTTCTGTGTGGAAATGGCGCATGATGGAACATTGCCTCGGTTACCGGTGGTAGTCAATGGGAAGAGAGCCATAGCCCTTGTCGACACAGGCTGAACTACAACGTTGTTAGCAAGGAATGTCGCGAGGTCATGGAGCGGAACCAGGATTATTAGGACCGTGGATGGCAGGGATGTGAAATGCCTAGGAGAGACGACAGCAGAAGTAATGGTGCAAGGGGTGCCCATTGGACTGCAAGCCCTAGTGTTGAATCATCTGGTCGGTGGTGTCGACGAGATTATAGGTATGAGTGCAATTAACCGACTGGGGGGCGCTACGTTAAGAGGGGGCCAAGTGACGTTTGGACGTCTCGGCGCAGTGGGGATGGCAGGAGTGGAAGGTGATAGAACCGTCAGAACCCCAAAATCAGAGGTTTGCTGCATTGAGGACAAAGATTTCCTGGCGAAGTTTGATGGCGTGAGGTGGATGGTGGAATGGAAATGGATCTCCGGGTCCCCAGAACTACAGAATAAGGTGGGCTGCTACGAAAACACCCTGCGAGGAGAAATAAGAAAAGGATTTGAGGAAGAAGTGGAGAGGTGGATAAAAGAAGGAATTCTGAAACCGTGGACAGGGGAAGAAAAAGGAGTGTTGCCACTACTGGCGGTTGTTCAGCCTACCAAAAACAAGATTAGGCCCGTGCTGGATTTTAGGGAATTGAACAGACACGTAGCCTGCCACACTAGAACGGGGATCGACGTATGTGAGGAGGTCATGAGGAAATGGAGAAGAATGGGGCGGGCCACTAAGATTGTCGATCTGAAATCGGCATATCTGCAGATCCATGTAGATGAAAAACTCTGGCAGTACCAACTGGTCCGGTACAAGGGGTGGGTGTATTGTCTGACGAGGTTAGGCTTTGGGCTGAGTTCAGCCCCCAAAATTATGACTGCCATGCTGAAGACAGTGCTGAGCAAAGACTGTACAGTAGAGGAGGCCACTAGTTCGTACATTGACGACATCCTGGTGGAGGAGGCAGAGGTGACAGCAGAGAAAGTAAGAAGCCATGTCGAGAAGTATGGGTTAACTGCAAAACTGGCGGAGGCCCTAGATGGAGGAGCGGTGCTGGGGTTGAAACTAAGGCGAGATGGAAAAGAAAGCCTTGTCTTCGAACGAGGGAATGCAATACCCGAAGTCGGATCTGAGCTGACGAGGCGAGAACTCTTCTCAGTCTGTGGGAGGCTGGTCAGGCACTATCCTATCGCTGGCTGGCTAAGGATAGCATGCAGCTTTATTAAACGACAAACAGGCACTGATGACTGGGAGAGCCGTGTGACGAAGGAGGTCATGAACATGCTGCAAGAAGTCATTGCGAGAGTGAGGAATGAGGACCCAGTGAAAGGGAAATGGTATGTCAGCGGCGAAGACGCGGGTGTGGTTTAGTGCGATGCCAGTAACCTGGCGTTGGGCGTCGTACTAGAGATAGGAGGTGTAACTGTGGAGGATGCGGCGTGGCTAAGAAAAAACAACGACTTCTCCCATATCAACGTAGCAGAACTAGATGCCGCTATAAAAGGAATCAATCTGGCCCTGAAATGGGGATTGAAAATAATTGAAGTCAAAACCGATTCGGCAACGGTAGCGTCGTGGATTCGGTCGGCAGTAACTGGCCATAAGAGAGTTAAGACCAGGGGTGCTGCGGAAATGCTGATCAAGTGCAGACTCGGAGCGCTCACCGACCTGATAGCGGAATTCCAGTTGCGTTGGTCCCGTCAGAAAAAAACAAGGCGGATTCGATGACACGCGTGAAGAAGGCCTGGCTGCAGGAGGGAAAGGAGGTCTCCTCGGTATGCTGTGCAGGGGAAGAAGTCAAAGAGTCACACGAAATGCACCACTTTGGTCGAGAACGAACGTTATTCCTAGCCAGAGAGGTTTACCCGGAGACCACCGAGGAGGAGGTTAGGGAGGTGGTGGAGAACTGTCGAGAGTGCCAATCAATTGACCCTGGACCGTCCAGACACGAAGGACTGCGGAGGACTGGAAGCGATTGGCCATTGATGTGACACACTATCGCCACAAATTGTATCTGTTGATGGTCGACTGTGGACCGGGAAGGTTTGCCATCTGGAGAGAGATCAGGGCAGAAGCTGCATGGGCGATCGGAGGGGTCATCGAGGAGATATTTTTGGAGAGAGGGCCGGTTGAGGAACTCTTAATGGACAATGGCCCCGCTTTCCGATCAGAAGCCTTTAAAGGGGTGTGCGATAAGTGGGGAGTAAGGCAATTTTTCAGAGCAGCGTATCGGCCGAGTGGCAACGGAATAGTGGAGAGGAATCATCGCACCATAAAAGCCGCTGCGGAAAAAAGCAACGTATCACCCATAGAGGTGGTGTTTTGGTATAACATCTCGCCGAAGACCAAACAAGATGAGACAACTGTGCCTCATAGGGCCGTTTTCACATATAAGTGGCGGCATCCATGCAACAAAACAGCAGGAATTGAGAGTGAAGAAGCCACTATCAAAGTAGGTGAAGAGGTGTGGGTGAAACCCCCCAATGCACAGTGTACCACTCGTTGGAAAAGAGGGGTCGTAACAGGATTGCAGTCGAAGAACAATGTGATGGTGAATGGCGTTCCCCGGCATATCTTAGATCTGCATCGTGTGACATTGCCAGTATGCAGTGAGGGCAGTGAAGAAGGGGAAATCGAGGGCCACCGAGAAGCAAATGATGCTGCTCGACCTGACTTAGGCCCACGTTGTAGTGAACCTGAAAACGTTAACCCCCGAGAAGTTGTCCCCCAGAGGCCTTGACGTGAGAGGAGGCGGCCTGCTTGGATGGAGGATTACAAAGTATCCTATTGATCTCGAAGATCAGGGGGGGCGTGTGGTGTAAATGAAGAAAAAAGAAACAAGAATGACCAACCGCATTTTTGTGTGGCTTACCTCGTGTTCATAATGAAGAAGAAAGAAACAAAAATGGCTGCCCTGTTTCTTTATATGCCTACAGGGTGACCACGAGGTATGCAAATGAGATGTCCCTGATTGGAGATAAAAGAGGAGTGATTTGGGGAAGGAAGGCATTCTGAAGTTAGATTGCGAGCAGAGAAGTTGTATTTGTAGAAGAGAAAAGTCGGATTCGGGGAGAGAAAAGCTAAAGTTGCAGAAGTTCGTTTTGGAGTTGGGAGAGAAGACGTGTCAAGTGGTAACCAGAAAGTGAAAGTTCGGACAGCAGTGTCACGCAAACGACAGTATTCTAGAGTTGTACTCTGCCTGTCCAACATTGTCTTTTAGGAGAAGAACTTTTTGCATCTGTGCCTCATGTGTACGGACTCTTCTCTTCTTTTCTCAAGGGACCTCACTCCTTACCCTACACTGGTAATCCGGTGCTCTTATTTATTCCCCTACAAACACACTAAAAAAACAAAAACAAATAAACAGTTATTTGAGAATTTAGAGTGAGAATTTAGAGATATAAAGTAGTTTATTAAAAAAAAAAACAGCAACAACTTTATTTTGGTGATCGTTGTTCATTCTCCATCCCTATTTTTCTTTTACTCCCATTAGTTCCCACTCTCACTTAGAGATTGACATGCTTTTTTTTTCTGATTTGAATCGTGGGAAATGATAGCTCAGCGAGCACTGAAGGTGCAGAAGGGTTAAAGAGTCAATGCTGTGACATGTGTCAAATTGAATGACTGATTGGCTTGCACTGAAGCTTGGAAGATGGGAGACCGGATCTGACGTATCAGGGGTTCTGGTTTTGAGAAATTTAGTTAATTTTAGTTGAGTTGATTACTAGACATGAAAGAGACAAGATGTGAGAATCAAGGCCTCCTCAAGAGGGGGGGGGCGGTTTCCAGATGGAACCAGAGAATAGGGCAAGCTGAAGTTTGCCATTCACTCCAGTCTAATGTAATGAAAAACGCCTGAGGTGAATAAATAATAATATATATAAAAACAACCAGCATCTTGAGTTTGTCTCAAAAGTGTTTTTGTTGAGAGAACCAGCCCCCAAGACGTTGGCGAATCCGTCCAGAAGAATGAGCCAGAAGAAACAGGTACGTCACATTCTTCACATCTGTGTATTATATGTAATTGTTACATACACACACACGCACACACACAAAGAGACATAAGAACTCTCCTGATAAGATAAATGCTAAGAACTCCTCTCCCCTTCTTATAAAGACAAGATAAAATTTCATTACAGTAGTATTCAAGTGATTAATTAGTTGAGACTAAGTTTAGAAAAACTTTTTTAGCCTCGTTATTTTCAATTTATTGTCAATTTCTGTTGCAAATAAAAAGACTGGCATTTTAAGTACACACCATTTAAATTAAATTTTATGAGATCATTTAAAATATGCAGAAATTGAAATGAAAATGAGAACATTTTCTATTGAAAAGTTAGTAACAAATATTTAATTAGTAATTCACTTTGAATCAATGGCAGTTTACAAGGGTAATTTATAGTTAATTTCCAAGTTTAATTAAAGTTTTATGATATGCTTTTTTTAGTCAATTATAAGGTTAAAGTACAGAATAGGTACAAAACACCCTCCCCTCCCCATGTTAAGAATGGCTTTTTAAATAATAACGTTATTATTTCAGCACGGATCAATAAGTGCATGAGTACCAAAAATCCTTTATTTCATTTATTCCATGAAAAAAATTGACCTTGGATATTTCCATTTTCGGCAGCCTCGTACGTAACTCTCGCTTCCTATATTTTGTCCTTTAGTCCTTGCTCCTAACATTCAATTAGCGATGTTTCTGACGAAAGGGAAAGAATTGCTGCTTTTGGGGTCATAATCTACCCATCTCATACTGGCTGTTTTGACTTGGAATTATTTTTTAACTCCTTACATCCAGCGGCTTCATGCCTTGTCCAGAGCGATTTCTATAAAAAAAAAAAAAAAAAAAAAATTCAAAAGAAAATGATATTGCTAACAATTCTAACCTGACTTATGCCCCTTTGTGCGTCTCTTACTCGCACTCCTCATCCTCTCGGCCAAAACAAACTTCGCTCTCGCTGTGAAAAGTAAGTGTAAAAATTAAAAACACTAAAAACATTTAATTTAAAATTTTCTCTGTTATTACATCAAAACTTTACAGTGGAAAGTTTACACTGTTTGAATCAGATTTTCGATTTTCAAACAGTAAAACGATTTTAGTCATTTTTGTGTCGTTTTATTTACGCACTTTTTTATGTCAATCTTTTTTATAAACAATTCTCATCGGTTTGTAATTTGTAGTCATGTTTTACTGATTAATATAAAAATAATCAGCGCTCATTTAGAATTACACTTATTTGTAAAAAGATATATAGAAAAATTGGTATTTTATTACGTGATTTTTGGAATATGACATATTCGTTCTGTGACTAGTACGTACGATATAAAGAGTTTTCGCTATTTTTTTTTTTTTTTTTTTTTTTTACAACAGTATCTAGCGTAGTATAACACTCATGTTAAGACCGGCTCTCGGAATAAACACACCCAACCTCAACCTCGAAAGCTGTTCTTAACATGGAGAGGTTAGGTGAGTTTATTCCGAAAGCTGTTCTTAAGATGGGGAGGTTGAGGGTGTTATACTACGTTAGGTACTGTTGTAAAAAAAAAAAAAAAAAAAAAAAAACAATACCGAAAAATCCTTATATTGTACGTACTAGTAGTCACAGAACGAATATGTCATATTCTAAAAATTACGTAAATTAATCAAGTAGTTTTATTTATATAAAAAAGTCATTTTTTTTTTTTTTTTTTTTTTTTTACGGGTTTTAACGATTTTGGTGCTTATTCAAATTGGCACTTATGGCGACAAAAGTAAAGAAAATACAGAAAAGTCAGTACGTGCTCGTTATATAACGAAAATGTCATACTCACTCCAAAAATTACGTAAATCGATCAACTCGTCTTTTTTTTTAATTAAGAAAATCAAAATTTACGATTTTAGCGGTTTTACTACTAAACTGAATTGAACATAAGGCTGAATTTTGACCTCTACACTTCGATTTGAGTTGTCTCCTCCTTAATTTATTTAATCGCATTTCTTTATCATGCCTGACGAAAATACCACGACTCACTTAATCGTAAAAATTGATTTTCTTAGCCTTTGTATTTTCTTTACTTTAAATATCAGTGCCAATCTGAATAAAAGCACAGTGATTTTAATCGTAAATCGAAACCATTACAAGACTGATTTTGATCTCTAGTTACCTCCAACGCGCGCCACAGTTTTAACCCCCTCATGTAACACGACGTAATTGTAATTTAATTTAATATTACCATCCTAACTTTTTTACCATTCAAAAGAAAAAGCTTCAAATAAACTGCTAATATTTAAAAAAAAAAAAAAAAAAAAAATTTACAGCATACAAAAATAATGAAAATGCAAGACAAAAATCGTGTTTACATTATCGACGCTTTAAAACAAAAAAATCTAGCAAAAATCAAATAATAGTCATATTTTCCTGAAATTTTCGATATTTATTCATTATTAAATAAACTTACATGATAAAAGTAGGTTTCGTTGAATATATTAGAGGAAATATATTTTTTTAATGTGTTCTACTTCCCATATATTTCATGTCACGAAAACTAAACAAAATATATGTAGGTGGTGTAAGAAATTATTTCTCACATCCCAATTTCCTCCCGGCAGAAGCAAAAGAATCCACAAATACAAAAGCCATATCTTTCAAACTCAAAATTTTTTCACAAGTAACAGCAATGAAAGTTTATTGGTTCTGGTAATGTCTTTTGCAAAACGGTAGCCTGTTTTGCGTCCACATTCCTGGAGCCATTAGTATGAATTCCTATTGTCGGAATGTTAGTTTTTGTTCCTTCGAAAGAATCCATGATGTTCATGGTTAACTCGGCGGGAATGTTGGCACCTATAATTAGGCATAATGTGAGCCACTTAGGACTCAAGAAGAGTTGAGATAAGATCCAATATTTGGTAAATAAACATGAAGAACAGTTCTTGAATGTCATCCTTAATTTGGATGGTTTCAGCAGTACAAAGTAGTCTCTGCTTGTAGAGATGTGGTTCCTTGTTCACCAACTGTTTGGTGTTCATGAAGGAATTGTCAGCTCCCTCCAGTGAGAGCTGCTGGGTTTCAGTCCATCCCGATGCCAAGTTCTGTGTAGACTGGAAAAGAAAACATGATACAAAAAGCACGCCAAGTGAATCACCTGACACATTCAGATTCAAACTAATGACAGCCGCCCACCAAACTGTGTAGGCAGCTGAACAAAAAGAAAGATGATGACTGTATGTGGAATTTCTCACACCCTGCCAAGGAGGAGGGAAAAAGGTAATGGATAATCATTACTTTTTTCCAATACAAATTAATTAATAAAACGGTTAGATAAACGACAAATAGCAAATTAATCCAATAAACATAAGTCTCAACTCGGACAAATTTATAATTTCAATATGTTTTAATTCAGTTAAATTTCTTGACTTTAATATGTTTGTTTGTTGACAATTCAAATTGAGATTCAATAATTATAACTTTAATTCAGTTAACATTTCTTAATGTTAATATGTGTGCCACTGTCTGTTGTCAGTTTCAGTTTAAACTTCAAAATTCTCATGTATCCAGACATAAGCTAATTTTCACTATAGAATGACCTGAAGAGCTTCAGCCTTACAATTAGAACAAAGCCACTTCCCTAAGGTATCTTGCTGATTAACTCCCACGCAGCTGAAATGATACTAGCTGTCACAGGAATCGCAGCACACCATAGGTGATGTTCCATCATTAGGAACTGAACAGGTTGGACAGAAAAAGGAACCTCCTTCTTCTATAAACTCAGTTGATACAATATCATCATTACCCTTAATTTCCAAGGCACAAGATTTTTTAAGGAATGGACCTGTTTGCACCCATTCTTAAGAATGACCGCGGAACAAACATTATTGTCACTTCCAGTAATTACTTTAATTATTTTACCAAGATTCCAAAATTGTCTGGTTTTGTTGGGAGTCTAAATAAGTACTATCTCTCCAACAGATAAATTGGGGCACAATTGCTCCCAATTTTGGCATTGACTTCTCTTAATGACAAGAGGTAATCATTGTGCCAGATACGATTGAATTTTTCAACAAATTTATTCCTCATTTCAAGAGAATGTAATAAGGCAGTCCTATTTAGGGGGTCAGGACATAATTCAGAATCATAATTATTAATAAACAAACGAGGTTGATAGCCTGTTTGAAGAAAATGATTTGGAGTTAAAATACTAAAGTCTTTGTCAGCAGAAGCAATATAAGTGAGGGGGTCTGTCATTTATTGCCTTTTGCACATCAGAAAGTGCAGTCAGAAATTCAAAATAATCCAACATTGTTCTGCCCAATAGTTTCCTCAAACATTGCTTGCCAGTTTTAATTAGTCTGTCCCAGCCCCCCCCCGCCAGGCAGAGTAAAGTAATTGTTCGATGGATGATGTGAATGGATTTAAATTGTTCCTTCAGCTCATCCGATTTGAGCACGTTCGACAACAATATTCCGGACACAACAAAATATTAATTGTCTGTATTTTTGAGATGAGTTGTTTTCATTGATTGAGATTGTCGGACTGACTTCCTCATCTTGGATGTTATTGTCACAACGTTTCGGCCGTTTTGCCCTCCGGTGTCCTAGTGACATATGGCCGAGTGGTCCTAGACGTTGTATCAAAGTTTACAGTTACCCAAAGGTGCTGAGTTCAATCCTGAATGAAGGCAGTGAAAAAGTAACATTGAAAAACAGAGAATCAGCAACTATGTCCCAAAGCCTAGCTGGAGTCCGAACACGGTACCCCCGTAATAATAATAAAGGGTTGGGTTCGAGACTCCTAACAAACCGTTCACCTGACGAAGGCCGGAGGGCAAAACGGCCGAAACGTTGTGACAATAACATCCAAGATGAGGAAGTCAGTCCGACAATCTCAATCAACAACAAAATATTTTGCATTATTGGAATATACATGCGTAGGAATTCAAAATAAATTGGTAAACCTAATGACGGCCAGCATGAAAGAGCGGGTGCTCATGTCTGACAATAATTCTAAGTGAGTTGCACGAAAACTCATGCATGTAAAGATTAATATGTAGATTTTAACTTCTACCCCTCTAACTTTTATGAAAAATTGACCAGTGAAATCCACACCGACTTGTTTCAATGGGCGAACAAAGTTCACCCTATGAGCAGGCAATAGTGACCCTGCAGGTGCCTTACAAGGCAGAGCATTTATTTTTTTACATACAATGCAAGTACGCATGAAGGCTTTTACGGCTTGTCTCCCCTGAGGGATCCAAACCCCAGACAGCCTTAACTTACTGAGGGTTGAATTAACCCCCATGTGGCAACAGTTAAGATGAGCTTCCTTAATCACCAGTTTTGTTAAATTATGATTTTTTCCCAAGAAAAGGGTACACTTGACCTCGAAAGGCAGAACATCAGAATTCTGTATCCTACCTCTGGTTCTAATTAACCCATCTTTATCAAGGAATAACCCTAAGGCAGTTACCCTAGGGGGAGGCACTTTGCCGGAAGATTGTTTCAAGTAACATAGTTCATGAGAGAAGGCCTCCATTTGCATATTAGCAAGTAGCAATAATTTGGCCCTATTAAAAGCACTACGGTGACGTAACAAATCATAAAATTTCAACACCTTTTCTAAGATGCTGATTGCCTTAGATAACCTGGAATACCTTGTAATATCCAACGGGAAGGTATTTGCAGAAGGACGTGTCTTCTGAGAGTACAAACATGACACAATTTTTTTTATTAGTTTCGTTTAGACAAGGTAAGGGTGAGATTGGCCAATCAATGCTATCTCTATTGAGCCATTCTGGGCCATACATCCAGAAATTGAATGACTGGGAAAATTTAGATGTGTTGATACCTCCAGTTAGAAGATCTTCCAGATTTTTCGATGAAGAAACATACTTGTATTTCAGTAGAACGCCAAATTTAATATTAATATCTTCTGAAAATTTTTTGATCTCTGCAAATTTAATATTAATATCTTCTGAAAATTTTTTGATCTCTGCAATCCTGTTTTCAATGAATATATTTTTCTTGGATTCTTTACTGTTCAGGACCCACAAGAGGGCAACCTGGGAATCAGACATCAGGAAAAAATTATCAATGTTAAGGGGCCCCTGAGCACCCAAAAGCTGAGGGGCTACCTTAAGGGCTAAAAACATATCCAATAGTTCCAAAATGGGAAATGACTTCCCTTTAATTAGGGCCACTCTGGCCTTTGTGAACAACAGAACAATACGCTCCGTGTTTCGCATACAGGGTGAATCCATACGCGTTTTTCGATGTGTCACAGAAACAAATAAATTCAACAGAATGATTTTCTGACAATACACGTCTGGGAAATTCAAACTTCCCCAAGTTATTTAGATCCTTGGCATAGGTTTGCCATAGCTTATTGAGCTCTTCAGGTATCCGCTCATCCCATGACATCTTGCTTTTCCACATCGAGCTAACAATGATCTTCCCCTGTATCATGACGGGGAGAAGCATAGATAAAGGATCATATACTCCTAATATTTGCAAAAGAATCCCCCATTTGGTATTGACTTCAGGGTCCACTAAAGTGGGAGAAAGTTTGAACGTGTCCCAAATAGGATCACATAGGTTTCCAATACCTTCTCAAAAGCTGGGAAGGGAGAAGAAATAGTTTCATCCTCCAACATTTTATCTTGTATCTTAGAACAGCTAGAATTGCAGGATCACAAATCGAATCCTGCCTCTGACAGTCTGCTACGGACATTGTTATAAATAGCAAGTAGGTACTCTCCGTCACAACTGGTGGTGACAAGATTATCCACATAAAAACTGTTGGAAATAGCATGCGATGCTGCATCTTTTGCACATTTTTCCACATGGAATTTCAAAATGAAGTTTAGAATGAAGGGACTAGCATTGAACCCAAATATAATTGTTTTGTACCTGTATGTACATAATTTGTCACCTTTTTTAAGGAAAAAACAAAATCTGTTTTATCCTCTTCCGATTTAAGTTGAATTTGTAAAAAGGCCTTCCTTATATCACCTAGAAGGACATATTCGTTTTTCCTGAATCCCAGCAATAAAGTTCACACCCATGTAGGTCGTGTCATTAATTGATATCCCCTCTCCCCATACGATGGAGTCTTTAAACTCTTCCATCTTCTCCTTGTCCATGGCCGATAACTTAACCTCTTCATCGATCCCTAATGAGTCGAGAGTGAGCAACGTGTCTACCCTTCATTCCACTGTGGACTCGGAGAAGAAAGGCTTCAATCCATCCTCATAAGAGAGTGTCGGATTTAGAATAGAATTGATTAAATAGCTGTTGCATTGAGGAAGGGATTTCACAATGCTATTAAAGGGAGGCGACTCTACCTTATTCAAATCTTTATTCAAAAAAATGTTGGCTTCGTCAAACGGAAGTATGTAATCTCTGTGTTGCCATGTGTGGCCATTAAGACACTCAACAAATCTGAGATTATTTAATTTACTCAGAAGATTCAAACCAATAATCTCCTTAATAGGATACTTTCGGGTGTTAGCAGTTTTTTAGCACGGTAGAGAGAGCCCACCTTCCTTGCAGCGGCCCTGGCAATGCCCTCGATGTAATTGTTCCAACTCATGTTTCCTGTGAACGTTAGGCCAAGGAGCTTGAAAGACGTACTCTCAGATAAAGAGTCGTTGGCCATTGCTATAGGTGGTAGAAAAGGTTTCTTGTAATTATTGAATGAAACTAGTTTAGTCTTGGCGGCATTGAACGTGACCATCCATTTTAGACCCTTGAGGCACTCCCGCATTTATATCATATTGTTTAGATGTATGACCGTCGAGGACAACCTGGATTTTTCTTTCTTTTTTTTTTTTTTTTTTTTTTTTTTACACAGTGATCACCACTTATCAAGGCCCGGAAGCCACTCAAGGATAAGGGTTATTGCAAATACATTATGTTAGTGTGGAGATTTGATGAAGTATTTACTTAAGGGGGCAGTTCATTAGGAATTTGTTAACATTGGACTTGAAGACATCCAAGTTGTAGTCCGGTGGGAAGCAGGCAGACGGAACAGAGTTCCACAGACATGCAGTTCTAAGAAAGAAGCTTTGTTCATGGAATCCACGTTTTGATTTAGGCACAGATAAAGAGTGGGGAAAATTTTTCACAGTGGATTCGGCTAGACGGGTGTTTTTCGTGAAAGATTGGCGAGGGGGGACCAGAGATTGGAGTTCAGACGAGCACCTGCCACGGAAATAACGATAAAACAAGGATAGGCTCGCAACGTCTCTTCTGTGGGAGAGAGGTTGCAGGGTAGAGAAAAGGGCATCCCCCACTAAGCCACGAAGTCTATTTTGTACTCTGTCAAGGCAGGATAGGCTGTTTTTTGCAGCTCCTGCCCAGATATGGCAACAGTATTCCATCCTTGGACGTACTTGGCTTTTATCTAAGGATTTAATTATGTTAAGTATTCTACCAGTGATACCGTATGATCTAATCTTCCTGAGGAGACCCTCATGCCATACCCTGTCAAAAGCCTTAGATATATCTAGAGCTACCGCTCTGCCCTCCCCCGCTTTGTCCAGTGAATGGTATATCCGTTCAGAGATTACAGTTAGAATGTCTGCTGTGGAATGGGCTTGTCTAAATCCATATTGTTCAGAATATGTTGTTCAGCCCATAAAGGACTTATTTCCCTTAGGACACATAACACTAAAATGGCTTTTCAAATCATAGACTGTACAGAAGTCCCTTACTTCCAGGACAAACTGCATCTGAGTGTTTACCCAGACACCGAGTACATAATTTCAACTGTTTAGCCCTTCGGCATTTCGTATCGAAGGAAGGAAATTTTACTACAGTTCTGTAGCTTTGCATAGCTTGCATAATAAAGTGGCTTTCACCTCACGTGGAGAAGATGCCATATTGGATTTCATCTTGGGGGAAGAAGGCGCCAATTTTGGCACGCAAATTTCCCGCCGAACATCGAGCGGGGTGGCTAATAAATATTTCATAATTTCAAACACGTGGGACATAATAGTATTCAGAGAAGGGAATCTTTCACCACTTCTACTCATTAATTATCTCCTTATAACATTAGGACATTTAGCAAATAATATGTGGGCTATCAATGCCCCTGAGGTTCCACCTTCAGCAAAAAAATCAGTCCCATAAGATTGATCAAGTTCGGTCAAATCTCGCTTAACTTTTTCGAGAAATGACTTCAAATTTTTTAAATCCGTTATAAGAGACGGAGTTGGAATAATTTCCTCAAAAATCCGATTTTTAATTAAATCAGGATTTAAATATTTTTCCCTTAACAATTTCAGGGCTACATCATAATTATCTGATGTTACATCTAGACTGGAGATTATATCAAATGCATCCCCCATCAAGTTTTGATTTAAGCACTAACAACTTGTCAGCCTTATTCAAATTATTGGTACAAAATTCGAATTTTTTCAGAAAGGTTTTGAATGAAATCTTATCATCTATGAACGTTCCAGAAAACCTCAGACAGTCCAGTTGCATTTTCACGGGCATAACCGTCAAAGGTTGAATAACTTGAGGGGCATCTAATTTTAATTTTAATAAAAACAATTTTTCTTCGATTTCCGGAGAAAACCCTTCTGAAATCTCACAAAGATGCAATTTCTCCTCATCTTAACCGTTGCCACATGGGGGTTAATTCTTGATTAGAATTAGATTAATCAGATCGTCCAGATTCCTTAACCAACCTCTAATTACCATCTCTCGGGACCTTAAAATATCTGGTGAAGGGTTGTTAACTTTTAACCACTTCACAGCACTATTTATGCAAAGCCTTTTGGCCTCCTATTTAGTCATTAGTTCCTTTAGGGCCATGGAACAATTAATAGAATAACGGAGATATAATTATCTGCAAATATTAAGGTGGCGAAAACCGCCAATATTATTCCCAAATGGAATTGTAATCACAAATAAACCACACTAACGAAATGGCCGCCAGTAATTAATCGACCCCAGAATTAGGGCAAAGCTCTAAGAAATATCTCAAGGTACACCTTTATAACTGAATTCGAAATTCCCGAGCGAGACTAATGTGCCTGAATAATGGGGGGGGGGAATTAAACTCTTTCCTGCCTACTATATCTGCAAATGTTAAGGTGGCGAAAACCGTCAGTATTATTCCATATTGGAATTATAATCACAAACAAACCACGCTAACGAAATGGCCACCAGCAATTAATCGACCCCAAATTAGGGCACAGCTTTAAGGAATATCTCAAGTTACACATTAATAACTGAATTTGAAATTCCTGAGCAACACCAAGGATGCCTGAAAAAAATGGGGGGGGCACTATTTTTTTATAAATTTCAACTCACATTATCATTTGAAAACTGACAACATCAGCAGAAAACAATTCAATATCAACATGGCATTAATCACAAATCGAACATTCCAATTCAAATTAATCAATTAATTTAAAAATGAAATCAATATCCAATGTGTGAAAATAAACATATTTGAATAGTGTGACTTTTACATTTAAGCATTTAAATTACGGGAAAATATAATCATTAATGATATCTTTACTCCTGTTTTTTTACGTCTACAGAATTTGAACCAAAGTTTTTTTTGTTTTTTTTTTCCAATTTAGTCACATACAAATGATCCACATGGGATCTTAATTCGAAAAATGCAATTATAATATGCTAGTAACTTACGACCCCAATTTCAAGGTTAAATTGAATTATTATCTAACGCAATTTCAAATGTAAGAAGAATTCCAGTATTTTTTTTCGTACTTACTTTTTTTATGAGTGCAAACATATCGTTAAACGAAACTTATCAATGTCTTATTAGTTTTTATGACAGAATTTAACAATAACGAAATAAATTATTTTTCTGATTTAACGAAACAGAAAAAAAATATTTTATCTTTTCCTTCCTTCTTTTTTTTTTGAGTTAACAAACTATGGTTTCTAAGAATTACGTTAAAACTTATCGACAATAATTTGCTCAAATTATGGGACCCCCTCCCCCACCTCGAAATCTGCTCGTCTTAAATCAAGAATTTGCACAAATTATATATAAAAAAACTAATCGTTATGCAAAACTGAGAATATTTAAAATTAGTTGCACCAAAAAGCGAATTATGTTTTACAAAAAAAAAGAGAATCTCGTTTTGCAAAAAATTTCCTCCCGGCAGAAGCAAAAGAATCCACAAATACATGTCTTTGAAAATGTTTCAGTTTTAGTTTTAAGTTCAGCAATGATATTTTGTTTTTCTTTTCAGCAAAAACAATGTCTGGTGTTAGAACAGTGTTCTAGAGAATTCTCTGGTGATAAGTAAACGACATTTGAAGATGTTTTCGTTTGTCAGTGTAAAGTGGCAGTTTTTTTTTATGCTCATTTGTTTTGTTCATGATGAGTATGCAAGCAAAACGATTTTTTTTTAATGCTTCATGACGAGTATGCAGTCAAACCAAATTTTTCAAAGGAAAAAAAAATTCTTTGGCAATGTGAAATGTAGTGTTACTGAAAGTTTGTTGTTTTTAAGCATAACGAAAATAACAAATAAATATGTATTCAGGGTTCACCAAATATTGAGGACAAGACGGCAGCTATCTTGAATGTAAAGCCATAAAGAGAGTTAATATTTGAGATAGAATAAAAACCTTTTAAAATTACTTAAAAACACCAAAAAATGATGCAGGTAGGTTGCCAAGTAACCTTTATTGACTATGGTAACATTTATTTGTTGTATATGTTGCCCCGGGCCGCTGGGAAAATGGTATGATCTTTCTACCGCTCCAGAAGATATCTCACTACTGATGCAATTCTCTATCTCTATAAAAGCCAAGTACGTCCAAAGATGGAGTACTGCTGCCACAGTGCCACATCTGGGCTGAAGCTTCAAAAAACAGTCTATCCTGCCTTGACAAAGTACAAAATAGACTTTGTGGCTTAGTGGGGGATGCTCTCTTCTCTTCCCTGCGACCTCTCTCCCACAGAAGAGACGTTGCAAGCCTGTCTTTGTTTTATCGTCATTTCCATGGCAAGTGCTCGTCCGAGCTCCAATCTCTGGTCCCCCTTCGCCAATCCTTCATGATAAACACCCGTCTAGCTAAAACCACTGTCAGTAATTTCCCCCACTCTTTATCTGTGCCTAAATCAAAATGTAGATTCCATGAACATAGCTTTTTTCTGAGAAGTGCACGCCTGTGGAATTCTCTTCCGTTTGCCTGTTTCCCACCTGACTACAACTTGGATGTCTTCAAGTCCAACATAAACAAATTCCTGATTAATCGCCCCCTTAAGTAAGACGCTTTATCAAATCTCCAATACCAACTATTACTACGATATTATCCTGTTGATTATTGTACACAAAATAACCCTTATCCCCGAGTGGCTTACGGGCCTTGATAAGTGGTGATCCCCATGTAAAAAAAAAAAAAGGTGATTTATGACCACTTTTTTTAATTGTTTTGGATTGTAAAACATACCCAAAAGTATTTGTTCAATTAGAAAATTGATTGCTATGTAGTTTGATTTGTTTTTCAGGGTTTCGTTCCCATGCATGTTCATGTGCGTCAAAAATACTTGTACCAAATGGCCACCAGTGATAGCATAAGGCATTAAATTGCATAATAAAGGTTTTAATTTCTGGAAAACACATTTTCTATAATCATTATTTCTCATTTTTAAAGAGCAGCAGGAAAAATGTTCTTTTTTTTTTTCTCAACCTTTACTGTTTTTTATGAGAACGTCTTTATTGTTTTCAGATTTGAAAATCTCTACCTTTCCTCCTCACGATGTGGCCTCTATTTATTCATTCTTGTCAAAAAGTTGCAAGTGAAAGACTGATATCTTTGATGCACAAGATTCTGCCATCCTCTTCTGTTCGCTCAATTGCCTGCCATAGATGGAAACGTGTCTACCGTCCTCTCTACCGTGCTTTCAACACACAGCGCCTCCCAAATCCAATTATACCTGTTTTCCTCCAAGCAGATAAATATCTTGAAAGGCTGGCAATTGTTGATCAGCATGGCCATTATTCATACAATGACTTGCTTCACTACAGTGCTGCCTTGTCAGAGAAAATCAAATTAACGTGCAGACATGGCAACACAAATGAAAACATAAATGGCTTACATGTGGCTTTTCTCTGTGAGAATGACATGTCATACGTTGTAACCCAGTGGGCTACATGGATGACTGGAGCTGTTGCTGTTCCTCTCTGCAAGACTCACCCTGTTAGAGAACTTTGTTTTTTTGTCAAAGACTCGCAGTCATCATTGTTGGTAGTCACTGAAGAATTCAGTAAAGTTGGAGAAGAGGTTTTACGAGAAACTGGTATACCATTATTAGTTATAAAGAAAGATGACTACGGATCTAAGTATGAAAAATCTGCTAACTATTGGCAGAACCAATTTCAAGATGAGAAGAAGATGCTTGATGAAATGTTGGCTTTGAATGAGTTTAGAGAAAAACCAGCCTTAATTATTTACACAAGTGGAACAACAGGCAAACCAAAAGTAAGTTGTATCACATTCATTTTCTTGCTTTCTTTTTTAATATTAATATATAAGCACCTTTCATCTAATTTCAGCTGCAAACCTCAGTTTGTAAATAGGTAATAACTAGCAGGTTGTCTGGAATTGCTTGGTCATAAAATATACTTAAATATGATTTTAATTGCTGCAGATTTTATATTTACAGGGTGGAATGATAAAATTGTCGCTCTAGAAATTATGACATGATTCCATTTCTGCTTGATGAAAATCAGTTTTCTTTTTTAGTTGAAGACCATTTATTAGTTGGCCAGTTGTGTATAAATCCCAAGAGCAATAGGAACCTTCTATCTTCAACGAAAAATATTGGAGATGCCCTGCTGTGCAACTCATGCTCTCTACTAATCCAAGTTATGATAACAGGACCATTGCCAGCACCCTCAAAATGCAAAACGAGACGGTTCAGTGCTTGAGGGTACAGCTCAATGAGGTTTCTGGCCACGGTTACAGCCATTGGTGGGGTTTCAAGTGAGGGCCACATCATGCCACCTCACATCTTCGAAGTCAGCTTAAAAGTCAATACCAAAGTGTTTCTGGATGTGCTGAAGAGTGTAGTGATCCTCTGGTACAATCAGATGACCACTGGTAGACCCTGGGTGTGGCAGCAGGACTTGGCGCTGGCACACAAGTCCAAAGAGACCCAGGCTTGGCTTCAGAAGAAGTGCTACGACTTTGTACTCATCTCTCACTGGCCTCCCTCTTCTCCCGACTTGAACCTACTGGACTACTTTGTTTGGTCCATACATTGAGAATATCACAAACATGACCTTCCACAACACCAAAGCTAGCCTGATTGCTGCCCTCTGCCGAGTATTCGCTAAGCTCCCACCAGTGCTTGTGGAAAAAGCATGCTCCCAATTCTAGACCCATATTGAGGCGATGATTGAAACTGAAGGCGGCTACATTGAATAAATGTCGGCTTTACTAAATAATCAAGTTACCTGAATTGATTTTTTTCAATAAAAGTTTTAAAATAAAGCTGTAGTGTTGTTTTCTTTTGGGTGACAAATTTATCCCCCCCCTGTAATGGATTTGCATGGAAATTTCATACAGATTCCAGCGTTTGACAAAACACAACTAAAGAAAGTTGGAGGTTACATCAACCAAAATGTTGTGCGAATAATATCTAAAATGAGAGAAGTAGTTTGAATAATCTAAATTATAAATTCTCATCTAAAAAATTCTAAAACACAAAACTAAAGCAAATTTCAGATCTCAGAAAAAATAGAAACTAAAATTAAAATTTTATTTATGACACCTAATGCATGAACTTAAAATATAAATAATCTATAATATAAATCTCACCTGTCTGTTTAAATGTATGTATGTATGTATGTATGTATGTATGTATGTTTGTATGTCTGCCTAAAACTTTCGACAGAGGTGACGGATTTTCACAAGATTGGTATCATTTTGAAGCTCGACCCTTTGGAGACAAATATAGAAAAATTGGCTAAAAACATTAATTCCTTCACCCTCAACTGGGCACTTTTCTACAGGGAGAGGTTGCTTTTTCCACCGATATTTTCAAAAGTCATCGCCTCTTTTCGATTGTCTAGTCTTAATTTAAACCTACGTCACTTCCAGTTTTTGATGGGCGCTTTTTTTTTTCACTTTCTTTTCCTCCTTCATGGTATGGGTTCGAGCCTGCTTACTACCACTTTTTTTTGCTCAACCAACACTTTTATACACATCTCCACTTTCTTTTCCGCCTTTACGTCACGGGTTCGAACCTGCCTACTAAATTTTTTTTTTTTTTTTTTGGCTCAACATACACCTACAAACACCCAGGCAACGCCAGGCACCCAGGCTAATTTAAAGTAATCGCAAAAATTCTATTGTTTTTCCTGTTTGCTTTGATTTTAACTCTTTATATTAAATGGTTTCATCTCTTGTCTGGAGTGATTTCCATAAAAAATCCTTCTTTTTTTTTAAGTTTAAAAAAGTTTGTATTGATTCAATTTTAAGATAAATTTCTTTATCACAAAGAATGTAATGTGTTGTTCTTTGAAGATTGATATTTTATCAAAAGTTTTTCTGTTTGTAGGGTGTGATTGTCAGCCATGGCAATCTGTATGCACAAATACTTGGGATGATTTCGACCTGGGGATGGACTTCTCATGATGTCATTCTTCATGTGTTACCCTTGCATCACATCCATGGAATTGTTAATGTGCTAATGACCCCTTTGCATTGTGGTGCAACCTGTGTTATGCTCCCAAAATTTAATCCACAAATGGTAAGTTTTAATCTTTTTTTTCTTTCTTCTTTAAAAAAACAAAGAAATGTGAAAACCAGTAATAACCATACTTTTCTCACATACACACCTCCAATATATCTATCAGAATACCATGGTATAACGAGTTCTCACTTACCCAATACCCTTAATTGATGTACATCCTTATTGAATAAATCTATATATATATTAGTATATAGTTTCATATCTTCATTTTCTGCCTTTATTGATTTCTATATAAGCTCCAAAACAATTTGTTCATCTTTGTATTATCCCGAGAAGTCTCCTCTTAAAGAATTGATCTTATTCTACGGTGCCTTTAACTACATATATAAAATCAAAGATTGGAGGTCTCCTTTTTTATCCTAACTCAACATTGCTTTATGCAACTGTTGTATTGCACTTGTGATTAGTATAGAGATTGAATAGAAAGACCAAAAACATGTGTAAAATCAACAGTACAAACAGTAGATTTTGTTACTTTGAAATACAAAAGTGTTATTTAAACACAAGAGAGTTTTACTATGAACTTCTGTGATTAAAGGGAGATAATAAATACAGAGTTTTTATTTTGAACTAAAGAATCACCACTTATCAAGACCAAAAGCCACTCAAGGATGGGAATTAATTAGATTGGTGTATTTTCACTAATCAAGAATATCATGAGAGGTTTAAAAGTGATAAATGAAATGGACAGAATTTGAATTCTTATGAGAACGGTTTATGGCAAATATTTGCTTTCATTGAATTTGACGATGACCATGTTGTGTTCTGCAGGAATGCAATCTCATGATACTGACAGAGACAGATGGAAATATCTTGGAAAGATATGTTGATTGTGATAAGTAATGTTTACATATAAGAGCACCAATACAATGAAAAAGTAGAAAGAGAGAAAGCCAATGGCTGTCAATATCACCATGCATAGCTGCATATCATTTCTTAAGCAAATGATATAAAATCAGCAAACAATCCAAAAAATATTACAAAAAAAACTAATGAAAAAAAAAACACTTAATAGATAGCTGATTTTTTGTGAAACCCCCAGATTCAGTGAGCTGTGAATACTAATTATTTTTCTGAGCATCTAAGTATCTTTTGTATCTAAAATCTGCTGGAGTAAGTCTGTGCTCCAACTTCAACCAAAGTGGTGATTTAATTTGAAGGTATACTCAAATTCAGCATGGGTTTCTGAAATCATAGTTATTTTTATTATCAAGAATGGTGGTAACTTTTTGTTATATTATGAATTGCAATATAAGCAAAATAATAATCTAAAGAGGAATATACATATGAACAAAGATTTGGGGTAACACAATTAGGTTTATTGTACAAATAGTACAAAACAAGAATAATTTGAAGGATATATGTATTATATATAAGTCGGTACGTATGGAATGGGATTCCGTCTACAACGCATTTGGAAGTCCTTTTTTTTTTTCTTCTGTTGTTAGAGGGTTGCTTGCTAGGTTGTTCTGTTCTAACATTTTTCATCCTCCTGCCCAATTCCTTGCTACTTGTTTCTATTCAAAACAAGATGAGATATGACCTTTGGTTGTGCTGAGTTAACTAACATTCAGAATGTTGCAATTTTCAGGCCATTCTGATACATTCCTCTGTATAACATTTGCTGTTGAGAACATGAGATTCATATTTTTTTTGTGCACATCATTCATTTGTTGGCAGACATCCTTCTGTGTATCTGGCACACTCTTTTAATGCATTTGATTAATCCACAATTAAAACATAAACTTGACTGCTCAACAGTCCTTCTCAACTTTTAGTCAGCTGGAATCTAAAATCCTTCCATATTCTCTTCGTAAATTTTGAGATCAGGAAAATCTTGATATTTTTGTACTATCTCTAGCCAGTTCAGTCTTTACACATTGGATAACATAATAGGGTGTATAGTGTTATGAAGTGTTAAATTTTTGCTCTAGAATTGTTAAGATAGTTTCACCAATTGTTATGGACATTAGAAAGCTCTGCCACCATATCACTGGAATAATTCACTTTACAACCCCAGTTTGCGTTGGTTCAGCAAGTAACTAGAAACTAGCAATATTTGTACAGAGCTTGTAATCAAACTAAAAATTTGTGATTGACTCTTCTTCATTTTGCTTCATAAAGTGAAAGTTCTGCCTGTGCACTTCTTTGTACACCCCCTCCCTGACACTGAGAAGCCATATTTACTGTCATATTGTTTAGCAGGGTTGAGTGTCTTAGCCCTAACCAGATCAAGTAGCAACCTGTTTATATCTGAGATACATGTCATCCTCTGCTTATTTTGAATAACTGCCGGATTAGTTATTATAATTAGTCCATTTGTCAATATACATGGACTAGTGATCGCTTATTGGATCTCGTCTTATCATAAGTTGGTCCAGTTTTCTGACACGAGATGTCCTTGCCTTTTGTAGTGTGATTTTTTTTCCAATTGCAGTTCAGTCAGTTGTTGCAAATATTGCTAGTCCATAATTTGTTTTATATACATATCCCAGTGTTTTCATATCAATTTTCATAACCACATTTCAATGTTTTCAAGTAGTCAATTGAATGTTGAATTTTGCATCAGCAATGCAACATAAAATGCTTGAATGGCTGTAAGCAACTGAATCAGGCTAATTGCTAGCCTTGCTTATGTATGTGCTATTTGCAAATGAACCATATTAGTTTAGTCCAGTTTATAGCCACATTACAGATATCTATCTATATTTCTATATTTCTCTTCTCTGCAACCTCTCTCCCATAAAAGGAATGTTGTGAGCCTGTCTTTGTTTTATCGTTATTTCCATAAGAAGTGCTCGTCTGAGCTCCAATCTCTGCACCCCTCGCTAATCTTTCATGAAAAACATCTGTCTAGCTGAAACCACTATCAGTAATTTTCCACACTCTTTATCTGTGCTTAAATCAAAACATAGATTCCATGAACAAAGCTTCTCTCTTAGAAGTGCACGCCTGTGAAACTTTCTTACGTTTGTCTGTTTCCCACCTGACTACAACTTGGATGTCTTCAAGTCCAACATAAACAAGTTCCTGATGAACTGTCCCCTTAAGTAAGACACTTTATCAAATCTCCATTACTAGCGATTACTGCGATATTGTCCCATTGACTACTGTATTGTACACGCAATAACCCTTATCCCCGAGTGGCCTCCGGGCCTTGATAAGTGGTGACTTCCATGTAAAAAAAAAAAAAAAAGAACAAAGCCACTCTTCTCATCATGGAATTAGTAGTAATAATAATACTTCATTGTTGATTTATGATTATGTTTTTGTGTGATTAAATAAAGTAATTAATTGCATTTATTATTAAAATATTTTGTTTTTTACTGAGTTTACTGTTAATTGATTAGTATTTCATCAAAAGACAGTTTTGTTTACAGAGAGATAACTAGCGTTGTAATTTGGAATTATTAGGTTGGTGCAAAAATAATGTTGTGTTTATATATGTAGTTGAACGTCAAAAACATTATTTTTGCACGAACCTAATACCTGCTCTTGCTAAGAGACATCAACACGGTCTTGTAACACATATCAGATTTACTGTTATAAAATTTTAATCATTTATTTTATGTTTTAAAGAAATCATTTAAAATTATTATTTTTAACAATTCGTTTTCACCTGTTTTATTTCTACATTGCTTTGTGTTTTAACGCTCAATCACCACATTATAACAATTGAAAAAAACTAAAGAATACAATTTTTTTTTATATTTTTATTTTGCTTATCCCAAACTCCTTAATATATAATCCGAGTTACAGATACAAAATGGTTGCCATCCCCTCTAATAGATTAGAGATGAATAAATATCTAAATTGTAAAATTTGTATATTCTTGTTTCTAGGTTTGGGCTAAACTGCTAAATCCTGTTGGTATGAATGGTGGGTTAAGAATCAATCTCTTCATGGCTGTGCCAACAATTTATGCCAAACTTATTGAATCATTTGAGTCGAAAGGACAAGCAAATAATTACATGAGGACATTTGTGAGAACAACGTGTGAGAATCGTATCAGGTAAGAAATGCAAATTTTGCTTCTTGTAAAAATAGTTGAACATTTTTTTTTTAATTTGGCTCCTCTCGTTTCCATTTTGTGTTAAACTTTTTTGACTGAAGGAGGGAGAGCAATATTACTGTATAGTAATAGTACTGTACACTGTTTATTGCATTTACACAAAAATATCAAGATATTTCTACAAAATCTGTGGGCATTTGTTTGAAATAGACTTCATTAACATTTAGTGTGAATCCAAATAAACATGTTGATAAAATGAACTCTCTTTAATATTGAGATTGTTGGTGGTTTCAGACATTGTTGAACATTTCTTATAGAAGACATTGTTGGCTTAATGGATACTATCAAGAAATATAAAATTGGCTATGCTGAATTATACTGAGCTGCTGGGATCCCCTTCCTCAGCTATAGATAAAATATAGTTGAAAAAAGTTACACTTTGTCCCAAGTGAATTCTAAAGATTAAATTTATGCATAAAATATACTTTATTGATTGTCTTCCTTTAAATGACAAATGTTAGTAATTAAGATGTTAAAAGACAAAGAAAGGGAATATTGTAAGTCCTTGAGTCAAGACAAAGAAAATATTTTATTGAGTCCATAAGCTTGGATGAGAAAAAAATTTATTATAAGTAAATTAGTCTGTGAATGTGAAAAATAGTTAAAAAATAGAATGTTATTCCAAAGTATGTACGTATGTAGATAAGAATAAGAGCTGGTTTGTAAGGTTTGTAGAGTTCAGATTATTTATTTTTGGAAGTAAGTTTGTGCCAAAATCTTAAGAAAGCAAGTCCATATGCCAATGCCAATAGTCAGATGCTAAAGTCAAGTTTTGTTTGCATGCCAATAAATTAGGTTTTGTTGATTAACCCGAGTTTGTTAGGCATTTTGATCATCTTACCAGTTAACTGATTGCAAAATACAAATGCAATTCTTTATATAACAACTGATAACAAGTGTTTGGTTTCAGGAGAGATTGTTTCTGATTGATCAAATTGCGAAATGGAGTATTTGCTCCAATCAGTCCGAAGCATTCAAGTCAAGTTAATATTTTCAACATAGTTATTCTGTGGCTGCTGCTGTTGTTATTGTAGTAACTTATATATTGCATATTACATGCATGTGAATTAGTGGTTTCAGAGTTTGCACACATTAATACACAGATGTATCAGAATAGATTGAATCTAAGACAGTATTCTTTATGGCAACACATCAAAGGCCATAAATGACTAAAATCTTCTGACCTTGAGCATGTAGTGCAATGGGGAAAATGGTAGTTCATTTGAATACATCGAAAACCAAGCTTTTCTCTTTTTATCAGCAACACTCTGACCTCCATTTGGCCTTAATTGAAATGAATGGCTCCTGTTTTGGGGAAGCATCATGTTTTAACAAGTTTCTGGAACTGACTTTTACTCCTGATCTGAAATGGAACACATACATCAAATCTCTTGTCAAGATCACCAGAAAAGTGGTGAGATCACTCTACCACTTCAGTAGATGCATCTCACTGCTGATGCAATCCTCTACTTGTAGAAGAGCCAAGTATGTCCTAGGATGGAATACTGTTGCCACATCTGGGCAGGAGCACCCTATCTTCCCTTGACAGAATTCAAAACCAGCTTTGAAACCTAGTAAGTGATGCGCTTTTCTCTTTCCCACAAAAGAGACATTGCAAGCTTGTCTATACTCTATCGTTATTTTCATGATGTGCTCATCTGAGCTTCAATATATGGTCCCTGCTACGATATCAACTTGAGTTTAACCAGCCCCCTGCTACGATATCAACTTGAGTTCAATTAATCATATGCATAGAGAAACAAATCTAATTTTATTCCTCAAAAAACTGTATTCAGAAATGAATGCATTTTTTCATATAAAAAATTATGCAATGCCAATTGTTGCTATCTCAAATAATGACACATAGAAATGAAAAGATTCCGTTTCATTCTTTTTATCTCAAAAGTTGTAAACCACATTTCCTCAGTGGATTGCATGGAAAATTAGATGTTAGACCACTTAAGCATAAACGAGAGGGAATCATTTTCATTAGTTGAAAATGTTGAGTTATGTGAAATAATTTTTTCTTTTTTGCATCTGTGCAGATATAAGAGGAAGCATTTTATTTTAATGAATCCTATTCCATTCAATACAAACGAAAACAAAACACAAAGAGAAAAGGTAAAAAACGAAGCCGAATGAATGGAAAAAGAAAGAGAATAGCTTATATCAGCTAGTATTTTTTTTCACATTTGCTCATCTTGCATATCTAATAACTAATCAGTCACATTATTATTTTTGTACAGCTTTCAGAGATTGTTGCTAAAGATCTGATACAATCATAATAAGATAAGAATAAGAGCTGGTTTGTAAGGTTTGCAGAGTTCAGATTATTCATTTTTGGAAGTAAGTTTGTGCCAAAATTTTAAGAAAGCAAGTCCATATGCCAATGCCAATTGTCAGATGCTAAAGTCAAGCTTATTCTTTCAATATTTTTTGCATTAGAATACTGTGCAAAATTATTTTGGAGCAAAATAATTTTGATTACTATTTTTCCACTCTTCTCAGATTAATGGTGAGTGGCTCAGCCGCTTTACCACAACCAATTATGGAACGTTGGGAAGAAATTACAGGCCATAAACTTTTGGAACGTTATGGAATGTCTGAGATTGGGATGGCATTATCAAATCCTCTTAATGGGCCCCGAATTCCAGGTTTTGTATTATTATTATTATTTTTTTTTTTTTTTTTAATCTGGATGTGATTCAGCTCTTTAGAAATATTTTATTTCCAAGATTGAAATTTTATATCAAAATGAGATAAGATTTTAGATGTGATATTAGATTTAGAATTCAAAAATGTAATAAGGATCTTTATAGAGTTGATATGTTCAAAGTGAAAACAACCTATGAAGTCATACAAAAGATGTTATGCTACCTTTGAACACAAATAAACATGCTGTAGCAACAATTATATGACAAGCAAATCATCCAATGATGTATCCATTAACATACATTTCGATAGAATCAGACTATTTGACTATTGAAAAAGAAATATTAACAATAGTTTGAACCTTGAAAAAGGTAAAAACTTTTCATTTGCATAGTGTAGCAAATAAAAGATAGTCTCCTCTAAAATACAACTTTCTAACAAGACTCACAAACTCTATTTCACATACATTATAAAAAAGAGTTAAAAGTTAACTGTCCTTCCAATAAAAACTGCTCCTTTTACTACACTTGCCTCTCATCACATTTCTTGTAAACTGACAGCCTATGTTTGCTTCAATGACATATGCGCAATGTCATTTCAATGTTGATGCTTATGTGGTTAGCATCACTATATAGGAAGGCCCGCAATCCTCATCCTTTTACTTTGTTGCAGTGAGTTTATATTACTTATAGAAAGTACAGCTGGAGCAGACTTTTACAGACTAGTACTCTTTCATAGAAGAACAATGTTAGTTTCATCTGCTGATGAACTATCACCTGAAAGGACATTGAGTGCTCAAACATCATCTCTAAACTACTTATGGAAAGTTTGCCTATTAAACTCAACAAAACTAACTGATCACCTTCCGCTGCATGATATGGCATTTCATCAGTCTGCATTGACTGCGGACTAATTCTCCATAAATTTGATCATACATTTATCATGTGTGGGTCAATATTCTTTATGTGGTCCTTAAATATTTTATGGTTCAGGTGAGAGGGTGGCATTAATATCTTGTACAGAAACGTGGTACTTATTCAATGCTGTGGAAGACAAGAGGTCGTCATGTGATGTTATGCAAAAGGACCATCTTTAATACAAAGCATTGTTTTCTTGGTGCAATTATTTTAGTGCTTCTGTGACTGTTCTATCATACCATTTTTGGCAAATGCATGCCTCATAAAACTTTTGAAATGTTTGCAAGTGAAAGCAGCGTCATTCACAGTCAATTGGTACAACTGCAATCAATTGGAAATGACCACTGCCACAATGAGTGTCCATCCCAAGGTTCTCACTAATGCATGCATAATTTTATTCCAGTGATAATATTTGCATAGTTAGCCTCACTCTGCTACAAAACATATGTCCCTTGCTCTTTTATATCATGGTGGTTGATCATTTCTTCAGACAGAATTTTTACTAAAATCAGATTTTAGATTGTTAGAATTTATATTTAACCTAAAATAAAAATGTCAAAGGTTACATCTTTGAGAATTTTAAGATGGACAAATAAATTTATTACATTGGATTTTAACATCATACACATAAGAGAGAATACAATTCTACATGTAAATGCCCAATCCTGAGTTAATGAAATGATAGAAAATCATGCAAATTCAGAAGTTACAAAATAACAAATTAATAAGTGGAAATGGCTGTTTTATCGCTAAATCAACTTGGAATAGAAACAAATAAAATACTAAAAAGAATAAAAAAAATATAAATGGCTAAGAGACTCTTCAAAACCCAAACTAACTATGGATAAGGGCATCAAGATCTTTTTTTTTAACAAAATAAAATTCATTTGTCACTCAATGACAAGAAACCATCTGCAATCCAATGAGATTTGGCTCTACATGGATCATACATGTCAAAGATATTATTGATATTAGTCAATTTATTTTGAAGGAATAACTAAAGTAACTAAAGTCACAGATAACAAACAACCACTGTAAAAAAAAGTGCAGATATTTTAAAATAATGGAGTATATAAAATGATAGTCATAGACAATGAACCAACATTTTGCGTTAAAAATCTATGTTCATGGTTAAAATGTAGGATGCATCTCATACAAGGTAATATCATAACCATCTGCAATCTAATGAAACTACAGAGAGAATAGTGCAAACAATGAAAATATGATTAAAAACGTCTGCCCCATTTCATGAAAGCAGAGAAACCTACCTACTTATTAAATTGCCCAACGATTTCACAGGCACTTCATTAATTTGAAGGCAAATCAGATCTTCCATAATATCATTTTCTAGAAAAGAAAATGTTTGATAAGGAATCACATTCAGAAAAGGCAATGTTCCTATTACGAAAACAGCATAACACAGTGATATTAGAGGAAAATAGGTAGCCTATAGAAACCAATGGAGATCCATTCAGAACTAGAATGGAACCCAAAGACATGAAGGAACAGTTAGAAAATGAACAGCAAAAAAAGAAAGGAAGATTTTACTGTGAAACAAGCAATGCATGTGTAAAAAATTATCTTAAATTATAAGAATTATATGATTGAAAAGGAATATTTTTCAAAAAGGAACTTTTGCATATAAAAAGAAAATTAATTTGGAACACATTTTAAGTAAAAAAAAGTTTACATAAAGAAAAATGCACATCTCATCATTTAATGTTGTTGTGAATTCAAAACTAACAAAAAAGTCTCCCATTTTAATGGATATTTTCCCAAAACAGAAATGTTATCAGATGAACATCTCTATTTTCAGGTGCGGTTGGACAACCAATGCCTTGGGTAGAGGTTTGTATTGCAAAAGCAAATGTTTATGCTAAATATGGGTATGATGTGATTGCTCAAGGGAATAAAAGTCATACTAGAATCACACCTGGTGAGTATTTTCTCATACAACATGAAACTAGCCAAATCAAAAAATTGAAAATTAAAAAATTTCCCCTGAAACTGATTATCAAAATTTCTTTATAGATTCACCAAAAAAACTGGGATTAAATTCAAATCGGTGAGAATTGCTGTAATTAATTTGATATAAAAATAAAGATAAGGAAACTTGAAATGATCATTTAAAAGTAAGTTTTTTTGGTTATTGATGTTGTCAATGTATAAAAGTTCTTTTATATAATTTAGTAATTATTACTCAACCGATTTTTAAACAATTAAAATGTGCATGCATTAAGCAGCATATCTATACGCAATTCAACCAGCCACATAGTTTTACCTCCAGAATATTTTATAAAAGTTAAAATGTAAGTGTTCAAGTCAGATTGACAATATTGATACAATAATTACAAGAAACCTTCTCAACCAATAGCTATGACTAAAGATACATTACCTGAAAGTACTTCTTTGAAACTTCTTCGCTAAACATTCACAGGGAACATGAGTTGGAACAAATACATTGAGAGCATTGCTAGGGTCGCTGGAAGGAAGGTGGGCTCTCTCTTCTGTACTAGAAAGTTACTTACGAAAGTATTCTGTACCTCTACGAGGCCACCATTTGCCCATGTATTGAGTATTGTTGTCACATTTGGGCTAGTGCATCCACTGCTAGTCTCTCGCTCCTGGACAGGGTTCAAAAGAGTCGCCAACCTGATAGGTCCTGAACTGTCGTCTAGGCTTCAGCCTCTGTCTCATCGATAACATGTTGCATCCCTCTGCCTGTTCTACAAGTATTTTAATAGTGAATGCTCCAACAAACTACAAGCTCTTCTACCCCCTCGACATAAATACCTCTAACAAACAACTAAATCTCACCCCTACACAGTAGAGATCCCTAAATGTAAGAAGGACTTCTACTCTAATAGTTTCTTCCCCAGAACTGTCAGACATTGGAATGCCCGTCCGGGTTCCTGCTGTCCCAACTGTACTGACATGCAGAAGTTCAAGTGTAATATGAACCTACATCTTGCTACTCAACTTCCTACATAGCATCCCTGCAACTTATGTTCCCGATAGTAGCCCCCTACATCAAAGTAACACTGTGCTTTGTTTGGGGTGAGAATGGAATTAAAAATAAAACAAAACAAAAAAAACTGATTTATACCACTAAATTCTTTTGGACAAGCATTTTCCGCTGCACAAATTGAAGATGAGCAAAGATATAATATAATATACATATATATTTATATATATATATATAAACATTAGCAACCATTAAAATATAAGATTATGTGTATAAAAAAAATCAATAAAAAACAACTTTAACAATTCATCTTTAAAGCAGACAAAACTTGATTGCAAGAATCGCTGAAAGAAAAAAAACAAAAAGCTATTTCAGTTTTCACAAACTTACATGATATAATTCCTTATTTAAAAATTACTTTTTTATATAGTACATTATGTATTTTGTAAAAGTCTTATACAAACTGAGGCAATGTTGAACTTTTTTTTTTCACTCAGTTATATTTCACAACTTTTTATGAAAACTACATTTTCATACTACATAAATATTTAATTGATTTTGTTTCTTTGAATGAGTCACTGTTTATGGGTTTCTTCCCTCCATTTTAATAATTGTCATTAACTTTGAAGTTAAGATTATCAGTGTATGTGTGAAACCATGAACCCACATGCAAGTAAAGTCGATATGGCAGCATTTAAAACAAATGTCTCTCCTAGTATTCTTATCTGTTTACCAAAAAAATATTAAATAACTTGTAATCAGAATTTCTGAAGTGCGATATTATTATTCTTAACTTTTTTGTTTATCTTTTTCTGTACTTCATCAGAAACTTTCAAATTAATATTCAACAAAGATTAAATAATCAGCACAGATTAGTAATTTCAGTGTTAGTCAAACAAAATCCTATTTTCCTTGTATGAATTAAGAGAAATTTGTTGATGTTATGCTGTTTGGTGTGGACAGATATTGAACATTTTGCTATTGGCTGATTGAAAAATTCACTTCAGATGAACAATAATTTATGAAAATAATTTATCCTTGATCTTCTCTTATTTGACTTACAGATTATAGAGATGAAAGTAGGCAATATGAGAAGACATGTTTCTATTTTTAATGGAATTATTAAAGAACTAGAGTATCTGAGCAGCCAGAAGTTAATTCTTTAGAATCACTCTGAATTTAATTTATTTCAATAATTACACCATCAACCATAAATTTATATACACCAAAGTTTATATTTACTTTGCAATAACATTAATTAAAACTGCAAAACCTTTGTATTATTTAGATCAAGGTTTTAGCAAATGCCCCCTCTAGAATACTCGGATACCTACAAACAGCTCCCCCCCCCTCCTGACATGCATTTTTACATTATAATGTCAGTAGTAGTAGTGGTAGTACATAATTAAAATGAAAATAAATAATAGTTTTGTCAACATTATGATGTGTGTGATTCTTGAATTAATTTTTCCCTGTATGTCTCGAAAAGGCTTTTTCCCCCCGACGGTCCCGGGGTCATTACTATCGCTAAGAAGTGTTTATATACCCCCTAGATAATATCTAGGATTTGGGAATGTGGGTCGCATCTAGATTTATTTACATCGACTTTTATAAGATTCACGCTATTTCCCTCTGTCCCCTGTTTGTCCTGCTTTTTAGTATAAATACAGTTAAATTAAATTTAAACTGTCGTGTTCTCGGCTTTCGTGCCGAAACGTCCAGAAAGCAATCAGCTTTTGATCAATGTGGAGTTTCTCCTTATATCAGACAATTGCTATTCATATGGGGGAAGCAAAAACTAAAAATACTGCCACGTCATCGTAACGATCCCGCGATGACCTCATTTAGCATCTTCCTGTCAATCAAACCTCTTTCACTGGCTTTATAAGCCTTGACTTAACACGCTAATCAATTACTCTCACTCGTGGTCGAGACGGTTATGTAGTTGGCTTTTGTTTCCACCTCCACGTTAAGGCTTCCGAGTTCAATCCGCCTCCCGACCAAAACTATTTTTTTTTTCTTTTACACCTTTAAACACCTGGGCAACGTTTTTTTATTACTTCGCTTATTCTTTAGTTTACCCCCCCCCCCCCCCCCATACACACAGGTTTGATCCAACAGGTTTATTATGCCATTTTCTTTCCGTTTTGGTTTTGGTTTTTCCGATTTTTTTTAACATTGTCTTTTTTATAATATTTAAGCAGGGTTATTACTTACCCCCCCCCCTACACACACACCTACAAACACCCGGGCAATGCCGGGTACCCCTCACTAGTTAAAAATAAGGGTGATGCAATCAATTTCTGCATGAATTATGAATTCCAAAGAAAAACGGATGAAAAAACCTAATAATGTTACTAGAAGCTCTCCATCTTTCACCCCCTAAAGGATCTCAGGGACCCCTATACGATAACTTTGGCCATCACCCACCTGATCTTGTAACGCCCCTCCCCCTCCCTAGTATACGATATCGACCCCATTGGAAAACCCTAGTTTACATTATTCACACTATTGTTCTCAAGAGTGTTATTTTCACGTTTCTTCATGTATATCTTGTGGAACTCGGGAATCTACATGGAATGCACAAAAACCCATGGATAAAGTCTTATAAAGTTACACTTTACTTGCGGTTAAAAGTTCAATTCTCGGTGTGAACGACATTCAAAATACAATTGCCAATAACTTTGGAAGCCATCAGGGATATCATCAGAGATGCCTTATGGGGAAATATCTTTTCTCTTCCCGCTGAACAGTGAGCAAATGAGACCACTGAAAGGTTCAAAACAGAAATTGAAGCACATATTTCCACGTGGAAATTCTATAGCAAGCCCCACCTCCCCAAGGGTTTACTCCTACTTGTGCAGCTGCCATTGCTCAAAGGCAGTATGTGTAGCACAGATTTAACTGACATAAGTTCAGTTCAAACAGACAGTAGTTTATAGAAGCTAGAACTAATTGTAAGAGAGAAATAGTGACTAAGCTAAGAGAGAATGTAATATAACCACCAGAAAACGCATCGAAGCACAAAAATTAGGAACTCGGGACTTCCGGAAAATCTACAACAGTGTAGTAAATAATTGGCAATCAACAATTCCCCCACTATCCAACAATCATGAAGTTGTTTGGACGGCAACCAAGAAGGCTAACATGATTAACAGTCAGTTTGCCTTTAACTCTCCACATTGGACCCAGCAAATCACTCCCTCCCTGACTTTCCTTTGCGGACAGACGCCACACTAAATGATCTGAAAATCACCCCTTCTCAGGTGCATAATATCATAAAAAACCTTGACATTTCGAAAGCATGTAGGCCCGATCTCTTCCTGGCTGTGCTATTAATAAAATGCTCCACCGAGGTTACTCCAGTTCTCGCCAAACTTTACAACAAATGCCTTAATGAATCTTGCGTTCCTGACTGCGGGAAAACTGCTTCTGTGGTACCTGTTTTCAAGAATTCTATTGAAAGAACTGACCCATTAAATTATCATCCCATTAGACTCCCACTTTTCACCAAATATTTGAGTCCTTAATTAACCAAGCTTTAGTCCATCACCTTACAGCTGCTATACTTCTGATCGATTAACCAACAATATGGATTTAGGCAAGCCTGTTCTACAGCAAATAACTGTAGTCTCTGAACGTATATAC
This sequence comes from Euprymna scolopes, assembly GCF_053919585.1. Classification (NCBI taxonomy): domain Eukaryota; kingdom Metazoa; phylum Mollusca; class Cephalopoda; order Sepiida; family Sepiolidae; genus Euprymna; species Euprymna scolopes. The sequence continues at coordinate 63,714,214 of NC_136482.1, read as the reverse complement.
AGTACACTGGACAAAGCAGAGAAGGGTAAGGCTTTTGACAGGTTATGGCACGATGGTCTTCTCAGGAAAATCAGATTATACAGTATCACTGGACGAATACTTAACATAATTAAATCCTTCTTAAGAGAAGAATCAAGGTTGTCCTCGACGGTCATATATCTAAACAATATGATATTAATGTAGGAGTATCTCAGGGGTCTTCCCTTGGACCTTTATTATTCCTAATATTCATAAATGACCTCCTTGATAAAACTGTTTCTGAGATGGGTATATGCTGATGACACCACGCTCTATAACAGGCACGAGGGGAAAACAAATGAACACATATCTAAGGAAATGACAGAAACACGAGAGGATGACCTCCAATCTGTAATGGAATAGGGACATAAATGGATGGTCACATTTAATGCTGCCAATACTAAACTTATTTCCTTCAATAATTACAAGAAATCTTCTCAACCACCAATGGCAATGACTAAAGATACATTACCTGAAAGTACTTCTTTTAAACTCCTTGGCTTATCATTTACAGGGAACATGAGTTGGAACATATACATGGAGAGCATTGCCAGAGCCGCTACATTGAAGGTAGGATCTCTCTACCGTGCCAGAAAGCTAAATATGCCTGAAAGTATTCTGTATCTCTATAAGGCCAATATTCACCCATGTGTGGAGTATTGTTGTCACATTTCGGCTGGTGCATTTGCTACTAGTCCCTCATTTCTGGACAGGGTTCAAAAGAGAGTCGTGAACCTGATAGGTCCTGAACTGTCATCTAAGCTTCAACCTCTGTTCTATTGATCAAATGTTGCATCCCTCTGTTTGTTCTACAAGTATTTTAATAAAGAATGCTCCGACGGACTACAAGCACTTGTACCCTAGCGACGTAAATACTCCTGACAAACCCGACAAGTAGCAAGATCCCACCCCTTCACAGTAGAGATCCCTATGTGTAAGAAAGCCTTCTACTCCAATAGTTTCTTTCCCAGAACTATTAGATTTTGAAACACCCTTCTGGGATTCTGCTTTCCCAACTGTACTGACATGCAGAAGTTCAAGTGTAATGTGAACAGACATCTTGCTGCTCAACTCCCTACTTAGTATCCCTGCGACTTATGTACCCGATAGTAGCCCCCTCTACATCAAAACGACATTGTGCCTTGTTTGGGGTGAAAATGCAATAAAAAAAATGTTTTTTTAAAAACCCTAGGACTTCTACCTAGTTATGGCTGACAGAACAATAGCATGCTACCCCCATGGATTAAATAAAGGGTTCCATTTGAAATTCCTTGCAGATTTCTGAGTTTGACAGAAAGATTATGGAGTTCGACAAGAGACACCTAGAGGTTATATCAACCAAAACATTATGAAAATAACACACAAGATGAGAACAGTAGTTTGAAGACTCGAAATACGAATTATCAATCCTCATGTCAAAAATTTAGAAAATGTCTCTTGAATTAATATAGATTTCACTTATATCATGTTTCAGAAATTTAACATTTGCTGATACTAACTTACTAATCATAGCTGCAAGTAAATGAGCATCAATTTTATTCAATTACTGAATTATTTTTATACTTCTTTATAAAAGGTATGGAAGGCGAGCAAGGGGAGTTACTTGTTCGGGGACCCAATGTATTCAAAGAATATTTTCAAAGACCGGACTCAACCAAATCAGCTTTCACTGAAGATGGTTGGTTTCAAACAGGTAATTGACATTTTCGAATTTTTTAAAATAAAGTTTGAATAAAATTATGCTTTTGTTCAGTATATTCAAAATAACATAATCTCTCTCATTTATAAGTAACATTTGTATTCACGTAAATATTTAAAGTGTACTTGGACTTGGAAATTACTTCTGAAATTTGAGAGATAGATTTTATGCATAAAAAAATGAAATTCACTTGAGCTCAAATTTTAACACTTACCATTTGAATAATACTACTTTATAAAAATTATATGGATTTTTTTTAGCAGTGCCATCTATACATCAGGCCCAGGACTTATTGAGTGATGTGTTGGTATTTGTATTGTTTATAGTATATATAATTTTGAGTCTACAGTTTTTCTCAATGACCACCCTGGATTACAGTTGGGAGTAATAAAAAGTTTCCATCAAGATAATAATCAAGTTAAAGAATGATGAAAAGTCATTTCCATTCACTTGTATGATGAATGCTCTCATAGATGATCGAACGATGACGATTATAGATGTGGAGGACACCTCACTTGAAACTAACTCTTGCTACTTGGGCAACATGTTAAATGTTAGTGGTTACTAATGTGATATCACTGCTTGTTGTGTTGTTTAGGGAAAATTCAGGAAGCCGCAACCAATCATTACATTTAGGCACATTTCTTTCCAAACCCAAGACAAGATCTTTCAGCCTGTGTTCACTCTGGCATCTAGCATGGTAGTGAGATGTTGGCCCCAAATGCTTCTGATTTGCTATGAGCAGTTGTATGTGTGGCGCCTTTAATATCAAAACAGTATGATGATAGATATTTATAAAAAAGCAATTTTTATATATGCAAATTAACCAATCCAGTACTATGAAAAACTTCTGCTTACATAATTCTAATATGAAATAATGACTAAACATTTTAATTCATGCAGATTAAACCTTAATTAAGGTTAAAAGTTGTTGAGAAAATTCTATAAATGATGTATAGAAAATTGTGACAGTTTTCAAACAATAGCTGACCAAAAAATATGTAATGATTAGGTTTAAGAAAAAATGTATATACATTTAGAAAATATACTTTTTTTATTCAAAAACTTTTGAAATTATGAAACCATTTCAGATAAACAATTTAAATTTATCAAATTGACAATGGGGAAAAACCTACTCAATTGTTTCAAATGCAAATGTATTTTTAAAAATTTTAATATATTGTGAAACATTATTAGAATTGATTCCAGATAAATTATTTAAAGTTTTCTTTGGAATTCCTAACCGTTTTGACTGATACTGTTGGTTGTGATTATTATTTAATATTTATGAATTCCACTAGTCTGAACTGATTGTTAAATTTCAACAATTGCTTAATAAAATTATTTCATTGTCATTTGTTTGATAGAATGTAAAAATATCAAAATGATGTGACAGGTATTCAATGTAAATGTTAAGCCATGACTGAATTAATTTAATCCAAAATATTGTCTGATGCAGTTTTCAACTTGTATCAGATGAGAATATACATCAGATATATTTAAAAAAATGGATCAGACAAAATATTAGGAGGAAACTTTGTGAAATGCCTATTCTTGACAAAGATTGAATAATTGTTTTAAACATAAGAAAAAAAAAAATACAGAATAATCAATACTAAAGAAACAACATTCAGTGAACAAGAATAGATTTGAAAAAGTTTGAAACTATTTTTGGTTGTTTTGTTTTTATAACAGGTCTTATAAGAAGACATGAATGACTTTCTCATCATAATGAGAAAAACAAGAAAAAATATTTGAAAACTTAACAAAAGCTTAAAATGTATCCATTCTCTAGATGGGAACTTTGAAAACATTACATTCTATACAAATTTAAAAACAAGTTTAATTCTGAAGAAAAAAACTATAAACAAAATAACATGAGATTGTAATCACAACTTCTCCAAATGTTTAACCATTGATCAAATCTTTGTGTTTTGTTTGTATTGTTAGAAAAATTTGAATAAAAACTACATGTAACACCATAGTATCTTTATCTCTTGATGGATATGCAATTTTTATAGAAGTTTTAAATAGGATAGATTTTTTGTTTTATTATTGGTTGTGATTTGCTAAAAATTTTAAAGTTATATTTTAAAATCTTAAAATGTTTAAAATTAAAAAAATATTTAAGAAAATTTTTTAAAATTATAATAAATATTTCATTTTTTTGCTTGCAGGAGACACGGCTCTTTATGAAAATGGAGTTTACCGTATCATGGGTCGGACTTCAGTCGACATCATTAAAAGTGGAGGATATAAAATAAGTGCCCTGCATATTGAACGCCACTTGTTGGCTCACCCGGACATTATAGATTGTGCTGTGGTTGGCCTTCCAGACATCACATGGGGCCAACGTATAGCTGCTGTTATAATCCTAAAAAGTGGTGCAGATGAAATGTCGCAAAGGAAATTGCAGGAATGGGCTGCAGAGCATTTACCATCCTATCAGATTCCAACTGTTTTAAAGCAACTGAAAGATGAAATACCACGAAATGCGATGGGAAAGGTGAATAAGAAAGAGATTTTAGCCAATCTATTTCCAGAATATATACATCGAAAAGATTTTGTCAAATAAAATTTATAATTTAAGTGATAAAAAGAAATAAACACGATTTGTTTTTTAACTGTATTTTCACTGGATTTATTATTACATAATCATAGTTTCTAACAACATTGCCTTTTGTCGCTTCTGTTTTAAATGTACTAAAACAGATTTAAGTGGTAACTTTTAAAAGACTGCATTTGCATTGTCTGACTTCAGGTGACATTCACCCAGAATGGGTTGAGTCCGCTCCTCCCATACAGTGTCCCGGATGAATGCAAACCATGTACGATGGTCTGCAGCAGCCAAGATAATGATGGGCAGCTAGTTTGGGATCAGCGGCAAACATTGTAGACATTCAGTTAACTTTATGAACATCATCACCAATTTTAGAGTGGTTCTGGAACTCCTGCTTCTGTATTGCAGTGTGGCCGAATCTACAAAGTCTCCCTTTAAAGCAGTTTGCTTATTTTGCAATGCAAACATCAACCATAGAATGTTTGCATTGCAGAATAAACCAAATCACTTTCAAATGAAATTATTTTAAATCCTGTTATAAATTTTCGTACTGTCTGTGTGTGTGACGCGGTTTATCTCAGCCTACAGGCAATCCACTCAGGCAAGTTAGGTACTGAAATGAAGCTTATGACCGAGCGGATGTTTTAGTGATATTTATATCCATGTTTGGTGTATGGAAATGCAAAAAAAAAAAAAAAAAATGCACAAAAAAAATAACGATTTACTAAACGTTTTATTTACTGGATATTTTTCCGGTACAAGGACTCAAGTTTGCCCAGCTGGGCAAACATGGGTGCTTATAAAATAAAAAGGTCATTTTGAAACATTATTTGTTTTTAATTTAACACATTAAAAATCGATCCTTCTTACATAAAAATAATTTGTAGAATATTTTAACATTCACTAAATAAAAAGAAATTAAGAAAAATTTTCAAGCACTTATTTTTTTATTTTTCACATAGAGTAAAATATAAATAGTTGTTTTAAAATTTAACAAGTATATATTTTTTATATGTACATTCTAAAAATGTCATTTACAAAAACACATGCTAATAGTTCATTTCGATATTAGCATGCAATTGTTCTGTGTTCATGTTGTCTTTGGATCACATCTATCCAGATTCTAAGCAATTGTTCTCTCAGAATTCCCCCTTACTGCATCATATCTGACATAATTTCTGCTATTTATATCATAGATTCTCCATTCCTATGATTCTCTATTTCAAGTTCGGTTGACTTTCTTGACCCTTTGTCTAGAACAATCCCTGTCCCATGACCTAATATGAATATTTAACACACTTATGACTAGACGTCAGCTGAAAAGCTTTCACCTTGCACGCATAGGTGGCTTTCATACATGATTGTAAGGTGTAATACATATTTACATGCATTTTGATGTGCCCCCCCCACAAAAAAAACTGCTGCTAAAATCCACTATTAAGTAAATGATAAACTAAAAAGTGATTTACATGAGTTTATAAATCATTTCTACAAACATTTGAGAAACAAAAAAACAATTGAAAATGGCAATTGATTTTTTAAGCCAAATCATGGCATTCTATACAAAAGATAAACTCATAAAAGGACCAACATTAAAGATGCGTTTGAAAATGGATTTCAAGTTTCAAATTATAGTTGCTGAATTTAATTATGACATTGATATGACATAAAATTCTTAATAATTTACTTTTTCATTAATTTTGTAACATGAATATTTTATTCTATTTTTTTTGCTTCTTAATGATAAAAACTAGAATTCAACAATTTTGTTTTGAAAAAATTTTTTTAGGAAGACAGAAATTACTCATAAAACAATATTATCAATCTATTTGCTATTAAGAATAACAATATCATAAGGAAAAATATGAAATTGACTTTATTCAATGAATATTATTAGTTTTTAAAATGTTGGTCTCAATTACATTGAATTGGTCTTTAATATAAAACAGTATAAGGATAAATGGGAATATTAACAATAATTTTATGAATAGGAAGATTATATTAAAAAACAATTTTTTTTTATATTGTTCAGTCATTGTTTCTTCCAGATTTGATTTCTTGCTGTAATCCCTTTCAATAAGATTTCAATCCTTGCGATTTAAAAGAGTTTGATACAATAGTATTCACAAGCCGATTACTGAAAAGGAAAATTTTCAACTTGTCAAAAAGGAAGATAGATGGTATCAGGACACACAGGTACTGCACCCATCCCCACTTTAACTGGTACAGAAAAGATGGTTTATAGCAAAATAGGGTTAAGGAATCTCAATCAGTATTAACAATTTTCATAGAAAAAAACTTTTTTTTACAACAAAGAAATTGAAATCAAATAAATGAAAAAAAATAGAACAATTTTTAAATAAAGGATACACAATTTCATCTTCTGTATATTTTATAGTGGTAGAAATTATGAATGGCTTTCCAGCTCCTCGTCCTATACTCCATGTATAATAAGGGGGAACAAGTTCAGTTGTGACTGTTAAAAAACAAGAAAAAAATTAAATTCTTAAAGATGATGTTGATGCGGAAGAAAAAAAATTGAATATTTAAGAACAAGAATTTTAAAAAATTAAATGATTTAGTAGAAACCTAATAAAAGGAATAAACATTTAAGCAGTAGCTATGGTAATGTTCAGTTTAAGAAGGTACTGAGTATGTATCATGAACTGAGTCAAAGATCCAGGAAATTAATAACTATGCACAATGCATTCTATCTAAAGGAAATAAGCAGGAAGAGAGCAAGAAAGCATTGAAAATGACAAAAATAATGCAATTAAAGGACTAGAAAAAAAGCATAAAATCCTCTAAAACATTTCAGTACAAACAATCTCATCCAAGCTAGAATACACGATATGATAATTGTTAACAAGAACAATTAAAAACAAAGTGAAGCTGAAGGAAGTAAAGAAAAAAAATAGAGAGATGAAGGGAATGTAAAAAATAATAATTGTAGGAGCACTAGGAACAGTTCCTCAAAACCTGTAAAAAAAAAACTAAAATAAATTGGAATTAAACAATGGAAAAACATAATACAAACCATACCAGATCTGGCAGATTTTAAACATAGAAAGCAACTCACATAAGCAACTAGAAAAATGTAAGATATCACTAGGACCAAACAACTTGAAGTGATGTAGCATTATTCCTGATATATAATATGCATATATATATATATATATATATATATATAGTGTAATATAATAATTCTCCAAGATCCAAATATCAACTTTTCTCAGTTGGTCATTTATTACTTTTCAAAAGGTATTCATTACAATATTGTTTCATATTGCGACTAACAAATCTGCAAAATTATGTTTTTGCTGCATATTTAGTCATGTACTCATCAGATGTTTATCTTGGAAAAACTTATAAAAACACCATTTTTGACAACTTACATGGTTCATGTGATTGATACGCTCTGCCATTCCTTCTTGTTTCGAAGATTGCAACTTGTAAATCGCAATACAAAACAATATTGTTATGGATACCTTTTGAAAGTAATAAATGACCAACTGAGAAAACTTAATATTTGGAACTTGGAGAATTATTATACTATACTATATATTACACTATACATGCTCTGGAACCCAATAAAAAGGCATTTATTGAGCTCAGACTTTTTCAAAATTTACAGAATGTATATATATAGGAAAAAATTGTTTTTTTTTTGTTTTTTTTTCATTATAAAAAACTTTATTTGAGGATGATTTTTTAATCCATTACTATTAGAATATACAAACAGAGTTTCAAGTAAATGATCAACCTATATATATATATATATATATATAAATATAAGAGAAAATTATTACCCACCCCAAAAATGCATTAGCACCAACATCATTGAAGACTCACATTAAGTAAGACGATGAAAAAGCTGAGCAGAAATAGCACCATCAAACCTTGTCTGAAATTTTGAAAAGGCTTATTGTTACTCAAACCACAGGTCATTGTTTTGTTTGTTTAACTAGCACATCAACCTTCTTTGGGTCATTTAATGTTGTATATAAAAACCACAGGTCGTTTTATCAGTGATACTGATAAGAACAATATAATAATAATAATAATAATAATAATAAAATGTAATTAATGACATATTATCTCATACTTATTTGTATTTACTTTTATTTTAATTATAAAACCTGACATCATTCTTTACATTTTATTCGTTTATCAAGTTTAGTTTGATCGATGTCTTAAATTTTGTTGTTTACACTATCGTTTTTCACATCTAAAATATACTTTTAACCGACAATCAAATGAATCTGAGTGCAAGCACATCGTTGCGCTCTATGTTGCTCATCCTTTCAGCATTGTGACATGAATTAAAGATTGTTGTGAGACAGGTTTTCAGACACCAACACTAATCCAACATATCCATACAAAAATAACATCTATTGTGCCTAAGCTTCTTCACATTTATTTCTATAATCATAACCTCATAACCGCAGCATTACCATCACATTAAACTGTTCTTTGGCTCCCAGGAACAACAACAAAAAATGTTTATTCAGTATTACAAAAAACAAATATTGGCACAATTATGACAGCGTCTCTTTGTTTGCATTAGAATTATTGCATCATCGATGATGTTGTCATACAGATATGATCATCACCTTTGATATGTCCAAGGAGGAACAAGAAAAAAACAGCAAAAAAATTGGACTGCATTTTATTTTGGTCAATAGTAAAAGTTGACATCTGTTAATGATTCATTGATGACAAATTGCTTTTTATTGAAATTCTTTTTTTTTTCTAATAGTATGACAATGTGTGAAACAGGATACTATAAATTAATAAGGAAATAATTAAAATATATAAATATATAACGATAATTGAGATGTAAATTGAGAGAAAATATTATTTAAAAATATCAATAGACACTTATGAGGAACTTCGACAAAACTGAATTAGTTCAATTCCTCATAATCCTCCATTAAATATTATTGATCTGGAATGGTCTCTTTTAAAGAGAAAGAAGGAAGACTAAGGACCGTTAGTGTTTGCCTTCACTCATTCTAATCTGGCAAGTGCTGTTATTAGCTATAGTAATCTAAAGCAGATTTTCTCTTGAAGGAAAATTCTTGAAATAGGCATTTATGAGATGGCTACGTTCTAGCTAATATCAAGATTAACAAAGCTTAGATAAAAGGTTATCTCTAAAACTGAGATCGTCATTTGAGTAGGTTTTTGGTGATACTAAAGAAATATTGTGGATTATGTTGGTCAAATTTGAATGAAAAAAGAGGTTATGATAAAATAGTAAAAATTCAAACTGTTTAATTTTTATTTTTTACTTTTTTATCATATTTTCACCCCAAACAAGGCACATTGCCACTTTGATGTAGGAGACTACTATCAGGGACATAAGCTACAGGAGTACTATGTGGTGAGTTGGGCAGCAAGATGTCGGTTCACGTTACACTTGAACTTCTGCATGTCAGTACAGTTGGGGAAGCAGGAACCCGGAAGGGAATTATAAAGTCTAGCTACTGGAGTAGAAGGCTCTCTTACATCTAGGGATCTCAACTGTGAAAGGGTGGGATTTTGCTGCTTGTCGGGTTTGTCGGGGGTATTTACGTTGAGGGGGTACAAGTGCTTGCAGTTCGTCGGAGCATTCACCATTAAAGTACTTGTAGAACAGGCAGAGGGATGCTACATCTCGATGGGACAGAGGCTGAAGCTTAGATGACAGTTCAGGACCTATTAGGTTGGCGATTGTCTTTTGAACCTTGTCTAGGAGTGAGAAACTAGTAGCAGATGCACCATCCCAAATATGACAACAATACTCCATACATAGGTGAATGATGGCCTTATAGAGGTACAGGATACTTTCGGGCGTTAATAGCTTTCTAGCACGGTAGAGAGAACCTACCTTTTTCGCAGCAGTCTTGGCAATGCTCTCAATGTAATTTTTCCAACTCATGTTTCCTGTGAACGTTAGGCCGAGGAGTTTAAAAGATGTACTTTCAGATAAAGAGCCTTTGACCATTGCTATTGGTGGTAGAGAAGGTTTCTTGTAGTTATTGAAGGAAACAAATTTAGTCTTGGCTGCATTGAATGTGACCATCCATTTTTGTCTCCATTCCACTACAGATAGGAGGTCGTCCTCTAGTGGTTCTGCCATTTCTTTAGATATGTGTTCATTTATTTTCCAGTCGTGTATGTTATAGAGCATGGTCTCATCAGCATATATACCCATCTCACAGACAATTTTGTCAGGGAGGTCATTTATGAATATTAGGAATAATAGAGGTCCAAGGATAGACCCCTGAGGCATTACCGCATTTATATCATATTGTTTAAATGTGCGACTATCGAGGACAACCTGGATTTTTCTCTTATCTCAGAAGACAATTGATAATGTCTAGGATAAAGCTAATGGAAAAAGGGTTGACTGATGAGAATAGTCAGTAACAATAGAATCCTAACATCCTGAACTTAGACTCTGGGTTCAACTTGCTACTACAAGAACTAATAATTTAATGAAGCAGAAAATACATTTTTAGTGCATACACAATGTCCAAAAAGTGAAAAACTGTACTGACGTTTCATACATAAATTGATTAACTATTATAACTGTTGATACTTTTTTTTGCTGTCTTGTTTGTGCCTAGTCACTGACTTTAGCTAAAACATTGACAACTTGCAGCCTTCTCTGACCAAAGAACACAATGTGGGTTGGGGAATTTAGGCCTTGTTAATTGCATTATTATGTACATAAATACAATATTTTTGATGGGTTCTTAACTCATAGTCTATATTGGCATCCATTATATGTTATATGTGCTTTTATTTTACTATTACTATCATGTTAATTAAAAGATACCATTCTTTTATATAAATTGAATGATTACAATTTTGTGAAAGATTCAAGTAGGTACGTTTTAATCCATATATATGTTTATCATCGTTTTTGTTGAAATGTAATGAATGCTTTCTTACCATTTCTTTTATTAAATTCTTGAATGATTTTGGACAAATCATAAGCATCACTAAAAATGCTATTAGAATCCACAACGGGAATCTGTAAAAATGAAGAATAAAAATCAAACATGAAAGATTTTAAATAAAAACATTCATAAAAATGCTTTCTCAGATGATAGTAAAATTAGGATGATTTTTTTTTTTTTTGGTTGTTCATTTTTCAGAGAAAAAAACAAAAAAAAACAATGCAAATCTTTTTAAAATCATTTAAAAAATGTTGGAATACTTCTCATTGAGTTATATTTTTACTTTTCTATGCTTGCATTATGAAATTATTTTATGAACAATTTAAAAAAATATTTCAAAGAAAACATTGATTACTCACCTCAATAAACATTAGTATTTCCTTTTTACAAGAAAGTAACAATTCACGTTAAGATTAAATGAATAGTTTTAAAATAATGGATTAATTATACCTGAGGCACCTTATGTAAAAAATGTAAATATTTTGAAAATAATATTTATCAACTTTATTATTCTGCCATAATAAATAGATTACATTTTTTTTTTGCTCACCTTCACTCCAAACAAGGCATATTGCTACTCGGATGTAAAGGGCTACTAATTAGGACGATGCCTAAGAAAGATCAAGATGTTGGTTTACGTTGCATTTGAAATTCTGCATATCAGTACAGTTTGGGAAGCAGGCAGCAGGAAGAGAATTCCAAAGTCTAGCTGTTCTAGGGAAGAAGCCATTTGAGTAGAAAATTTACTGACATTTATGGACCTCAGCAGTGAAGGGGTGTAATTTTGTTGCTAAGCAGGTTTGTTGGGGATATGTACGTTGAGGCAGCACAAGTGCAATGAGTTCATCATAGCACATTCCATTGAAATACTTGAAAAAACAGGAACAGGTATACAACATTGCAGCGATGGGACATGAATTGGAGCCTATTTGATAAAGTGGGACCTTTCAGATTGCAGACCCTTTTTTGGATCCTATCCAAGAAGTCGAGACTAATGGTAGATGTACCAGCCCAGATGTGGCAACAATACTCCATACATGGGCAAATGGTGGCCTTATAGAGGGACAGAATACTCTCGGGTGTGAACAGTTGTCTAGCATGATAGAAGGAGCCCACCTTCCTTGCAGCAGCTTTTGCAGTATTTATTCCAATTCGCATTTCCTGTGAACGCTAAGCCTAGGAGTTTGAAGGAAGAATTCTCAGGAAGGGTGTTATCTGTCATGGATATCAGTGGTTGGAGAGGTTTCTTGTAATTGTCAAAGGAGAGCAGCTCGGTCTTACTAGCATTAAATATCACCATCCATTCAATTATGGTCCAGAGGTCATTTTCTAATGATTCAGCTTCACTCATACATGTTATAGAGCATTGTATCATCAGCAAATACAACTCAGACTTAATATTATTGGGGAGATCATTGATAAATAACAGGAATAATAGTGGTCCAAGAATCGACCCGAGGCACTCCCGCATTAATGCTATGCTGCTTGGATGAGTCCTATTGTCTAAGAAGGACCTAATTATGTTTAGTATTCATCCAGCTATACCATATGATTTGATTTTCATTAACAGCCTTTTATGCAAAACTTTGTCAAAGGCTTTAAATATATCGAGGGCTACAGCCCTGGCTTCACCCACCTTATCCAGTTCAAGGTATATACATTCAGAGATGACTTAAAATATCTGCAGTAGAACGACATTTCCCAAATCAGTACTATTTGTCAGAAAGAAGATTGGCTTTTGCAAGGGGGTGGACCAGTGCTTTCTTGATTAGTATCTCCAAGATTTTGTTGTTTTTTTTTTTTTTTTTTTTTTTTTTACATAGGCATCACCACATTATCAAGGCCAAGAGGCCACTCAAGGATAAGGGTTAAATAGTGTACAGTAGAAATTGGACAATATAGTAATCATTAGTAATGAAAATTTGGTAAATTTGATAACTTATATGGAACGGCTCATCAAGAACTTATTTACGTTAGACTTGAACACAACCATATTGTAGTCAGCCGGAAAGCAGGAAAACTGAAGACAATTCCACAGGCGTGTAGTTCTAAGAAAGAAGCTTTGTTCATGGAATCTACGTTTAGGTTTAGGCACAGATAAAGAGTGGGGGGAATTATTGATAGCGTTTACAGCTAGACGAGTGTTTCTTGTGAAAGTTTGGCGAGGGGGGACCATAGATTGAAGCTCAGTCAAACACTTTCCATGAAAATAACGATACATCAGAGACAAACTCGCAACATCTCTTCTGTGAGATAGAGGTTGCAAGGAAGAGAAAAGGACATCTCCTACGAGGCTACGAAGTCTATTTTGAACTCTATCAAGGCAGGACAAGTCCTTTCTAGCAGCTCCTGCCCAGATGTGGCAACAGTATTCCATCCTTGGACATACCTGGCTCTTATATAGATAGAGAATAGCATCAGCAGTGAGACATCTACCGGATCGATAGAAAGATCCCACCATTTTTCCAGCGGCCTTGGCAACAGATTTGATGTACGTGTTCCATTTAAGATCAGGAGTAATGGTCAAGCCAAGAAGCTTGTCAAAACTTGAGGCCTCCTGAAGACGAGAGCCATTCATTTCAATTGATGCCAGATGTTGTTGTAGAGTTTGGAGAGTACAGGGGCGAGTTTAACTAAGCATTTCTTAATTAGTATAGCAAGAATGAGATCAGGCCCACACTCCTTGGAGGTGTCCAAGTTTTTTATGACATTGTGGACTTGTGAAGGAGTGATTTTCAGATCATAATTGTGGCTTTTGTCCACATTGAGAAATTTGGGAGGGAGTTGTTTCTTGACTCTGGCGTGGAGTTGGAGGCGGATCGCTGAGCAAGCAGTTCCATTTTTTCAGTTGCCGTGCATGCTACCTTCTGGTTGTTGGATAGTGTGGGAATTACTTATTGTTCTTTATTCACTACACTATTATAGATTTTCCAGAAATCGTGAGTTCCTATCTTTTGCGATTCTATGCATTTCCTTTTTGCTGTGATTATTACTCTCTCACAATGATTTCTAGCACCTATAAATTTTTGCCTATCTGCATTTGACTTAGGACGTATGAACCGGAGGAGTACATGCTGTCTTTGTGCAATGGCAGCTGCACAATCTGTAGTGAATTATGGGGATGAGTGAGGCTTGCTATAATACTTCTGTGTGAGGACATGTGCTTCAATGCCAACTTTGTCTCTAAAAGCTACTTTGTAGCTAAAAATTTGTTTGACGTTACTTCCACTAAATGGTTTTGTAAATGTGGAGATGTGGAACGTAAATTAAACCGAAGAAACTATTGGAGTAGAAAAGTTTTCCGGTATTTAGGGATCTCTACAGTGAAGGGGTGGGAGTTTGCTGCTTGTTGGGTTAGTTGACGATATTTACATTGTGGGGAACACAAGTACTACGAGTTTGTCAGAACACATTGCATTTAAGTACTTGTAAACTAGATATAGGGAGGCAACATTGTAGCAATGGGACAAGAGTTGATAGGAGCTTGGTTGATAGTGTAGGACTTATTAGTTTCTAGCTCATGAAGTGGGTTTGCTATCATGTGCAAACACAGAATCACTTTAAATTTTAAATTATATATTTTTATAAGTATAAATAGCTTGAAACTGTTCAAGTAATTTCCAACACTATTGATAATGTTTACCCATTTATTTATTTTTTATTATTTATTTTTGAATTCATGTTTTGAAACATGACACAAATCATAAATCTATGACATTATGCCAAAGCTATAATTTTGTTAAGGTAAATGTTCCAGTTCAATTTCTGGTCATGGCATCCATTTTATTTGTTGGGAATTTATTATTAATGCAATATTTCCCATTACTAAAAGTAGCAAAGATCTCTGATATTTTCAAATAAGACAAATTCTACAACATATTTATTATGTTTTAAAAAGTTCTGACAAAATCTCTATATAAGATAAACTCCTACCATCAATGGTTAAAAAGTAAACTTTCAAATATTGATACTTTTTTTTCATGAACATATTGGTTTACACGGCTGCTATTGATACGAGTTAAACAGCTTTGGCACCTTATATGTGCAATTGCAAATGGATTAGTGATTCTCATTTCTGCAAGGTTTTATGCTTTTATTAATACTGAGAGTTAGAGTTAGGGTCTTCTTTTTTACTATGTGTCAGAGAGAGAGAGAGAGAGAGAGAGCTATGGCGGTGATCAAATGGAATTGACCTTCTATTGAGTGTAAAATCATTCTTGAAATAGAAAAATATAATTCCAAACAGTAAAAAAAATATGGCAGCATAAATCCAATTAGAGAAATTTTTCGAGGCAAAGAAATAATTGAGTCGAGATAAGCAGCACATAGTGGTCTCCTCTGTTGTCAAGACCAAAAGTTATCACTGAAGAATCCAAAGAGATTCAATATATTTTATAAAGAAACTCTGGAATCTGATTGGTTTGTTATTATCATACATTGTTATAAATAAATCTTTGTGGCCATATCCTCATAGTACACAAAAAATATTGCAATACCTTCTATAAGTCAGTGTGTGTTCTGTTGTTATGTTACAGTGTCAATTAGCGTATAATCAGATCCTGGCTTTATTTGAGTTGTGATTGCCATGATTACAGTGTATACATTTGTGACTATATGCAGGAACTGTTCTGCAGTCATGACAGAGCGTTTTTCCTCTGTTCTCTTGTTAACAAAATACAAGCATCTCTAGTTTTGGGTCTTAGTATCATACCATTTGTTTATTGTGTCTGATATTTAGAAAAAGAAACTTCACTTTTACTTATCATTACAATAAAATATATTTTCAAGAATAAGACAATTTAGATCTCATTCTTCAAATTGCTTTTAATTCAATATATAATTATTATGCATTATAAATATATAAAACTTGGTATGAATTTGAATCTTGTGTCAATTTTAATTATGTGAACACATTTTTTATACTATCATTAATATTTTTGTTAATCTATTATAATAAATAATTATTATAATACATCATTATATATATATATATATATATAATATATATATATTATTATAATAATAAATATATAAAACTTGGTATGAATTTGAATCTTGTGTCAATTTTAATTATGTCAATACATTTTTTATACTATCATTAACACTTTTTTGTTAATTTATTATAGCAATAAATAATTATTGTAATATATCATTAATAATCAATATAATAATCGTTTTTTATAATGAGAAAATTTATAAATATTTAAAATTTCATAAAAGTGCAACAAAATGCCAATTACATTTTTATTAGTGCATAAGGCACATCTGATTGAGTGTAAATAAAAGTTTGTTTGTTTTTTTAATTCTAGTATCTTCCTTTTTAAAGTTTAATATTAATAGTTTGCGGTAAAATAATTTTCTGGGTAAACATTTTGTTGAATATTTTTCTGTTGAGGCAGAAATCGTTTTTCAAGAAAATATATATTATTGTAACAATATTGCATGCCCGGGTAACACCAATTTACTCTGCTTACGGGCTAAGAGTTAGGTGGAGTGTTGACATTTTGTTAAAAATCACACATGGCTAAAAGGAATGATGAGATATTTCCTTTTTGGAGAGATTGAAAAATGGATCTCAAATAAATAAACACAGAAGCCATGTACAGAATATATGTAAAGAAATTTAGATAAAAGACAATAATCTTGTTGCCAGAAAGTCTATTAAAAATACAAACTAAAGGAGAGTCATCTGTTTTATCTCACATATTTAGATGTCTGATGGTGAATCACCCAGGTTTAGATGACAACTGGTGAATTGAATTATTGCAGCCATCAAAAGTTTATTTTGAATAACCATAAAACAGATTAGCTGGCAAGTCTCAGAAACGAGTTTGCAAATGCAGATTCATTGTCCATTAATTGTGTTCATTCTCTAAAGATAACAATTTTAACAAAATTATACGAAATGGCATTTAGGAAAAACCCTTGCTTATGCAAATGAAGCAGGAGGAGGAGGTCATAATTGGGGTCAAAGTTTTTAAAAAATTGACCTCTGCGGTCTCTACCAAATTACTCAGCCAATTTTTGGTCTAAACATTGGAAATTTTACATAAAGTGTATTCAGACATAGGGCAAGATTTTTAATCATTTTTTGCTGAAAATTTGGCTTCCAAGGGGTCAAAGATCAAAAGATTTTACCTTTGCGATCTCTAGCAAACTATTAAGCAAATTTGGGATCTAAACATTTGAAATTTTACATAAAGGGTATTCAGACATGCAGCAAGCTTTTTAATCAGTTTTTGGGCGAAAATTTGGCTGCCAAGAGGTCAAAGTTTACACAGTTGACCTTTTCAGACTTTACCAAACACCTCTGCCAATTTTGGGTTGACACAGTTGAAATTTTAAATGTAGGTTACTTGTACATGGATCTAACTTTATAATTTGATTTGAGCCCAAAACAAATGTTAAGGGGGTCAAAATTGGGGTCAAATTTTTTAAAAATTTGCCATCTGCGGCCTCTACCAACTTTTCTCTATGGTAATTACGAAAGACTATTATATAGAAAGGCATTATCTTACATATTCACACTTTTTAATATATACATATGCACATAAAGTTATGAACAATATATAGGGCCTGAGCAAAGTCGGGCAGAACTGCTAGTAGATAACAAAAATAAAATGAATACTTTATTATTGTAAATTAGTTGACGAATGATTCGTTTACAGATTTTTTTGTGCGTGTCACTGCACACAAAAATTCTCATGTTTATGCAGTTGTCACGACTTTATGTGACACACCCGACCGCTTATTTGCAAATAGTCATCTACCACAAACGGGCATGCTATGTTATGGTGTCTGGTATTGCTAATTAAAGAAAAATATGGTTTAAGATAGAAAAACAAAAGAGTAGGGAAAGATAGAAGAGAAAGGGAAATCTCCAAACGATAGAGGGGAAAATGCTAATCTCAAATAGATTAGAGTTAGAATTAAGGTTCCATAAAAAATCATTGTGTTTCAGGATTTTAAGAGAATTTGCTGGCTGGCATCAAAGAGTCCACATCACTTTGGGCTCCTGCCCACAGTGGGGGCCAAAAATCTCCTCAGAAGAGTTAAGTTGAAAAACTCTTGCTCTGGAGTAAGAAGCTGTCTAAATGAACTCAAGTTGAAAGATCCCACATCATGAAGCCATTAAGAACCTAAAGAATATTTTTTTTTTGCACAAAGTGTACCCAGAATATCTTTTGAATAATTATTATCATTCATAAAAAAATGATCTTTGAGTTAATATTGAATTGTTTGATTTCAAAATCCAGTTAATTACAGTGCTAACGCCATAACCAACCTAGATTGCACCGAGAAGAGTGATATATCAACAACACAAGAGCATCTACAAAGAGGAATTCAACATGATATCAAACCAATGAACAGCCAATTGGAGTGCAAAAGGTATTGCCACACAGACTTAGGGTCATGCACATTTTATGTGCCCTGAGCATCAGAGCAGTATTTTCCAATGACCAGTGAGTCTGGTCACCGTTGAAGGGTCCACCATTAGACAAAGATAAAAGTGTAGCCATTGAGACTTAGGGTTAGTGCCAAATAGTACATTTAAGGTCCAGGTATTTGGTCCCATGAACCAGGATTGCAACAAATACTCCTCAAAGTGGCATTTATATTATTATATATTATTATAATAATAAATATATAAAATTTGGTATGAATTTTAATCTTGCGTCAATTTTAATTATGTCAACAGTTATTTTTATACTATCATTAATACTTCTTTCTTCTTTCCAAATTTTTGAGATGAGGTATGAATGTTTGTATTAGTTAGATTAATTAGACAATTGTATAATCTTGAGTGTTATCTGCACAACGGCTCGGTCAATGTAACCTCCGACCTTCGTCAGGTGTAAAAGTCACCATGTTTTGGCAGGAAAAAAAAGAGGGTCTCAAATTATTGGATCTAGTTGGAAGTTTACACAAATTATAAAGATAATTTAATTATCAGGGAACATTAAGATAACATTCAAGATAAGAACAAATGTTCGATTAATTTAAATAATACAAACTTTCTTATTAATTTATTAAAACAAATAAAAACAAACACAATTTATAAGAACATAACTCTTACATTATATCTGCGGTCAGTGCTCTGACATGAGAGCAACTCTTTCTGCTGAATTTTTAAATTCCCTAAAACTTGTAATTTGGCTCCAGGAACGGCAAAAGAATACTGAATGTAGGCCATGCTTTCCATAAATAATCGGTTGAATTTCTAGAAGAAAAAAATAAACATCAAATAAAGGACAAATTAATAAAAATAAAACAAACAATGTAAAATTTAATTCATTTGTGTTCAATGGAGATATGACTTATGAAAACATTGGTTTTGTTGGCAGTATGATTGAATTCCAAAGGAAAATATTAATAAATGTTCACTTTTGTAGAAAGTAACTGTTTAGGCATGATAAAGAAGAATATACAATTTAGAGACATAAATTAGTTATGAAAAACTGATCACACCAAGATTTCCTGAACTAAAGCATCTATCTATGCTGGGTCATTGCAAAGCAATAAAAAAATGTGATGGTTATGGTGAATATTGAATAAAAAAAGAACAAACATAACTGAATTATGAGCTTGGGAAATTTTGGTTTTATAAATGATAAAATTTACACAAATTTGGATGTAATTTGCAAGCAGTATAAATTTCAATATAATCAGAGATAAACTGTGATTATATTGAAAACAAATGTCAGTAAGACTTTCAAATCTCCTGAGAATCTCTTTATAAATAATGTATACATATATATATATATATATATATATATATATATATATATATATATATATATATATATCTTTTTCTTTTAAGCCGAGGATGAAGGTTCTCATTTTGGATTTCTCTCTTCTTACTATTAGGTCCCATTTGACTAGGGACAGACTTCTAGAGGAGTTTCATTTAAAGTGAAGTATTATGCGCGATTTGTTTTTATATTAGTTTTTTACATATCCAATATTTTTTCATTTTTTTTATTTGGCAATTTATAACTACAATAAATTGCGGTTTCACTTAATGCCTTAACTAGCAAACTCTAGTATTGCTATAAATATAATTTGCTGATGTCTTTATGTACTCTGATGGGAAGAATAATAAGAATAGCATTCTTTGAAACTCTGCGGAATAAGGACTTTGTAAATTGTTTTTTTGAGTATTCAGTTGAACAATAAATTTTGATTCTAAAGTTCAACTTACAGTTTTAATTTTCTTTCTCATATATATATATATATATATATATATATATATATGAAAGAGAGAGAGAGAAAGAGAGAGAGACACACAGACAGACAGATGAAAAAGGAACAAACCAAGTTATATCCCATCAACATTTCGTCTTAATTGTAAGACTTCTTTTGAATGAATAAATTGAAGAAAATGAAATACCAGTACAATATCTGAAATTATACTTGTGAGAGAAGGATGACTATGTTCTATTTCAGAATGAAAAAAGTCATTCAAAATTTGAAGAACTTATAGCGTTGCGAAGACAGTAAGTTTTTTCTGTACATCATATAACCATAAATATACTTAAACAAGAGATATGATTTAATTTATACATTTTTTTAAAATAAATTATAATTCAAATGTGGATGTGTAACTGAAATGAAATGAGTGTATTTTTGTTATGTAATTTATTGATTGACTATATGTATTAATTATTATAGGTGGTGTTTTCTATAGTGTGAGAGAGTTAACCTGTGTCTAAAATTAAATTATGTTCTTTTAATGGCGATACATTATAGAAATTTCCACATTGTTTAATTGTGCTTGAATTTGCAATAAGCACTGATTCAAGAAGTCTCTGCCATGGTTCATTGGAATAAATTTAACTACTTTTGCTTGTTTGAAGTCAAAAGTATGATTATGTTGCAATGAATGAGAGAATAATGCATCCAGAGAATTGCTATTTCTTATGTTTTATTCTTTTTTGCATCTTATCTTGCACTTGGTTTAGCGGATATATTTGCCAGAAAACTTCTCATGCTTTTCAATATCTTATATCTCTACAAAGCCACCATTCGCTCATGCATGAAGTATTGTTGTCACATTTTAATTTGTGCACCAACCACTAGTTTCTCCTTTTTAGATAAGGTAAAAAATAAAAACCGCTCTAATCTAATTGGTTCTACACTGTCTACGAAGCTCCAACCCCTATCCCATCACCACAGTGTTTGTAACATAGCACAGACATGCAAATGCATGCAAAAATGACATCACCGGTAGCAAAAAATAAAGACTTGAAAAAGAGGATCATGTTAGAGACGAAAATAATGGTTGAGATCACATTAGAAGCGTGGATGACGTTCGAGAGCACGTTCAAGAAGACGATCACATGAGGAACGTCACAGCGGTAACGACAAAAGGAGGAAATAAATTTTGTTGTAAAACAAAAAAAGCGATTTTCTATTGTTGAGATGAGTCCTAAGGACTAATAAGCCGATTCTGGATATTAAAATTTTTTTTTATTATTATTGCCATGTGTATGCTACCATAGTTCTTACTAAGGCTAAGTGTGACTATATATATATATATATATATATATATATATATATATATATATATATATATATAAGAATAACAGTATAGCTACATTTTAAGTTCCAAATATTTATTTTTATCAAACAGTTTTTTCAGCATATCAAAACTTGTTGTGTTTTGTTATGCAGAAACAATCAATTATTATTATGTCAAGATTGAATCTTTTTGTGTGTATACTCATCAGATAAATATAATTTTTTTTGTTAGAAAGAAATATGCATGACAATATAATGTTGGAAAAGAAATTTCATAGAAAACCCAGCATTGCATATTTATTTAGGTAGCCATCTTGGTTTTAAAATGAAAGCTAGTTAAGTCTTAGTTAATATACAAGTTAAAAATGTTCTAAAAAGGTTTTGGTCTACAAAAAAATTATTTATATCATAATATTTATTGTCTACAATATATTAACTGGATCTTGTGGATCTGAAACTAACTCCTTATTTTTAAACCACATTTTATATTTATATGTGCAGCCATTTTAGTATTTTTTGTATTGTTTATTCTGTATATATGGTTAAATTGTCTAGCAATTTACTAATATTTATAAAGTGCATATATATATATATTTAAAATATAATTATCAAATAAATACTCTTGCATAATTTGACCTGGATTCTTGGAAATTCCTGTCAAGCATGGATCGGGCGAGACCAATAATAATCAGTTTAAGCCGAGTGTTGTTCAAATGTTTAAACGCTAAATCAACTATTATTATTTTTTTTTTTTTATGTAATGTTTTTAGTATTTTTTGGTGATGTTAAGGGGGAGAGTTTTTTTTTTTTTTTTTTTTTACACGGTGGTCACCACTTATCAAGGCCCGGAAGCCACTCAGGGATAAGGGTTATTGCAAGTACAGTACATTAGTGTGGAGATTTGATGACGTGTTTACTTAAGGGGGCGGTTCATTAGGAATTTGTTAACGTTGGACTTGAAGACATCCAAGTTGTAGTCAGGTGGGAAGCAGGCAGACGGAACAGAGTTCCACAGGCGTGCAGTTCTAAGAAAGAAGCTCTGTTCATGGAATCCACGTTTTGATTTAGGCACAGATAAAGAGTGGGGGAAATTTTTCACAGTGGATTCAGCTAGACGGGTGTTTTTCGTGAAAGACTGGCGAGGGGGGACCAGAGATTGGAGTTCAGACGAGCGCCTGCCATGGAAATAACGATAAACCAAGGATAGGCTCGCAACGTCTCTTCTGTGGGAGAGAGGTTGCAGGGTAGAGAAAAGGGAATCCCCCACTAAGCCACGAAGTCTATTTTGTACTCTGTCAAGGCAGGATAGGCTGTTTTTAGCAGCTCCTGCCCAGATATGGCAGCAGTACTCCATCCTTGGACATACTTGGCTTTTATATAGATCGGGAATTGCATCAGCAGTGAGATATCTTCTGGAGCAGTAGAAGGATTCCACCATCTTTCCAGCGACTTTGGCAACAGACTTGATGAACGTATTCCATTTCAGATCAGGAGTAAAGGACAAACCCAGAAGCTTGTCAAAACACGGGGCTTCTCCTAGACGAGAGCCATTCATTTCAATTGATGCCAGATGGGGATCAGAGCATTGATGATGTAAAGATAGGAGTTTGGTTTTAGATGCATTAAAGGTAACCAGCCACGTCTTCCCCCACTGAACCACGCGCTCAAGATCAGAGGAGAGAGAATCAGAGAGAACTTTGTCATTTACAGCCTTTGATGTGTTGCCGTAGATGGTCGTGTCATCAGCATAGATGTCAACGAATGATTTAAGTATGTGTTTAGGGAGGTCATTGATGTAGATCAGGAAGAGAGTTGGGCCCAGGATTGACCCTTGAGGGACTCCAGCATAAATACTGCAGGCCTCTGATTTTTGTCCATCGACCACTACTCTTATGAGCCTATCGGAGAGAAATGATTTAATGATTGAGAAAACATTTCCAGTCATACCGTAGCTGGAAATCTTGTGAAGTAGGCCCTTATGCCATACCTTGTCGAAGGCCTTTGATATGTCAGAAGAGCAATTGCCCTAGAAAGGAAGCCTTTGTCAAGAGATTCACTAATCCTGTGAGATATAACCGTTGGCACATCTGTGGTAGATCTTGCAGAATGGAAACCATATTGTGTGTCACTAAGAAGATTGTTTCTACTGAGGTGGTTTACTATTTCTCTATTTAATATGGATTCCAACAACTTACTCATAACACACAGGAGACTTATTGGTCTGTACTGAGAGGGAGATGACTTATCACCTGAATTCTTAAATACAGGGCATACTGATGAGGTTTTCCAGGGAGAAAGCACTTCTCCTTAAGGCAATGCTTAAACAGTTTTTTCTGATTATTTTTTTTTTTTTTTTTAATTCATTGGCTGGGCATTTGATTAGCCAATGAAAGTGTGCTATTGAAATGGAAGCAAACGACTTTTAAGTTGGAAAAAAGTGAATAAACCAAAAAGCTAACAAGCAAATTTAGTTTCAAACTCACCAAAAAGATAATGGCAGGCACAGAAATAAATCTATGCATGTTAGAAAAAGAAATGAAAACACAGATGAAAAGGATCTCACATTGCCAGGAGAAGAAAGAAATGAGGTGCAAAAATTGTAAACACAAATGCTTACTAAAAACAAAAAAGATTGCATGTTAAGGATGCTTTCTCCTGGAGATGCATAAATAGTGCAGACAATGGATCTCCTTGCACACAGGATCGTTTTTTTCGCAATCCAAGTTGGAGATTCCCACAATAATAAAAATCATTAATTTGTGGGTGTTTGAAATGGCTACCTTGAAAAACATCCAAAAGACTGGAAGAACTTTCTGAGAGAAATTTGCCAGAAGTATTTCCTGAGGAGTCCCCAGCAGATCGGAGGCCCAGGCACATAGTCAAAATAGACGAGTCTCTTTTCAACCGAAGGAAACACAGCATAGGTAGAATACTCAAACCACTCTGGGTCTTCAACAGCTATGACATCACTGACAAGGAGGGTATTTTGATGAGCATACCAAATTGCAATGTTGAAACTCTCCTTCCAATAATAAACAAATATATTCTGCCGGGGACTAGAGTCATATCTGACTGTTGGTAGAGTCCATAACAAAGTAGGAGGAGAAGGATTCCACCACCTGACAATGAATCATAAGTATGCCTTTTGTAGACCCTGCGACAAAGTCAACAACAAACCACATCGAGAGGATGTGGAAGGAAGCAAAACAGCGGAACAAGCAAGAATGTGGGACCAACCAGGAGCTTCTAGGCAAATATTTACTTGAATTTATGTGGAGACAAAAATTCGGAAACGATCCTTTTGTTTTCATCATAAATCACATTTCCAATTTTAAAATGATTTTAAAATCAATTCCATTAACATTATCTTATGAAAACATAACTTGTATTCTTAAAAACAAAAACTAATTTGGATTATGAAATAAAATCATTATGGAAACTAAGAGATTCCAGTGTAGAAAAAGACATTGATAAGAAAATATTAATGACTGCAATAAATATTTATAAAATAAAAGTTTAATTTACAAGAAAAATATAGTTGTTTATTTAATCAACTTCAAACTATTTAATAAGTAAAAAGAACAAACTGATTTGATGTATTGCAATCAAAATAAATCATATTTAACTTACTTGTATTTCATAAGTAAAGAATAGCAACAGTTCTACGCCCACAACTTGTTCTGAATCAAAGAGAGGTATTTCCAAGCTCAGCTCCAAACTGTCACTTAAACCGTCTCCAGTAATGTCTTTTTCCAAAGCCTGAAATTAAAAAATCAATTGAAATTCAACATTTACATTAGGTTTACATTTTTTCTATCGGTTTTATCAATCTGAAATTAAAAAAAATGAAAAAAATAAAAAATTAAAATAACAAAGAAAATAAAAAACAAGAAGCCTTACCTTTATGAGTGGAATTCTTAAAAATTGCTGTTGCAAATTATTATAATTTTGAAACGTACTGTATGTCACATAGGATTGATTGTTATTGCTTAGATGCAACACAAAAATTAATTCCTTTTTAAAAGTGATCTTAGGTTGTTGACGGTTGCGGATTTCTTTAACCCAGAAACCTGGTAAAAAAAAAAGCAGGAAAAACAAAAACAAAAATAAAATAAAATCTTTAAAAAATATTTTAATTAGGAAGATACATAAATAGTAATATGTGTGAGATCTAATCTTTCCTTTCAATTATCAGATGCATATTCACATAAAATTATGAGGTTTACTCTAACAAAAAAAAAAATAAATAAGTGATCTGGGGCAAATACTTAACAATGATGTTGCAATGTATGATTTAATATTTTCTTGTAGATTTACAGCAGGTTTTGATTCATTTGGACTAATAAAAAGCTTTAGAATTCATACATATAAATATGATCACAAACCACTTCCAATAGACGTTTTTCTTATTGATTTTTATTTCAGAACAAATTTTTTTTTAAATTGAATATGAAAAAAAAATGTTCTTACATGTTTAGTTAGAGCTATTTTGTTATCAACCATAAAAATATTTTTTAAATTTGACCACTGGTCAAATTTTAAAAATATTTTTATGGTTGAGAAGACAAGAAAATAAGCTTTCTAAATGTATAACTTTTGTGCATTAGTCTTTAATAGTGAATTAAACAGTCTTTTGGGTTTGAACAACTAAAAATGTGAAATACAATTATTTTGTTCAAGTGTACGAGTGGTAACTCCCACTCCCCGACCACATATTTTTAATTTTCGTATTTTTTTACAATATTTTCAGTGGATTATTATCAAATGGAAACTAGTCTACCTGATAATCAAAAAAAAATAAAAAGCAAAATCGATATTTAAATATTTGTAGGAGGTGCTCAGTTTCTAGTGAAGTTAAGAAATAAAAACGTCTCGAACTGGAAAGTTTATAAACGAAATAATGTATCACTCGGTAGAAAAAAGACATGAAATGTAATTAAAAATAAAAATAAAATTCATTCAAAATTTATGAACAATTTATTATTTAAAAAGCCATTCTTAACATGGGGAGGGGAAGGTGTTTTATACCTATTCTGTACTTTAACTTGACAATTGAATAAAAAAACGTATAATAAAACTGTAATTAAACGTGGAAATACAATTTAAAAAATAGCGCGTATCACTCTCTGCATTAGCACCGAAAGTTTTTTTGATATTTAAATAGGTGGCCAAAAAATACTTGATACTTTTCCAAAATACATATTTTCTGTTAGAGTAACGTCACTTGTTTTAAATAAATTTATTTTTGTCTGCCGTAATTAAATGTAATTTGAAGTTCAAAATCCATAACATTTTCAAAGCTAATAATTATGAACAACTAACCGTAAATATGAATGTCAAATGCCCTCTTAACAAAAAAAAAACTTCCCTTAATCCTACCTCTAACCCTAGATGAGTGCCAAATCTCCTAAAACCTTCTTTAGCCCTACCAATAACGCAAAGTCTGATTGGCAAGCTCCCCAATAAATAAAATTCCTCTCTAAGCTACATAGAAGCATAAAAAAAAAAAAAATTCTTTAAAGAAAAGTGCATATGATTTATCTCCCATAAAAATAAATTTGTCAACTGTCCTAAAACGCTAGAATGGTCTTGAAATGGTGAATTATTTTACATAAAATTTATGTGAAACGAACCCCCACTCTAAATTCTAAAATTGTTTTTATTTTGTTTCTATCAAGTCTTTAGGATGTTCATACATAATTTCCCTTAGCCCTATCCAAAATCAGAGTGCTAACCTCCCCACTATCTCATAATTGCACAAACCATCGTCTTTAGAAAAAAAACTAACAAAAAACAAAAAAAACAGGATTTATTTCCTATAGAAAATAAAATGGGTTAATTTCCCTAAAATGCTGGAATAGCTTAAAATGGGGAATCATTTTACATTAAATTCTAAAGTAATTTTTGTTTATCTTTTATTAAAGTTTTTCAAAGTGTTCACACGTAATTGTCTACAAAAGTAGAATCACATACTTTAGAGAGGTGGTCAGATCGGGGGAGTATCTGTAAAAGTGAAAATGTGTATGTGTGTCTGTGTGTGTGTATATTTCCCTACCAAATAACTGTCAATTTTCAGTCTATAGACTCAAGTTGTGACATAAGGGGTATTGAGATTTGTGAAAATCTTTTTAACCAGCTTTCGGCCAGAAATTTGGCTGTCAAGAGGTCAAAGTTCAACGATTTGACCTTTGAAAACTCTACCAAGCTCCTCCAACAGTTTTGGGTCTAAACACTTGAAATTTTAAATATAAGTTACTTGGACATGGATCAAGCTTTTTAATTTGATTTGAGCCCAAAAAGTAAATGTTAAGAGGTCAAAATTGGGGTCAAAGTTAAAAATAAATTGACCTTGGCGGTCTCTACCAAATTACTCAGCCAATTTTTAGTCTAAGCATTTGAAATTTTGCATAAAGAGTATTCAGAGATAGGTCAAGCTTTTTAATTGGTTTGGATCGAAAATTTGAGCTGCCAAGGGGTCAAAGTTAAAAAGATTTGAACTTTGCGATGTCTTACAAACTAATCAGCCAATTTTGGGCCTCAACATGTGAAACGGGTATTCAGACATGCAGCAAGTATTTTAATCAGTTTTGGGGCGAAAATTTGGTTGCAGACGCTACCAAATTTCTTTGCCAATTTTAGGTCTAAACACTTGGAATTTTAGATGGAGGTAACTTGGTAAAACTTTTTATTTAGATTTGAGACCAAAATAATAAATGTTAAGGGGTTAAAATTGGGGTCAAAGTATAAAAAATTTTACCTCTGCGGTCTCAATGAAATTACTCAGACAATTTTTGGTCTAAAAACGTTTGAAATCTTACATAAAGTGTATTCACACGTAGGGCAAGTTATGAACCGTACATAGGGCCCAAGCAAAGCCAAGCTGAACTGCTAGTATACAATAATACCAAAGAAATATTGCAATATATTCAGCTTTTTGTACATAAAATGCATTACAATTCAGATTTTAGTTCTCTAACTTCTTTTCTGTTAATGGAAAAATGGCATTTTTAAGGAATTGCAGCATATTTATGTGCATTTATGGCAGATGGAAACCATTAATTTCTGGAAATTTTCAGTAGCACATTCTGATTCCTAGCACAAAAATACACTTATATGGCAAATTTCATTGCTTAATCTTGTGTTTTAACAAAGATATAACATTTTAATGAAAAGGTAGTGTCAAAAATGTGATAAAACGCATATGGTCTTAGAGAGGGAAAAATACCCAAATGTGCAAGGCACAAAAACAGTCATAACTTCCTTAATTTTAATCGGATTTTAAAAATTTAAAAAGATTCTTTCTTAGCTTATCAAGCTCTTTTTTTGTATGCCATTATTGAAATATGTTAAGCCATTTCAATTTCTTCATGTGTATTGCTAGTAGTTGCAAAACTTTACTCATGAATTAAAGAAAGAAGTAGCTGAAGATATGTGTGCAAAAGATAACGAGAGAGAGAGAGAGAGCTATGTATCTAAACTCCAGTTAAGTAGAATAACGCTTCTCCAAAGCTAAAGAAGACTAGTTTTCTTACATTAAAACTCATCTACTATTACACATCCTAGGAAGTTCATCCTCTCCAGATTTTACCTTCTCTCTTTGAGAAGGGATCAGTTTGTTGCTAATCGTCTGATGCTCTTCAACCAATGGATACCAAAAGGGCTGCTCAGTAATTTTTTTCTTTGTAGGCCAGAATGCACTTTTAGTGTGTTGTCTTTAAAAACCATGTCTGACCTTCTACAGAAGAGATAAATAAATATACCATTGGAATTTTTTTTGTGATCTGAATTGTTTTAAAAAAACATATATATAGTAGGAAATTACTTTTTATTATAATAATAAAATTAATAATAATAACAACAACACTAAAAGATCTTAGTTTAATTTTTCGAGCAGAGAAGGTTAATTTAAGGTAAATGGACAATGGATTTTTAGTAAGTATTGTTACTCAAAAATCTATCAACCTTTTGCTAAGATTCTTTTAAAACAGATCAAATTATCAAATTAAAAGATAAATAAAAGCTATTTCAGCGGACCTTAACAAGAATCCCCCCCCCCATAATTTTTATAGTATGTTTTAGTATGTACTATAGTTTTCAAGGTTGGGTGTGCTTATTCTGAAAGCTGTTCTTAACATGGGGAGGACAAGGTGTAAAAAAAAAAAAAATACCATCTGCAGAATACCGGTTAAAATTATAGGGGAGAGGGAGTGATTTTCGTTCAGGTCCGCCGATATTTCAAATGTCTCTATCCTACAATTGAACTTTTTTTTTCGGTCAAAATGCAATAGAGCACCAACTAAAGACTTACCTTTAAAAGTTGTTTGTAGGAGTATTAGGGTCTGTTTTGAACAGATATCACATTTAACATTCTCACCGACAAGTAGTTTTTATAATATTAAGACCTTTATTATCCAATATATCCTTACTGTTTTCACTGGTCGCCATATTTGTTTTGTGCACGCATACAAAACAAATATGGCGACCAGTGAAAGCAACAGGGAATACACTGGATAATAAAGGTCTTAATATCATAAAAACTACTTGTCAGCGACAATTTTAAATGTGATATTCGTTCAAAACAGACCTGAATACTCTAAAAATCAACTTTTTAAAGTTTTGTTGGTATCACATATTGACCTTTTTTCCTTTTCCGAAGATGAAAAAAATAAATTAATTAATTGATTAAATAATAAGGTACTCATGCACATGCACTTATTGATCTGTGCTGAAATAATAACGTTATTATTTAAAGACCCATTCTTAACATGGGGAGGGTGGTGTTTTGTACCTATTCTGTACTTTAACCTTACAATTGAATAAAAAACATATTATAAAACTTTAATTAAACTTGGAAATACGATTTAATAAATAGCGTGGATCAGTAAGTGCATTAGCACCAATAATAATAAATTACCGATTTAGGGAGACTTAAAATATTTTAAATAACGATTCGGTGGGTATATATCAGAAATTTTGGTACTTGCTTATTTTAATCAAGATATTAAAAAATGAAAATATTGAGAAAAATAATTATATTGTACATACCCGTCATAGAATTAAGCTATAAAAAATTTCACTTAATTTGATCAAGTAGTTTTTTTTGTTTGTTTGTTTTTTTTTACAGGGGAAAATCAATTTTTGATGAGATCGATTGTATCCTGCCTCCTGCCATCTTGCCTATTTCGTGGACGAGGAGGAGGCACCAAGGGAGATAACTCACCGCTTAAAGTTTGTCACAATTTTTCGATTATTTTGAACCATTGGGCAGAAAAAAAATCACCACCTCCTCGACCTCGAAATAAACAAGATGGCGGATACGATCGATCTCATTAAAATTTGACTTTCCCTTGTAAAAAAACTACTTGATCAAATTAAGTAAATTTTTTATGAGAAATTATTTCGGTAAATTTTTACGACGTGCACCAGCGCGTTATAAACACCCCAACTTCCCCATTTTAAGAACGGCTTTCGGAATAAACACTCCAACCTCGAAAGCCGTTCTTAACATAGGGAGGTTGGGAGGATGTTTATTCCGAAAGCCGTTCTTAACATGGGGTGGCTAGTGGTGTTTATACTACGCTGGCACAGGTCGTAAAAAAATACCCTTATTTCCATAACGGGTACGTACAAATATTTTCATTTTTTAATGTCTTCATTAAGCTAAACTTAAACACACCCTCACCTTTCTCAGTAATGTTAAACTTGGTACTAAATGCACTTACTGATCCGCGCTATTTTTTTAAATCGTATTTCCAAGTTAATTAAAGTTTAATGATAACTTTTTTTTTATTCAATTGTAAGTACAGAATAAGTACAAAACACCCTCCCATCCCCATGTTAAGAATGTCTTTTTAAATAATGTTATTATTTCAGCACGGATCAATAAGTGCATGTGTACCTTAAACTTAAATATAGTGTAATGTAGACACTCTAATTTTACTCGGATAAAATATTCGATTTTTTTTTAAATTTTATATTTTCTTTGCCTACGAATCTAAGCTTTCTTCGTAAAAATGTGTAATCTAAATAAATAAAATAAAATAAAAAACTCCCAAGAATCCTTTCTTACGACTTACCATTACTTCTATACGCGATTAACAAGGGTAATATTAACGTGAGTAAGGTTATCAGTAATTGTATCACAGTAGCCCTGGAGAAAATGTGAGCTTTATATTCCTGCAAAATTGGGTGCGAAAACACCCTATAGACGGCCATTTCCAAACAATAATTCAGCAGTAAATACGTTTCCCCGGTAACCATAGATTGACTCTTAATTTAACATTTTCATTTTATTAAAAACTTTATGAAAAGAGAGAATATAACTAATATCGTTTATCGTCTCATTTTTTTAAAAATATTATTTAGTGAATTTTCAATGTAACTGCAGCAGTGCAGCATCAGACGAAAAAGCGTTTGGTGCATAACAACCACGATTTGCTACTTCCGCTTAAGGATGTGTTTCTGTAGTCGTCGCTGGAGATAAAGATTAACTCCCCTGCGGTGTTGACAATTTAGGGGTGTTCCCGCTAGATCTGGAGATTTCGTTTGCAATCTAGCGGGGAAAGTTTTGATCTAGCGACTAGCGTTTTTTTTTTTTTTTTTTTTTTTCTAGAAAACCTGAAGATATTTGAGACCCACGCACCCGTAATTTTGTATCAAAAATAAAGAAAAGAGCTTGAAAATACTTTGGTACTTATACAGTTTAGTGACGACATTAAAAAATGGAAATAATGAAAAAAAAATTATTGTACGTAACTGTTATAGACTGAAGTTCTCCGAAAAAAAATTTCACTTCATTTGATCAAGTAGTTTTTTTTTTTTACAGCGAAAAACAATTATTAATCACGGCTACGTCAACGTGGCCATTTTGGAAATGTTATTGCAGGCCCAGGAATTCCCCAAGGGCAGGTAACTGCCGTACATAGCAGAATACCTCCATTTTAGGCCAATCTAGCCCTTTTTTCCCCACCAGAATGAGATTTTTTTTTTTTTTTTTGCGAAGACAGATGCCATTTTTAGGGTGTTTTTTTTTTTTTTTAATTTGTAACAGAAGTAAATAAACGAAGTTTCGAAGTTATCCATGCGTGTCCAACTGCGCATGTTTTGAAAATAATCTCATATAAAAATTCTTCAATTCTTTGCATTCTTCAATTTCTTTGCATATTCAACAGTATTCTTATTTAAAAAAAAAAAAAATTGCAGATTTAAAAAAAAAAAGAAAGAAAAAAAACGTAAAAAAATTGCAGATGTGTTGTGTTGTGTTGTGTTGTGTTGTGCGCATCTCAATATGGCGAGAAAAAAAGGCTAGATTGCGAAATTTGGCCTAAAATGGAGGTATTCTGCTAGGTACATTTCCAAAATGGCCACGTTGACGTCGTCGTGATAAATAATTGTTTTTCGCTGTAAAAAAAACAAACAAAAAAAAACTAATTGATCAAATGAAGTGAAATTTTTTTTTCGGAGAACTTCAGTCTATAACAGTTATGTACAATAAAAATTTTTTTCAATATTTCCATTTTTTAATGTCGTCACTAAACTGTATAAGTACCAATACTTTAAAACATTAACTGGTACTTGTACAGTTTAGTCAAGACATTAAAAAATTCATTCATGTAGAAAAGTAGCCTTTGGTTCCAATTATTTATTGACTACTTGTTTTATTTTTCACCATTTTTTTTTCGGTTAACCATTCTTAAAACTCATTATAAAATCGATTTTTTCAAGTACATTTTATGGGGGGGGGGGGTCAATATCTGTGGTTTAAAAGACGATCTAAGCACTCCCCTTAATTTAAAAGTAATTTATTCAATTTGTTAAAGTGTAGAAAAGTTAATAGTCGAAAATTGTAAAAAACAAGCAACAAATTTTTAACAAACTTAAACCAAACGCAGTAGAATTTAATTATCTACCAACCTGTATACTTTTAACGTGTTAAAAGCTAAGTTTTTAGCAAATGTGTAGTTTAGCGGCGTAAATTATTTGACAGACAAAAGTTTTAAAAACTATTTATTTTTATATAAAACACATTATTAGCCCCTAAGGCTGAAATAAAACCAGAAAAAAAAATAATTTTATTATTTTTTCATCATTTTTATTAGACTAAATGTACGGCAATTGAGGCCGCTTTTAAAATTTAGCCTTTCTAAGGTTTGACAGATAGGCCTTTTTTGCGCTCTTGGGACTACTTTTGGTCGCCATTTTTGTAATGAAAGCGCGTAAAAAGGCCAAATTTGCCCTAAAAAGGGTCAATCTTTCAAATTTTAAAAACAATATGGCGGCCTCAAGTGTCGTACATTTAGTCTAATAAAAAATGATAAATTTGATGCAAAACTCCAAAGAATGTCGTTGCAACCACTGAAGATTTCACTATGTCTTCCAGACTGTGATATGGCACATAAAATGATTTCGGATTGAGTCTAAGTAGACGTTCTTGTACACCATGATTGCAGTCTTTCATATTCGCTCCCCATTATCATATCCTCGACCTGTACAGTTCTGAAAACATAAATTCAGATCTTCAAGCTTTTTTAAGCATGTTTCTGCAAGACCTAAACTAGTGCTGTTGTTGGCAGCTATGAATCCCACAAAATATTAATTGATTTCTACTGGTGTACTCACAATGTTGCATAGTTGCAAAATCATAGTCATTTGTTCTCGGTGACCAGCATCAGGTGTGCAGTCCAAAATGATGGAATAACATTTCGAATTTTGAACATTATTTATAATTTTTTCAAAGC
Source organism: Euprymna scolopes (assembly GCF_053919585.1). Taxonomy (NCBI): domain Eukaryota; kingdom Metazoa; phylum Mollusca; class Cephalopoda; order Sepiida; family Sepiolidae; genus Euprymna; species Euprymna scolopes. The sequence continues at coordinate 63,679,729 of NC_136482.1, read as the reverse complement.
AGCATCACCGATCAGATTAATTACTTCATTTTCAATTGTTTTGCCCAAGCAATAATCATAAATTTCTTTGTTTTTTATATGCCGTAAATGATCTTCTAGGCATGAATCGTACTTTCCTAATAATTCGACCAATCATAAAAAATTTCCATTGTTTAGTTGTAACAATCGATCAACAGTGTCACAAAATGCTAAATTTTGTTCTGCAAGAAACTGCATAATTGAAATGATTCTTTGTTGTAAAACATTGTTCCAGTGTTTTTTGCATAAGTTTTTGTGATTCCTTGTAATTGTCTTTCATTCCTTCAACCTATTGTAGTAGCCAAAACTCGCTACAATCACAGCCAGGAGCTAATTATCATGGCTCCAGATTTGACATCCATTTTCTCCTTGGCTTGTCCAATCACAAGTCAGCTCTCTATCACGTGACCAATTACATAAAAGGTAAAATCCAAAACTCTTAACCCTCTTTCTCACTGGTTCCAGCTGGCAGCAGACTTCACCTGGGGATTTAGCCTCAGGATGAAGGTGAGTACTACCAGCTAACATAGCAATCTTTCAAACTCCCATTTGTTTCCACGTGTGGTACCCAAACGAACATTGCAATGACACACATACGACAACACGTAAACACACTGAACATACAATGACACACATACGACAACACGTAAACACACTGAATACCTTTCCCTTTCTTTCTCCTTCAACAGGCTTGACTAAAGTCTAATCTTCATCTCCACATCAGAAACTCTTTTTATGACTACTATAAATACAAGCATGCACGAACACTCCTTCAACAAGCTGGCATGATATTAAATCTTTACACAAAACCACTTCCACCTACTAACCCGTTCTTGTTCTACTAATGCTGCTAAAAAAGATGACAAATAAAGTTGCTAATTAATATAGAACGAAACTCCATTTTGTTGTCTCTTATTTTATACTATTTTCCAGTTCAATCCAAACACTGATAGTACAAAAGTGATTCATCGATGATTCATGATCAGCTAGAAGACTGGACATGTTTTATCAATTGCTATTTTCGTTCACTTGTAAGCTTGAACCTGACTCACCATGACCGTGTCCATGATTTCTTCTTGCAAATTAGCCAATTCGTTGACCACTTCTTCTAAAGCCAACTGACTATTTTTATCACTTGTTAGTTAACACAAATTTTAGTCGAAAAATTTACATGTAAATAAATAATATTGCGTAACAAATATTTTGTATCCTAGACAAAATGTGATTTTGGGTTAATTTTATGGTGTAAAATTCAAATATGATATCAATTTTTTCCTTTGTTTTGTCTACAGTGCAATTAACATTTTTAACATTTAAAAGATTGATGCTTGCGTAGTCTTACTGTTTTTGTTTTGCAGTTATGTTATTCATTTTTTCTATCATGTCAAGATTTTTGTCTACAGTGCAGTTACGTTTTTAACATGCATTTACAAGACTGGTAAAAGACCGGCGTTTACTTAGCCTTACTGTTAATAAGAAAAGTGTAGTTTTAGAAAGAAATCTTACCTTTTAGAAATCGAATTAAATCAAAATTGGTGCACTTAATATTAAATATTCATTCACAAATAGATATGAACAAAGTATTTCCATTCATACGTGATCCGGCAGTAGAATGAAAATAATAGGTTTGCAATCAATGCGATGACTATTAATAGATTGCCTTGATATCATCTTCAAGCTTAGATTATATTCTATAAATAAACTAGATAAATAAATCAGTAGACATTTCTTACCATAACTTCTACAAATGGTAACATGCCACTGCGTAATGATATGTTTAGGAATAATTTATCAAGTGAATTCTACCTATATTCTAAGTATGCAAGTAAACATATACGCTGATATCACACACCTATATTAATATGCATATATTTTGTTTATGCATACTTAGCATTATGTATATAAAGTTTTTCCTTATGCCTAACTCCAGCTCTGCCACTGATGTCCAGCTACCTGTTCCAGTGCTAACTGACATCTAGCTATCCATTTCCAATGCTCACCAATGTCCAGCTACCCATATCAGTACTCACTACTATCCGTACCAGTGCCCACTGACGTCCAGTTATCCATGCCACGGTGCTGAGAGAATCTCAACCCCGCAAGTTGCCTGTTCTCGCTGCAACTGATCCTGATATCCATTATACTAAATTTGACCTTTTTCTTGGTAACCAATAAAACACAATATCCTATTGTCTTAAACTGAACATCTGTGTTTGTCATCTTTCTTTGCAATTGCCATTACTTTTTACCATATGTCTACTTTATTAGTTGTACAGTCAATTGGGACTTTTACATGCTCACGGTCACCATCACTGAGTCTAATAAGACCCAAAGTTCCTTCAACCAGGCAATTCTAATTGAGAATCGTCTCTATGGCCAAAATGATCACTTGTCCAGGTTGTGTTGTTTGCAGTATCTCCACTCTTGAAAGGATCGTTCATCCATGCGGTGTTGCTGTGCCTCTACTATAAAAAATGATCACTATAAAAGATACTTCGTCAAACGAACATTCCAAAAGAAGGAAAAGACAACAAGTCTATCTGTTCTAGATATATATGTATTGTATAAATAATTAACGATGAATTTGAAATAATTTGTACAAAGTTCGTCTGTTCACAAAAGAAAATCAAAAAAAAATATGTGTTCTTGATTTTCATATGCTGATGCTTTCTCATTGACACATGTTTATGTACTTTGATGAATACACTGCTTTCTGCTATCTCATGCAACTTCAGTTTATAATTGGCCAAAATGAGTTTGAAGTCATCATACAACTTCTTAACCAATGTTTCAGATGCAGCAGAGTTTGAATAATATGTGACCTTCTCATGTAGTAGAACCCAGTCTGATCACTTCCCTGGTCACACCCAGTCAGTTTTCAATTGTGGTTGGGTGTTTTTTCTTGAGTCGAGGGTTCATATGCCATTCGTTTTGCAGGTCGATCATATGCTGAAAAAACAGTAACTCAAAAGATTACCAACCAGCAGCAAAAGACAATTCAGTTCACAAAAAACAAAAAAAACTTCGTTTTTTTCTGTACTAATTATTCAGCCCAAAGAAAAAAAAATATACAAATATCCAATTTCTTTTTACAAGATTTTATGATTCATTTAAAGTGTCTCTCGGATTCCAACTTCTCTTCAGTTAACGGGTGGCAGCGGGTGAGAGGCAGAGGGAGAGGTGGCTGGGTGACTTTTCTCTCAAGTGTATTTCAAAGCTTATCTCCAAACTCTGAAGCTTAACTTCAACTCAATTGCTCTTTCTTGCTTCTGCACGGGCTTAAATATGGATGGTTGGAGTGGGTAAGTTCCATCCTAGACGCTCCAGGCAGCCAATCATCATCCAATCCGACACACCTTGGTTCCCTTTGATTGGATAGTTGGCTACCTCTCTCCCACATCCAGATTAGGCAATTTCCACTGACGATTTCCCATGGATCTCGTCTCATGCACTCAAAGACTTTATCCTTGACCCCTGGGTCAGGTTAAAAACCACGGTAGACAAAACATAACCGGCATTGTTTTTCTCAATTTATGCACCTGCATTCAGCAAGTTATTTGTTATTATATCAAACTCTAAGTCGTTTCTGTATTTGATATATTAGAAATCTATTAGGTCACCTGTTGTTGTCCAGGAGAGCTTATCTAATAAAGCTTCAATCCGGTAACAATTTTACTCTTTTAATGTCGCCATTCTGCTTTTTAATATCACCAATTGCTCCCCTTTAAGGGGTTAGTTACAATACTTATCAAGACATTGCTTTGCATGAACAATAATTTTTCCTATCAGAAAGCATTACTTTAACAACACATGAAATTCAAATTTTTTCCATTATTTTGAAAATTTGCAACAGTAGCTCTACTTAAATAACTGTTATTTGTAAATCAATAATCTGATTGGGCTCAAATTTTAACATGTGCCATTTGAAGGTTAGTACTTTATAGAAGTAATATGCATTTTTATTAGTGGTGCCATCTATTATACCAGGTCAAGGACTTATAGAGTGATGTGTTAATACAGATTGTTTTGAAAAAGGACAGATATATGGCAAGCATCTGATCAGGAAAAGGAGATGTCGATTCAGGAATGATCAAGTGTGATAACTAGAATGCAGCTGCAGAGCTCATTTCACAGTAAAACAAATGGATTTAGTTAAGAACTGAACAAAGTTGTCTGAAGATGAAGGAGGAGCTACTGATCAAATATCAGCAATGCTAGTCAACAGCTAGTGTAGTTAGAATGTAGTGAACTACGACTATGATGCTGCTATGGTATACTTCCCTTATTTCTCTCTTTCTCCCTACTCTTCTATTTTTCCCTTCTTTTTTTCTCTCAACGTCACCAGAAGTTTCAGCCAATCGGAATAGAGGACTGTCTCGGAGGGAGATACAAAGAAGAAATCTCTCTCAGACATGCGGAAATGATAGAAGCATCAACACGCGACGGACCAATTTCCCTGGGTAAAGACTTTTATCAAAGAAATGTACCGTCCTCTTTGTACCCCTATATCTTGGAAACCTTTATAAAACATCATCAATTCTAAAGTTTCGTCGCACTTAATTATGACCCGATGTTTTCTTTTCCACGACCGTTCTTTTTCAGCACTCTTGTTCTCTCTCTAATTTCGGAGGTTCCCCGAAAAGGGGACCGACCGAAATGGTGACCTTTTTTCAAACGTCGTTAAAAGCTATGGTAACCATTATAAGAACATCAACAAAAGCAGCTGATCAAGTCAACGTCTTTACCAAACAGATATAACAATTCAGAACGTAATATTGTCAATAATAGTATAACATATATGAATGTCTTAAGGTAATAAACTGGTTCATAATGTTTTGTTTTTTTTTAAATTAAAACAGCTGAATAGTCTTTATTTCAATTCTCAAAAGTATAAATTTTTTAAAATACATGTTTATTTTCCCATGTAAATTTGCAGTTTCAGCAAAAGTTTATTAAAAAAGCAAGACCAAAGCTTTATATCTGTATATGTATTATTGTAAATAAATCAACCAGAGTAGAAATAATGTCAAATCAGACGAATGCTTTGTCTTTCAATCTTTCTTTGTTGATCTTGCCTTGTCATATGAAATGTTCTTCTTTTCATGAAGTATGTTCTCCATTTCTCTTCATTTTCTTCAAAACAAAATGAAAAATATACGAAAAATTAATGAAAGTTGAGGTAAAAAAAATTTACCAAAGCAGTGGATAAAAATATTTTAAGTTTTCAAAATGTATGCATTTTCCCACCATATTTGCTTAAATCTCTTACTTTTGTTATTTGGTTATTTCTTAGACATGTTTTAAAGTTAAAACAACAGTCTTGATTAGTTTTTTTTTCTGCTACCCCCCCACCCCGCTCTGTATTGTTATCCAAATTCGTTGTTCACATTCTTTTATCCACAATATTCAATTGGTCAACCCATTTTAGATTTTAAACTGCTTAGAAAATTAGAGGGAGAACGGAGAGGGAGGAAATGGGATGAAAAAGAGTTAGCTGCCCCTTAATTTTAAAATAATCAATCTGTTAAAATATTGCATTTCAACACACATTTAAGTAGAATTTAAAATTCCACACCTCAGCTAAATCTCTGGCTTGCTTTGGGTAGGATTGAAACCACTATCTTCAGACAATACTCACCTGGAACTGTAGAGATTCAACACCTCTATCCACTAGGCCATGGGCCAAAGGTCTGGTATGAAGAGCTTTTCATAAAAATTAAATCCTATGGTATTTCTGGACGAATACTCAACATAATAAGATCCTTTCTAGACAAAGGAAAATCCAGGAAAATCCAGGTTGTCCTCAATGACTATACATTCAAATAACATGATATTAATGCAGGTATGCTGAAGTAGTCGATATATGACCATTTATTATTCCTAATATTCATAAATGACTTCCTTAATAAAATTGCTTGTGAGATGGGTATATTTGTTGATGACACTGTGCTCTATAGTAAACATGAGAACAAAATGAATGAACACATATCCAAAGCAATAGCACAAACCCTAGAAAATGACCTTCAGTCTGTTGTGGAATAAGGTAATATTTAATGCTTCTGAGACTAAGCTTATTTCCTTTAACAACTACAAAAAAAAAACTTCTTTTGTGGATTGTTATTATTGTCGTGGATATTTTTTTGTTTACTTGTGTTCACCCCAAACAAGGCATATTGCCACTTGGACCTTAGGGGCTACTATTTGAGACCATGCTTACAGAGGACTATGTAAGAAGATGAACAAGATGTCATTTTACATTACATTTAAACGTCTATATGTCAGTTCAGGAAGCAGGAAGCAGAGAGAGAATTCCAAAATGTAGCAATCTGAGGAAAGAGGTTATTAGAGTGGAAGGCTTTCCAGCATCTAAAGCAGCAGGATGGGATTTTTTTTTTTTTTTTTTTTTACATAGGCATCACATTATCAAGGCCAAGAGGCCACTCAAGGATAAGGGTTAAAGAGTGTACAGTAGAAATTGGACATTATAGTAGGGGAAGTCGGGGTAAGTTGAGCATAGGGGTAAGTTGAGCCACCCCCTTTTAACCACAATTGACTAAGCCAATCCAAGTTTGTATGCAATCTATAAACAACTGATCACGTGACTTTAACCTCCACCATTTTGTTTTGCGTAACCAATATCGGAGGTTGATGCAGTAAAAGAAAATCAGATTTTGTGCCAAAAAAGTAAAATAAAGTGTTACAGAGGTGAGTGCATGTTTCTTGTGTGTAGTAATAGTTTGATTAGATATAATATGTGGTAGTTGTTTGTTCAATTACTTGCCTTCATACCTGTAAAAGATTTTTACATTCACCACACATGAGATGCATGCATTTGAACAGACAATTCAATGAGGTCAGACTGGGGTAAGTTGAGCCAATGCTAATGGGGTAAGTTGTGCCACTGGCTCAACTTGCCCCATATGTCTTTTTACACGTTTTCAAGAAACAGATGAATGTGCAACCACATCAGTAGGCCTGTTATAGAGTGAATTAAAAATGCATGTTGTATAAGTTACATGCTCTACTTGTATAAGAATTAGATCCATGGGTTACCTGGTAAACGTTTAAGATGTGTAAGCCGTGCTTGGATAGGAATTTGCATGCTGTACAGGCGCTTTGTTATTCTAATAATAATAATTATTTTTATTATTACTATTATCATTATTATTTTTAACATTATTATTATTATCATTGTAGAATCAAGAATGCACTTACCTCCCCTCTCCACCATTATGGACTAGCCTACAATTAGTCAGGCATGGTGGGTTATTCCCTTTGGAGGTGCCTGATTGGCTAAACATGCCAGGAGAGGCAGGTGCCTCTCTACAAATGCCAGCTGTTCTGGCATTCATTGTTCAATGTTCCAGACTTATGCCAGGAACTCCACTGAATCAACTAGTTCACTCTAGTAATATTCTACATCATTATCGGATTTATTGTGTTAACTTCATTTTTCTTTTTTGTGTGTTTCACAGAAAAAAAGCCCACCAGACATGCGCCACTATGTGCGAAAGACAAATCGTGGACAAACTCCTACATACGTTATGGAACGGGCTGCTGCCGCTGTTACTGGAGGTCAGAGTGTGAGGAGTGCTGCAAAGGACTTTAACATTGATCGAATGACACTGAAGCGGTACATGGACAAACAAGACAGTCAACCAGCAGGGACTGCTTACACACCTGTTTCCTTACGGCAATTGGTTTTTAGTCCTGAAAGGGATTTGGCTGACCACGTGAAACAATTGTCAGACATGTTTCATGGTTTGTCATTGAGAAGATGTCGCACACTGGCATATGAGTTTGCTAAAAAAAACTGTCTCAATCTGCCACCAAGTTGGGATCGTGAGAAAAAAGCAGGACATGATTGGTGGTTAGGCTTCAAGAAGCGCCGGAACCTGGCAATTAGAGTGACAGAAGCAACATCTTTTAGGCGTGCCACAGCCTTCAACCGCCCAGTTGTTGATAAATTTTTCAACAACTTGAGTCAGATAATGGACAAGTACAAGTTCTCACCAAGTGACATTTACAACACTGATGAGACTGGGTGCACCACCGTTCAAAACCCTGGAGCCGTTGTCACAGAAAAAGGAAAGAAACAAGTTGGTTCAATCACCTCCGCTGAACGCGGGGAATTGGTAACGGTGGTGTACACTGTGAGTGCAATTGGATCAGTCGTGCCTCCTCTGTTCATCTTTCCCAGAGTCCACTACAGAGATCACTTCATCAGAGGTGGACCAACACAGTGCATAGGGAGGGCAACATGAAGTGGCTGGATGAATGAAGAGGTGTTTGTGGAATATTTAAATCACATCATCAAGCACACCAGATGCTCACCAGGAAAGAAAATCCTCTTAATCCTCGACAACCATGACACACACATTTCTTTGAATGTTGTGAACACAGCAAGATCTCATGGCGTTGTCTTACTGACCATTCCACCACACACTTCCCATCGTCTCCAACCGCTCGACCGATCAGTGTATGGACCCTTCAAAACAGTGTACAACAGAGCCATGGATGGGTGGCTACGATCCAATCCAGGGAAAACAGTAACAATATATGAAATCCCAGCTCTAGTGAACCAAGCCCAGATGATTGCCATGACACCATTGAACATTGCTGCTGGATTCCAAGCCTCGGGCATTCATCCATTTAACCGGTACATCTTTAGTGAAATTGACTTTTCCCCTTCTCTTCCAACTGACCGTGAGCAAAATGTGGCTGCAGAAAGCCTTGAGGCAAATTCTAATGTGGAAGATGCAGGACCATCAGGTGAGATTCCTGGAGCAGTCTTGCCCGTGCACAGTGATGATGTCCGACCACAAAAACAGCAAGAAGATGATCTTATGCAACCATCCGCATCTGGGTCTTGTGTTTCATCTAGCTCACATGATGTCATGCATCGTCCATACATTTCACCATCTGTAATTCAGCCATTTCCGAAAGCAGCACCAAGAAAGGCAAGAAGAGGTGGTCACAAAAAGGGCAGCTCAAAGATTTTGACTGACAGCCCTGAACGACAGAAGCTGATAGCCCTTTCTGAAAATAGAAAGAGGAGCCTATTAATAAAAACAAAGCAGTGTTTGTTCAATGCTGGTGGGAAAAAGTCATGTCCCCCGAGATCTAAAACCCCATGTTCAAGTGACACTGATGATTCAGATTTTGAATTTGATGATGTGTCATCAGATAGTGATGGTGATATTGATCTGGATAGCCCAATAATCGAAGGTAACTTTGTGGTTGTCAAATGTGCTGGCAAATCACGAACTGTGAACTATATTGCCCGAGTTGACATTCTCAACGGGGAGGACTTTGAGTTTGAGGGTGTTTTCCTTCAAAAAGTTACTGGGAAGGTAGGAACGGACAAGCCTGTGTTTGTTCCAAACCCAAAGGACGAAGCGGGTTTCAATGCAGAAGATGTTGTTTACAAGCTGCCACAGCCAAATAGTGTTGGCAGTTCTGTCCGTTGTTCTAGCCAGCTCGTTTTCAGCTGTGACTTGTCACAGTGGCAACTTCATTAACTTACTTTCAGATATATGTTTCAAAATTTGTGCTGGTTCATTCGCTGTAATTAACATTTCTACTTCATTATTATAATTAGTTTTATAACCACAGCAACAATTTTGGGCTTGTTCTTTCTTTATTTGCAACACATTTTTGCGTGGCACAACTTACCCCTGTGTGGCACAACTTACCCCAGAGGTTGGATCAACTTGCCCCGACCATGGGGCAAGTTGATCCATTTGATATGCATTTTTGTAAAGCACATGGTCGGTTTAAGTGTACTAGCAGAAAACTGCAACTTGTTTCAAAATGTTCCCAAATAAAAGAATTTTATAATAATACACTGATCTTTGCAAAATAATTAGTCGTTTGGGTTCTGAAGAGCCAAAATGGAAAATTGGCTCAGCTTACCCCGACTTCCCCTAATCATTAGTAATGAAAATTTGGTAAAGTTGATAACTTATATGGAACGGCTCATCAAGAACTTATTTACGTTAGACTTGAAGACAACCATATTGTAGTCAGCCGGAAAGCAGGAAAACGGAAGACAATTCCACAGGCGTGCAGTTCTAAGAAAAAAGCTTTGTTCATGGAATCTACGTTTAGGTTTAGGCACAGATAAAGAGTGGGGGGAATTATTGATAGTGTTTACAGCTAGACGAGTGTTTCTTGTGAAAGTTTGGTGAGGGGGGACCATAGATTGAAGCTCATTCGAACACTTTCCATGAAAATAACGATACATCAGAGACAAACTCGCAACATCTCTTCTGTGAGATAAAGGTTGTAAGGAAGAGAAAAGGACACCTCCTACGAGGCTACGAAGTCTATTTTGAACTCTATCAAGGCAGGCCAAGTCCTTTCTAGCAGCTCCTGCCCAGATGTGGCAACAGTATTCCATCCTTGGACGTACCTGGCTCTTATATAGATAGAGAATAGCATCAGCAGTGAGATATCTACCGGATCGATAGAAAGATCCCACCATTTTTCCAGCGACCTTGGCAACAGATTTGATGTACGTGTTCCATTTAAGATCAGGAGTAATGGTCAAGCCAAGAAGTTTGTCAAAACTTGAGGCCTCCTGAAGACGAGAGCCATTCATTTCAATTGATGTCAGATGTGGATCAGAATGTTGATGATGTAAAGAGAGATTTTGTTGCTAAACAGATTTGTCAGAAGTATGTATGTCTAGAATGTATAAATGCAATGAGTTTATCAAAGCACATTCCACAAAAATACTTGTAAAATAAGCACAATGATGCAACATTGAAGTGATGGGATAAATGGTGGAGTTTAGTTGATCGGGTGGGACATTAGATTGGAGACTCTTTTTGGGACTCTGTCCAGTGGTGGATGCACCAATCCAGATGTAGCAGCAATACTCCATGCACAGACGAATGGTGGCCTTGTAGAGATATAGTATAATATCAGACATGAGTCATTTTCTAGCACAACAAGAAACCCATCTTCTTTGCAGCAGCCTTTGCAATGTCTCCAATGTATTTGTTCCAGTTCATGTTGCCTATGAATGTTAAGCCAAGGAGTTTGAACGATGGTCTCTCACGTACGGTGTTATTAGTCATGGTAATCAGTGGTTGAGAAGTTTTTCTATTTCACGTATTATCCATTGTGCTTGTATGTTAACAATTCTTTCTCAGATTTTTTTGGGGGGGTGGTGGTGGCAGGAAAGGTCATTGCTTATCAAGGCATAGAGGCACTCAAGGAGAACAGTTAATGAGTGTTAGGTAGACCAACAAAAATTCTATTGGAAACTTAAGCATGAAAGACCAACAAAAGTTCTATTTAAAACTTAACATAATCGACCAACAAAATTATTTTCAAACTTAGGCATGATAGCCCAACAAAATTGTTATTGAAACTTAAGCATAATAGACTAACAAAAATACCATTTAAAACTTTAGCATGAAAAACCAACAAAAATGCTATTTTAAACTTAAGCATGATAGACCAACAATAACTCAATTTTAAACTTAAGCATGATAGATCAACAAAATGTTATTTAAAACTTAAGCATAATAGACTAATAAAATTATTTAAAACTTAAGCATGATAGACTAACAAAATTGTTATTTAAAACTTAAGCATGATAGACCAACAGAAATTATATTTAAAGCTTGAGCATAATAGACCAAGAAAAATGCTATTTTAGACTTAAGCATGAAAGACCAACAAAAATTCTAATTTAAACTTAAGCATAATAGACCAACAAAAGTGTTACTTAAAACTTAAGTATGAGAAACTAACAAAAATTCTATTTAAAACTTAAGCATAATAGACCAACAAAATTATTTAAAACTTAAGCATTATAGACCAACAAAAATGTTATTTAAAAACTTAACCATGATAGACCAACAAAAATTCTATTTAAAACTTAAGCCTGATAGACCAACAAAAATGATATTTAATAGACCAACAAAAATGCTATTTTAAACTTAAGCATAATAGACCGAAAATAATTCTATTTTAAACTTAAGCATGATAGATAAACAAAAATTCTATTTAAAATTTAAGCATAATAGACCACTTAAATGTTATATTTAACTTAAGCATGATAGATCAACTAAAATTCTATTTAAAACTTAAACATAATAGACCAACAAAATTGTTATTTTAAACTTAAGCATGATAGACTAACAAGAATTGTATTTAAAACTTAAGCATGATAGACCAACTTGTAGAGATGTGAGGAGACAAAAAACTGATAAAGTACTTGACTAATAAATTTTTTGATAAAAATAATTGTTTTTAGTTTTGCAGGATTCCAAAATGATGGAAAAGGAGTTTAAGATGATATTATATTTGAAGGTAATACAATGCAGTTATTTCTAAATAACTTTTTTAACACTGAGGAAGGCAAGATTTTAATCATTCCAGATTGAATTTTCAAGTTGCTGGTATAAATTTGAAATATCTTTTATTATTTTATTTAGAATTATTTACAACTTGACAAAGTTATGCAAACTTTATATGAAAACTCAGCTTTCTCTTGGTTTTAGAAAATAATCTGAGTCCTGCATAAAAATATAATATTGTCGGAAGGAAACACCTCTTTGGTGACGATATGACATCATTGGCTATTTTTTTTTTTTTACTTGGTAGTCACCACTTATCAAGGCTCGGAAGCCACTTCGGATCAATTATGGTTTAAGCAAGAGGGGGAACAAGAGGAACAGTTTTCAGTCAATACCGGTTGACCGTCTCCTTTGCACACGCACATGGTATTCTGTAAACAAACACAATGAAATGAATTGTTCAGTTTTTCATCAGAAAGATTTATTTTTTATGTAGGATGAACTTTTTTTATTTATTACAAAACTTTTTAATAAAACTATTTAAACAAAACTATGTATTGAACAAACAAGGTGTTGCGGGGCTGGTCATCCGGGCACAATCGACCCAACAACTAACAAGGTAGACACAGGCAAAAAGTAAGCAGCAAAAAAGGCAAAGAAGAATGACAGACACAGGTTGTTTGATTAAAGACGAGGGTTCGCCTTTTATATTTTAAAGGACGCAAAAAATCGTTTGATCTGAATGCTGGTTGCCTGGAAAGTCGCACATCACTGGAGGCTAAGGTACTCCCGATGTAGCATCATTAGCGTTGCTTGCTGGGTCTGGAATGATCAGTTGGGTGTCAGGGCGATCCGGAACGGATGGTGGACACTGAGAAATCGGGGGTCAGTGTTAAGGAACGGACGAGACTGAGAATGGCAGGATCAGTGTTAAGGAATGGATGACACTGAGAATGGAGGAATCAGTGTTAAGGAATGGATGACACTGAGAATGGAGGATCAGTGTTTAGGAACGGACGACACTGAGAACAGAGGGGTCAGTGTTTAGGAATGGACGATCGGTAGGGAGCCAGATGTGAGCAAGGTTGCAGACCAGAGGAACAAGGTGCGAGCGAGGTAGCAGACCAGAGGTGCAAGGTGCAAGCGAGGTTGCAGGTTGAAGGAGTGAGGAGCAAGCAAGGTTGCAGGCCAGAGGAGCGAGGTGGCAGGCAAGGCTGCAGGCTGGAGGAGCAAGGTGGCAGGTGAGACTACAGGAGGCACCAAGGGCTGGAAGGTTGCAGGAGTGAGCTGGAGGCACTGAAGTGAGCTGGAGGCACTGAAGTGAGCTGGAGGCACCAAGGGATGGAAGGTTGCAGGAATAAGCAGGAAGCCGCTGGAGTGAGCTGGAAGTGCTGGAGATTGGAAGTGAAGTTCGTTGCTGGTAGATCTCAGGAAGCAAGCAGTAGTAAATCGCATTTGTGAAAAAACTTATTAGCCCTGATAAGGGCTGTTTGAACTGCTGCTGTCGCTGCTGCTGCTGCTGGAATCCTTGGCACTGGTGGATTCGGTCAACATGACTGGTAGCATCAGTTGTCGTTTGGGAGCCTCCTCCTTACTCCCCCTGGCCGGGGCTAGTGCCTGGCCGAACTTGCTGGGTTGGCCGCCAACGTGCTGTATTTATGAGAAGGTATTGTTACAATATGCACCGGTCTCAGAGAGAGAAAACAAATGAACAGAATTCTCTGCCGAATTGAATACAACCAAAAGAATTCCATGTGTAAATTGATTGTGTTTGATCCGATTCCACTTGGAAACAAAGTCTCTGCTATTCATTTTCATGGAGAAAGAGTTGAAATGAGATTTCTTTCACCTCTGTTTGACTCAAGAAAACGGTTATTTGCCACCAGGCGATGTATATAAGATTGTTCCCAAATGAAAAAATAGCCGGCATGGCAAAACATAAACTACGATGCGAGCGCACCACGACAAAGGGATAATTCTTTTACATTTTTATAGTTATGACTATATTGACTAATAATTAACATATTTTAGCGAAAAGCGAGAGGAGACTGATAGAGTGATAATTTTACAGGTCTGTTTTTCACCAGAATTCCTGAACACTGTTACTACAGAGGCAATTTTATAACTACCAGGGAAGCAAGATTCTGTCAGACATTTATAATAGAGTTTGCAGAGGACAAAAGCCAGCTCAGTAGAGCATTTTTTTATTATTATAGCAGGGATAAGATCGGGTCAGCATGCTTGGTTTGGAAGTCAAATTCTAAAACCATCACACACATGCTAGCATATAAAATGTTAAAGTGAATAGGATGCTGAATTATGATTTTGAAGGTTTTATTTGATTGAGAGGAAATTTTTTTGTTGTTATTTTCTTCCCTTTACTTGTCATTACTAAAATGCATGCTTTGATCGTCAAAGTGTTATTTCAACACTTATTTTCACGTTTCCAATTCAGTTTTCTGAATCATCAACTTGTATCTTTGTATAAGTAACTAAACATCTCGGCGGTTTTTATTCAAATTCTTTTTATCTTTTGATAAAAATTAAATGAAGCATAAATAGAGTAATTCTTTAGATTGTGAGGAAAATTTGTTATGAATAAACCATCAATACAAACCTTGCAGATTTGTTTTTTTGCTGATTAAACTTTACTTTCAAAAAAGCCGTTTGAAGTCTTTGGTTCATAAATGGAGGTTGAGTAATGTCTTTTGCAACCAACACAAATTCATCTGAAAAGAAATAGAAAATCCCAAAAACATTGAACAAATATAGAAATGTAGTCAATATTTTCTTTAACACTTTTTATTCTATGGAGTTCATTCCAAAAGTAAGCCTCCTATTTTTCCACTCAAAAAGTTAATAAGATAATTCAAAGATTTTTTTAAAAAAACAAACAAATATATCCTATTCATCCATAGCCTTGAGCCCCTGGAGGGGCATAGGCCATCTACAACTTTTGTAGATGCTTTTGTAGCAAAGAATTCTTTTTACAGGGTGAGGGTGCTGGCCCCATGCCCAACCTTCCCAGAAGGTACATACAGTGCCTAGCCTTCCCAAATGGTCACCCATCTGGTACTGGCCAGGATCAATGTTGCTTAACTTCGGTGATCTGGCGAGAACCGGTCTGTCAATATGATTGTATCATAATAAGATAATAAAAAAGTAAAAAGTTGAGAATATTAAGGAATACCTTTGAGAATTGCGACATAGTTTTAGTAACAGACATGTGTAACATAGTTGTTACATACCCACACGTTGTATGAAGAGTATGTCGCAAGAAACAGAAGACAAGCAATAACTTGACTCATTTTTTCCGTTGGAACAACAAACATTTATTTCCACCTCTTTAACGTGATCATGCGCCTGTTTCAAACCCCATCCTCCTTTCTGACCTCTGTTCTCTCGTGATCATCAGTCTGCACACATGTTCTTTTTATAATCTTTTTCCTTTTGTCTGTCTGTGACGTCATCTTTTACATGACTCAGTCATTTGCATACAGCTGCCTTATGCATGTCCATGCTCTGTTATAACATGTAGACGCAAATCTTTATTATATATTTACTCATTCCTTTCAATCAATTTTGTATCATGTACACATTTTATATAGTGAAACAATATTATTTATAAATGTCTGCCAGCTTTAATAAAGGCGAGATGAAATAAAAAGAACTGGACTTTACTACCTAATAGAACACAGAAAGAATCATTGATTATTCTCTCTTTTTCTCTCTCACACTTTATTTACACTCTTCGGCTCGTTAAATTCAGATCCTCCATACAAAATAAAAAAAAACGATATATTTATCAATACGTCTTGATTTCTTTCTTCATTTCCAGTTCATAATGAATGGTTTCACTAGTTATTTCATTTTCAGAGGTGGACCACTGAAATTGAACTACAGTAGAACCCTGGGATATGGCATTAATCCGTTCCGGAGTTGGGATCGTAAGGTGAAATCGCCGTATGGCAGAGCCTCAGCAAAATTTTATACAGTGCATATTAAAAATTAGTAACAAAATATAGTACAGTATATAATACATATGAATATGATCAAATAACATTATAAATAACACCGTAAGGTGGAGCAAATATTGTAACCAGAGGCCGGAAAACATTGTATTCAACATCATAACCTGAAAAAAAATATAAACGTATCCTAGGGCTGCTGTATCCTGAGGTTTTACTGCATTTCATTTACTCTGTTAACTTGAAATTTTAATTGTTACTTGGTCTAATGGAAAGAATATAAGGTTGAGTAAAACATATTTCATTTATTCCATGAACTCGGAATGGATATTGAAAAATTAAATAGTTTTTTATGCTTCTTGATTGTCAAATTTTCTTTTTGGATTTCCCTCATTATTTTACTGGCCAATCAGAACAAACGATTTATTCCATCTAGCTGTGAATTAAATGGGGTTCGAAATTGCCTGCCTCTTTGCTATAGACTCAGAAACTACCGAGTAGATTTCAAACACAGCCTACTGATATGCTATGGACTGAGGAGTTCAAAAAGAGATCTTTTTGCAAAGAAGTGCGTTCATAAACAAAAAGATTTATTAAATAAAAAATATAGACCAACACTAGAAATGAGAGACTACTTGGTTTTATGTAGAATTATATCTTAACAAAGATGATGTTTGAAGACATTACTCCAATATAAACTCAAAATAAATGAACTATTTTAGACGACACTAATTGCTACCCAAGGTGAAAGGAAGCTAATACAAGATATCTGTATAAAAGAGAATTTATTTCTTTTCACTATAAGAAAGCAAACCCATCATATTTGACATTTGTAAATAAGTTTAGCATAAAACAACAACAAAAAAAAAAACTAATTAAGAAATATGTGATTAAACATTTACCCAAACTTTCAAAGGGAAACACAGCAATATCTGATTACTTTGTAAGTTTAAAAATAACATCGTGTTATAAAATTATACTTTACTCAATTTTTCCTCAAATTCTTGAATTTCTTTTTTGGGTTTTGTCATTGGATTTCCTGCAAGTGAAATAACAAAAGGGTGTTTAGATTCAAATGAAAGAGTTTGTCTTTATAAATGAAGAGTTCCAATGCAAAATATAATCAACATAGTTTTCAAAATTGTTACTTTCCTCAAAAGCTTTACATTTCTAGCACCCTCTCCCCAATCACTTTTTTATTATGGAGATATCTGCCTACTTTTCTTGGTTTCAATTAAAATAAGATTTGATCATTTAATTTTAGATTTTCAATGTTCAGCTTTTTATAATGTAATGAAGAAATTGGATACATTGCATTTATATTAGAATTCTTCAACTGCTAATGACATAATTCTGTGAAATTCGTATATAATGCTATATCATGTGCCTGAATTTTTGTTCAAGTAATCATCGACCCATAATGAAAAACTTGGTTAATCAACTTGTTATGCACAATAAGAATATCAATCTCACCCTCTCCCAAATTATATAAAACATAAGAATATCAAAAGCCAACAATAAGAATTACAGAAGCATTGAATTTAAATAATATCAGCCAAATCTTATTCTCAATGAAAAGAAAAGAGAAGCAATCTAAATTGTTGTTTAGCTGGAATCATGACTTCATTCATGTAATGAAGAAGATTACTTTCTGAGCTAGTCATTTTTTATTTATTTATTTATTTTTAAAAAATTTTTTTTTTTACATGGGTGTCACCACTTATCAAGGCCCAGAGGCCACTCGAGGATAAGGGTTAATAGGTATACATTAGTCATTGTGATTTTAGCATAGTAAACAGTGGGAATTTTGTAACTTGGATTATTTAGGGGGACGATTCAATTAGAACTTGTTCACATTGGACTTTTTCTTTCTTTTTTTTTTTTTTTTTCATAGGTATCAACACATTATCAAGGCCAAGAGGCCACTCAAGGATAAGGGTTAAAGAGTGTACAGTAGAAATTGGACAATATAATAATCATTAGTAATGAAAATTTGTTAAATTTGATAACTTATATGGAACGGCTCATCAAGAACTTATTTACGTTAGACTTGAAGACAACCATATTGTAGTCAGCCAGAAAGCGGGAAAACGGAAGACAATTCCACAGGCGTGCAGTTCTAATAAAAAAGCTTTGTTCATGGAATCTACGTTTAGGTTTAGGCACAGATAAAGAGTGGGGGGAATTATTGATAGTGTTTACAGCTAGACGAGTGTTTCTTGTGAAAGTTTTGCGAGGGGGGACCATAGATTGAATCTCAGTCGAACACTTTCCATGAAAATAACGATACATCAGAGACAAACTCGCAACATCTCTTCTGTGAGATAGAGGTTGCAAGGAAGAGAAAAGGACATCACCTACGAGGCTACGAAGTCTATTTTGAACTCTATCAAGGCAGGACAAGTCCTTTCTAGCAGCTCCTGCCCAGATGTGGCAACAGTATTCCATCCTTGGACGTACCTGGCTCTTATATAGATAGAGAATTGCATCAGCAGTGAGATATCTACTAGATCGATAGAAAGATCCCACCATTTTTCCAGCGGCCTTGGCAACAGATTTGATGTACGTGTTCCATTTAAGATCAGGAGTAATGGTCAAGCCCAGAAGCTTGTCAAAACTTGAGGCCTCCTGAAGACGAGAGCCATTCATTTCAATTGATGCCAGATGTGGATCAGAATGTTGATGATGTAAAGAGAGAAGCTTGGTTTTAGATGCATTAAAAGTAACCAGCCACTCCTTTCCCCATTGTACTACATACTCAAGATCAGAGGAGAGAGAATTGGAGAGAACTTGGTCATTTAATGTCTTAGATGTGCTACCATAGATGGTAGTGTCGTCAGCATAAATGTCTACAGATGATGTAAGGATGTGATTTGGAAGATCATTAATGTAGATCAGGAAAAGAGTTGGGCCCAGGATGGACCCCTGAGGGACACCGGCATTAATACTGTGGGCTTTTGATTTTTGCCCCTCAACTACTACTCTTATGAACCTATCAGAAAGAAATGATTTAATAATTGAGAAGACATTTCCAGCTATACCATAGCTAGAGATCTTATGAAGTAAACCTTTATGCCATACCCTATCAAAGGCCTTAGATATGTCAAGAGCAATTGCCCTAGAAAGGTTGCCTCCGTCGAGAGATTTGCTAATCCTATGAGATATAACTGTAAGCACATCTGCTGTAGATCTAGCAGAACGGAAACCATATTGAGTGTCACTAAGAAGGTTATTTTTGTTGAGATGGTTGATTACTTCTGTATTTAACACAGATTCCAGCAACTTACTCATGACGCACAGGAGACTTATTGGCCTGTACTGAGAGGGGGGTGAGCGATCACCTGAATTCTTAAATACAGGGCATACTGATGAAATTTTCCAGGGAGATGGGAAACTATTCTCCTTAAGACAACGTTTAAATAGTTTTGTAAGTATGGGCGCTAGTTCAGGTTGAAGTTAGGTCAGGTTAATTGAAATCATTCAGAAAAAGGCAAATTATCACAAGGTAATGGTTGATAGAATACCCACAGAAATGGCTGTTTATTGATCAATTGTCGTTTGTCTTCATGAGTTGACTAGATGCATTGACAAGCCAAAGTTGGCTGTTGATACTAAGTTTATCGCCAAAAGAAAATACTGACCTTCAAGTGCTGCTACTACTGTTGTTGTTATTGTTAAGCACACATACATAATCTACTGGATCGGATTGAGTTAGTTGCTGATCTGGTATACCTTTTAAACATTCCCATATCTTTAGGGTGAGATCAGGGTTCAAGGTGAGAACATCTGCCAGGATTAGTGGTTGAGACATCATATGGCAGTCTATGAACACATTTGAAATTCAAAATGGTGTAAGGGAAACATATTATAAGGTATTTACAGCTTCTTTTCCAATTTTTCGGATTTCAATCATGTCGAAACACACTTTATTTCCTTTTGACGGATTTATTGTTGCTATTTCTTCTAATGAGTTAAGGGCAAAATAGATTCACTGATTGATATAATAATTAAGTAATTGATTCTGCACTATGAAACAGATACTGTCAAGAATTGTAAATGACGACTGAATTAAATGAATAAATTATAAGATGATCAACATCATGAACTTTGAAATATAGTCCTTTGTCACTATATTGCTCTGTAATTACATTGAGCTTCTTAAATAAGGATTGGTATATATTATAAGGAAATAATGTATATAACTATGTATATAAACTATTCGGGTTCTGTATTCATTCTACTAATCACTTTTACATTAAATCATATATATCCCACTGATACTAGTAACTAGTAAATATGGATGATGGACATTTGTCGGAAATAATATACAGTCATACCTTAGTACTCAATCATCATTCATTCCAGATGTTAGTCCGAACATCAAGATGTTCGACAACTGAAGTGATATTTCCCCTTCACATTAACTGAAATAGAATTTATTGGTTTCAGAGTTTAAAAGTTCCTTTTTATCTGTAAACTTTAAGGATTTTATAAATTTAATGGTAAAAGAATGTCCATTTTTTTCTTCGTTGTTCAAATAATTGGTTTAGTTTTGTGTACAGACTTTAAATGCAATTTTTTTTTCTTGCGCAATTAATTAC
Source organism: Euprymna scolopes (assembly GCF_053919585.1). Taxonomy (NCBI): domain Eukaryota; kingdom Metazoa; phylum Mollusca; class Cephalopoda; order Sepiida; family Sepiolidae; genus Euprymna; species Euprymna scolopes. Next base: position 63,658,828 of record NC_136482.1, on the reverse strand, counting down.
TGTTGTCCCAAACTGACTCCATTCATTGTATCTTGTTTTTTTTTTTTTTACTTTTTGGACACCTTAAGGTCCTTTGTCATTCCACACAAAAAAGGGATTGACCAATCAAATTGCGTAGTTCTGGTGCTACGCTGATCTGCTAAAAATAACTCAGACACTGTCTAGACTGTCAAAGGGGTTGTAATGATGCTATTATAAATATAACTCTCGTCGCAAAGTTCAGACTCGTGTGACAACGTCGTTGGAGTGGGGTTGATTAATCACATTACACTTCAAAAGTATCATGACCAGTATAAAATACAACATTCCATTGAGAAACACAGCTGCTTGTTTACATTCAAAGTGAAACCGGCAGTTTGAACTCCAAAATTTTGTTCGACTATCGAGGCAAGAAAATCTCCAACTTTTGGTTCGAACACCGAGTTGTTTGATCACCGAAACGTTTGACAAGTGAAGTATCACTATATTAATACTTTAGATCTGTTTCGACAAGTCAGACCAAAATTTTTTAACATGATAACATGCTTAACTGATACAAACCGAAATATTACCTCGTGCTACATTTTTAGCTAACTTCTTTTTGCATTCTTGTGGAGTGAAATATTTCTTTTCTACACATGCAGTTGGATGCAATATATCCTCCCAAACAACTTTTCCTTTAATTGTTGTTTTAATTGCAATTTCATCAGGTAATGGTGAATCTTGTATTTCTGGTTTGGCTGAAGATTTTAAGCAAAAACACAATATTAATATTAATAAATTGACCATTTGCTGCATTTATAATCGAAAAGAAACCGAGTAAGATGAAGTAAATAGAAAAAAAAACAGAAATTAAATTCAATGATTAAATTGTATTCTCCAAGAATCATTTTTCATCACTCAAAGAAGAAAAAAAATATTTTTTTTTTTAGAAAGCTACAGATCTACAAAGTGAAGCCAGTCCAACAAGCCATTTAATCTGAGATGGGAAGTTTATCTACTCATGTTGAAATGCTTTTTATGATAAAATTTCTTAGCTCAATTCCTAATACCTACTCAAACTATAACTGCACTTACACCTTAACCTTCGTAAACATAAATATACAGTGACTGGGCTAAATTTCTTAGCTCAATTCCTAATACCTACTCAAACTATAACGTTATCCTGAACCTAAACTAACATAAAGTTAAAAAAAAAAAAAAATGGAAAAACCTCAGGTAAGAGTCCTAATCCGCACTAATGCTTTTCTAACAAGGCTCCCCACAAAACCGCTTCCACTGCATGCCCCTAAATCACTTTGAGGAGTGTAACTATTCATTAGATATATAACCTCTACAAACTAACCCTGTAACATTAACTAACCACGCGGGGTCGCAGAAATACCTGGAGTAGGACCCAGGCGCAGAGCAAACCCTCTCAGGGCTGATGGACCCAGTAGATCTTCCCAGATCACCCGTCTAGGAGAAGGAAAACTCTGAAACTAAACCAAAGGGGAGGGAGGCCTCTCCAGTCTTGGATGACAACCTTCCTAGAGCTGGTGACTCAAACAAATTACCGGTCTGCAAACCTAAATTGCTTAAGGAGTAGATAGGCTCTGTCTATCACCGACTTCCATACTCCTTCTTTGCCTATTAGTCAGGCGCAGAGACACTATCACAAGTGAATCGACAAAACACTTAGTGGTAGATCTTGTTTCTTGTCTAGGGCATTGAATGCCATTCCCCCACTCCCGACACATCCTACCCCTCATAACTGGGCACTTGGGAGTGCTTGAGTACCACGCATGTCTGTGCAATTAGATTGGGGTGATCTTCTTCTGATAGGCTGAGGGTACCGGATTGACAGTTCCTTGCTGCTGTTTCCGACTGGTAGTACAGGTGTCCTAACTCTTTGGTAGCGCTAAGAGCAGCTGCTCCATCAACAGTTGTAAAATATCGGGATGTTTGTAGTGCCATGTAACGCATGGAAAGGGACCCTGCACTCATCCCCGATGGGCTTTCCCGAGGCCACAGTCCTAGTTGAAGAAAGGTCAGCTAATGGTCTACTTGTGTTGCATGTTTGATACCCTGCATAACCTCTTGTTCAGCCCCCCCTCACCTAACTGAAACTCTTTAAAAACATGATGACAGTACAATAAAAAAAATAAGCTTAAACCAAGCCTAGGGACAAACAAATCCAACTCGCCTCCTCCCTTGAGGCTTGCATTCACTAACATCCGTGAGCTTAGAACTAATTCAGCTGATGTTGAAGCATTTCTCCTAACAAATACCCCGGATATCTTAGCACTAAGTGAGACTAACCTACACTCCTCCATCCCCTCTAACTACTTTAACATGCCTGGCTATCTCCCACTCTGCTGTAAGGACTCTGACAGACATATGCACGGACTTGGACGTAACACTCTCCCCCTGACTAGAGAAACAAACCTAGAAATGGACGATCAAGCCTTTATGTGCTTTAGACTAAACATACAACACAACATTAGCTACTTTTATTTTCTCTACTGCTCTCCCTCGACCCAGGACTGCACCATAATAAACAAAGTATCTGACAGCATAGACACAGCACTCTCCCTCGACACTAGCGCGCAGGTACATGTATTTGGTGACTTTAATGCTCACCACAAAAACTGACTTGGATTCTCTACTCACACAGATGCAGCGGGCAGCACAACACATAGTTTTGCTATATCTCACTCCCTATCACAAATGGTTACGCTTCCAACCCGTTTCTCTGACCAGCAAGAACAACAAGCATCACTTCTAGATCTGTTTCTGACTACAGTTCCCGAGGATTGTACAACAAATGCTGACAGCCCACTCAGGAATGCTGACCATGCAGTGATAATGGTAGAAATGGCCCTAAATTCTAGACCCAAAACTGAAGAGCCAGTGCTCAAAACAACGAGATATTATAAAAAGGCTGACTGGGAAGCCATCAGAGATCTTATCAGAGATGCCCCATGGGGAAATATTTTTTCTCTTCCTGCTGAACAGTGTGCAAATGAGACCACTGAATGGTTCAAAACAGCAATAGAAGCACATGTTCCCATGCAGAAATTTTATAGCAAGCCGCACTCTCCCCAATGGTTTACTTCGACTTGCGCAACTGCCATTGCTCAAAGGCAGCATGCATACCGCAGATTTAACCGACATAAGTCCAGTTCAAACAAACAGAAGTCCATAGAAGCTAGAAGTAACGTTAAGAAAGAAATAGCGACAGCTAAGAGAGAATTTACTGAAACCATTAAAAAATGCATCGAAGCACAAAAATTAGGAAATCGTGACTTCTGGAAAATCTACAACAGTGTAGGAAATAATGGGCAATCAACAATTCCCCCGCTAACCAACAATCACGAGGTTGTTTGCTCAGCAACCGACAAGGCTAATATGCTTGCCAGCCGGTTTGCCTCGAACTCCACACTGGACCCTACCAACCACCTCCTGCCTGACTTTCTTTGCGGACAGACGCCATGCTAGATGATCTAAAAATCACCCCTGCTCAGGTACAAGCTATCATAAAAAACCTTGACACTTCAAAAGCATGTGGACCTGATCTCATCCCAGCTGTGCTATTAAAAAAGTGCTCAGCCGAAGTAGCTCCAGTTCTCTCCAAACTCTACAACAAATGCCTTAATGAATCATGCTTTCCGGGCTGTTGGAAAACTGCTTCTGTGGTACCAATATTCAAGAATTCTGGCGAAAAAACTGACCCATCAAATTATCGCCCCATTAGCCTCCTCCCACTTTTCGCCAAAATATTTGAGACCATACTTAACCATACTCTAGTCCGGCACCTTACAGATGCTAAACTTCTGACTGACAAACAATATGGATTTAGACAAGTCCGTTCCACAGCTGACATCCTCACTGTAATCTCTGAACGTATATATCATTCACTGGACAAAGCGGGGGAGGGCAAAGCAGTAGCTCTAGATATATCTAAGGCTTTTGACAGGGCATAACACTGTAGAGGCCAGAAAGGAGTTATCGCCCTTTCGCTCAGACTTGGCATAAGTGGAGTTATCCCCCTTATAAAAGAAGAGGCGAATCGCCATTATGTGTTTACACTCATCGACGGCGACACGCTGTCGGATTGGGAAACCAGCTTGCTTAACGCAAACTGTACATGGCGCTACGAACATATTGTCACTTTAAAACGTGAAATACTTATATCGCAGCATTGGACTAAATATCGTTACACTATGGAACAAGAAAACGTTCTCTTATTACGTCAACTAGTCGAGTTACAAAAAGAAAACATCGAATTACGGAAGGACATCTTACATGGACGAGCGAACACGTCGCAAACAAAAAGAATGCAGCGACCTTCTATAGGTCTGGACTCAACAGATAGCGAATGGGCACTCTTTTTAGACACCTGGTCACGGTACAAGGAGATGTGCAGACTCGAAAATCCAGCTGTAATTCGAAACGAACTGCGAGAAGCATGCACACCGGAAACGAACAGGTTACTTTTTGAGCTCATTGGACCAGAACGACTCAACAATGCGGCAGAAGAGTTCCTACTTTGCCAAATACGACTGGTGGCCGTTCGAGGCTTACACAAGGAAGTCCACCGACAAACGTTTCACTCCATGAAGCAAAATGAGGGTGAGTCAGTGACCCATTTTTTATCGAGGTTACGTGGCCAGGCGAAATTTTGTGAATTTAGTATTCAGTGTCCGAACGAACCCACTTGCCGGCAGCAGGTTAATTACTCAGACGATATGGTTGCCGGGCAAATGATGGCAGGGTTAAGAAATATCGAACACCAGAGAAGGGTACTGGCAGAGGCAGCTACACTTCCTACCTTGGATCTAAAGTTTTCACGGTTGGTTTGCCTGGAGGCAACAGACAAAGCAACTCCACACTTTTCCGATACCACACAACCTCTCACGATATCTGGGGTACAAAAGTCGAATCAAGTACAACAAATGCATGAGGCAAAGGCCCTGTCGAACCCACGGGACACCAAATCTTGCAACGGTTGCGGAAAAACATCACACCGAGGTGGATCGATGAACCGGAAAGATTGCCCAGCAGTGGGACTCAAGTGCCACTTTTGTGGAATAGTAGGGCACATTAAAAAGGTGTGCCGGAAAATTAATAGATCCAAAACGGAGGCTATAAAAAGCGGGGAGTCGTTCATGTTTTGCACCACGGATAAAACCCCTACTCACAGACACAATGAGAGACAACCGGCGAACATTCCTCACCTTGAGTGGAATGGGAAACAGTTCCAGGTGGGCGCCCCAGAACCGCCCCCCTCAGTTACAGCAGAGGTAACTGTAATGAACAAGTGCCATGCGACCTTTGGAAGGGTGCCAAAGAAGCCGATGAAAGTGAGCACCCACGCCATCCAAGCCTTCGCGGACACAGGAGCCCAAACTTGCTCTGTTGGCCCCGAGATTCAAGGACTCCTCGGGTACCCAAATGGGTACTTGGTTCCAACTACCCATCGGATAAGGGGTATAACAAATAGCCAGTTACACATCAAGGGGGTCCTGTTTTTACATATTAAGGTGGGATCAAGAGAAACACGACAGGCAGTGTATGTGTCTGACAACACATCCGGGCTCTACTTATCACAAACGGCACTTAAGGAGCTGAAATTATTGCCATCCAATTTTCCTACATCATTATTGCAAAGCAGCTCAGCGGAAACAGAAGAGACGGCCCCTTGCGGGTGTCCGCGCAGAACACCGGCTCCGAAGAAACCAGCAGCAATCCCATTGGAACCAACCGACATTAACAGAGAAAAATTGGAGCAATGGCTAAAGGAACATTTCAAGGCCAGCGCATTCAATACCTGTCCACACCAACCACTCCAAGTAATGAAGGGTAAACCCTTAGAAATAAAATTCCTCCCAGATGCGACACCGACGGCAGTCCACACACCAATACCTGTCCCCCATCATTGGAAGGAAAAGGTGAAACAAGATATAGACCGTGACATGGCACTGGGGATAATCGAACCCGTACCGGTAGGCACACCAACTACTTGGTGCTCGAGAATGGTGGTCACACCAAAAAAGGATGGATCCCCAAGGCGGACGGTGGACTTACAAAAGTTGAACGAGGCGACCATGAGGGAGACGCACCACACTTCGTCCCCATTCAATCAGGTCTCGGTAATACCTGCACATACCAGGAAGACTGTACTCGATGCGTGGAACGGTTACCACAGTTTACCGCTGTCTCCAGCTGCACGAAACGCCACCACGTTCATCACTGAATGGGGTCGATACAGGTACTGTCGAGCCCCTCAAGGATTCCATGGATCAGGAGATGGCTACACCCGTCGGTTTGACGATATCACCATGGACATGGCTCGAAAAACTCGATGTATAGATGACAGTCTCCTGTGGGACAACTCAATGGAATCCTCATTCTGGCACACAATTGAATATATAAACCACTGCGCCGATAGAGGGATTGTGTTTAACCCAGACAAGTTTCACTTTGCTGACATGGAAGTGGAGTTCGCAGGGTTTCAAGTAACAGCGAACGGGGTCAAACCCACAAGAAGAATGACTGAAGCCATCCTGAGCTTCCCCACCCCGACAAATATTACTGGGGTTAGGTCCTGGTTCGGACTCGTAAACCAAGTCTCCTATGCATTCTCACAAGCCGAAGTTATGGCCCCATTCCGAGAGTTGCTGAAAACAAAGGACAGGAAATTTTATTGGGATGAGACACTGGAACAGGTATTCCAAGAGTCGAAAAAAATAATAGTGGAAAGAATTGAAAAAGACATCCAAACGTTCGAAATGAACAGAGCAACAGGACTCGCGACAGACTACAGCAAAACAGGGATATCGTATTTTCTGTTTCAAAAGCATTGCAGATGTGAGGGGGAATTAAACATGAGTTGTGGGGATGGCCATTGGAAACTCATCCTGGCGGGATCCCGTTTTACCAACGACGCGGAATCACGATATGCACCAGTGGAAGGTGAAGCCTTGGCTCTGATCTATGGGTTGGAATCATGCCGCATGTTCATACTCGGATGCCCAGACTTGGTGATTACAGTGGATCACTTACCGCTCGTAAAGATATTTTCAGACCGAGCCCTAGAGAATATAAAAAACCCACGCCTGTTAAACTTCAAGGAAAAGTCACTCATGTATAAATTCAAGATAAAACATCAACCGGGGAAACTCAACTTGGCCCCTGACTGTGCATCGCGGTACCCAGCGGGCACCCCACCAAGAGACCAGGACCAATCCATTGACACCGCAGTCAAAGCCGCCCTAACATCGATGTACGAGAATGATACTACGTTAAGAGCCATCACATGGGGAAGGATTGTGGCTGCGGCAGCCACAGACGAAGAATGCAGGACTTTGAAAGAGCTGATTCAAAATGGCTTCCCCCAGTCACGTAACAATATCCCAACCGTAGTTCGAGTCTTCTGGCCTATGCGTGAGGAATTATATTGCCTGGAAGGAGTGATCATCAAGGGGAACAAAATCCTAATACCTCGACAACTCCGCGCAGAGATATTGGAATCTCTTCATTCCGCTCATCAGGGTGTGAACGGAATGCTGGCGAATGCGAGACAACGACTATTCTGGCCAGGGTTGGATGCTAACATCAGGCAAACAAGAGCCCAGTGCCGCACGTGCAATGAAATCGCACCGTCTCAGCCCAGGGAACCCTTGATGTCCCCAGCAGACCCAGAATTTCCATTCCAACAAGTGGTGGTTGACTTCTTCCAGATGCAGGGTAGACACTTTATGGTATACGCAGACAGGTATACGGGATGGGTTGAAGTGGCCCTAATGACGTCGGGAAGAGCCAAGACGGTGTGCGATACCTTGAAGACTTGGTTCTGTACCTACGGCGTACTGGAAGAGATTTCGTCGGATGGTGGACCACCATTTGAATCCCAGGAATACGACTCCTTTTTGAGGAATTGGGGCATACGAAAACGTACCTCATCAGCGCATTATGCCCAAGGCAATGGCCGCGCAGAGTTAGCCGTCAAAACCGCGAGACGTATACTGGCGGACAATACGGACAGTTACGGACGCCTGTGCCATGATTGGGCAGCCCGAGCACTACTGACCCATAGGAACACGCCTGTCCAGGATCTGGACATGTCCCCGGCCATGATGCTGTATGGTCGGGTCATTAAAGACCACCTTCCTGTCCTGTGGGACAAATACCAGGTTCGAAAACAGTGGACAGAAATAGGCAAACTAAGGGAAGTAGCAATGGCCAAAAGACATATGAGGAACGAGCAGTATTACAACCAACATAGTCGCCCACTCCGGGAACTCCAGGTAGGAGATTACGTCCAAATCCAGAACCAGGACGGGAACCACCCACGTCGATGGACAAAGACAGGGAGAATCGTGGAGACCCAGGGGTACCGACAGTACCAAGTCCGGGTCGATGGAAGCAATCGAGTGACATTGCGCAACCGTCGGTTTCTCTGTAGAATACACCCGGTAGTGGATGGCCCTCGTAACATCAGACAAGAAATTCCGAACCCACCTATAAATGTGGAGACCCCACAGGAACAACCTCCGGAGGAGGCAATGGAGGTGGAACAACACGCCGACACGGAATCCCCAAGCGAGAATGAGGAAGAAATGGAAGTGGAAGATACCACGGGAGGAAATACCCAAAAATACAGTCGTCCTCCGTTAAGGGAACCGTCAAGTCGGAGGACGAGAGCCCCAAGGGGTTTGTCGCCGCAAATGCGGGGGAAGTCGCACGGGTATTTCTCCACATAAAGGATGACCACAACAACTTGCTTTTGTGGTCACGAGGGGGAGGGGCATGTAGAGGCCAGAAAGGAGTTATCGCCCTTTCGCTCAGACTTGGCATAAGTGGAGTTATCCCCCTTATAAAAGAAGAGGCGAATCGCCATTATGTGTTTACACTCATCGACGGCGACACGCTGTCGGATTGGGAAACCAACTTGCTTAACGCAAACTGTACAAACACAAGGGTCTCCTCAGGAAAATTAAATCATACGGTATCACTAGTAGAATACTTAACATAATTAAATCCTTCTTAGATAAGAGAAAAATCCATGTTCTCCTTGACGGTCGTACATCTAAACAGTGTGATATAAATGAGGGAGTGCCTCAGGGGTCTATCCTTGGACCTCTATTGTTCCTAATATTTATTAATGACCTCTCCGACAAAACTGCTTCTGAGATGGGTATATATGCTGATGACCACACTCTATAACAGGCATGATAGGAAAACAAATGAACACATATCTAAAGAAATGGCAAAAACACTAGAGGATGACCTCCAATCTGTAGTGGAATGGGGACATAAATGGATGGTCACATTCAATGCTGCCAAGATTAAACTGGTTTCCTTCAATAATTACAAGAAACCTTCTCTGCCACCAATAGCAATGGCCAGTGACTCCCTGTCTGAGAGTACATCTTTCAAACTGCTTGGCCTAACGTTGACAGGAAACATGAGTTGGAACAATTATATTGAAAATATTGCAAGGGCCGCTGCGAAGAAGGTAGGCTCTCTCTACCGTGCTAGAAAACAACTGAAACCTTAAAGTATCCTGTACCTCTATAAGGCCACCATTCGCCCATGTATGGAGTATTGTTGTCACATTTGGTCTGGTGCATCTGCTACTAGTCTCTCGCTCCTAGACAAGGTTCAAAAAAGAGTCGCCAATCTGATAGGCCCTGAACTGATATCTAAGCTTCAGCCTCTGTCCCATCGACGAAATATTGCATCCCTTTGCCTGTTCTACAAGTATTTTAATGGTGAATGCTCTGACGAAGTGCAGACACTTGTGCCCCCACGACGTAGACACCCTCGACAAATCCGACAGGCAGCTAAATCCCACCCCCACACAGTAGAGATCCCTAGATGTAAAAGATCTTTCTACTCCAATAGTTTCTTCCTCAGAACCGCTAGACTCTGGAATTCCATTCCAGGTTCCTGCTTCCCTAACTGTACTGACATGCAGAAGTTCAAGTGCAACGTGAACCGACAACTTGCTGCCTAAATCCCAACATAATGCCCCTGATAGTAGCAATGTGACTTGTTTGGGGTGAAAATGTAATAAAAAAAAGAAAACATCCTTTATATGCAGAAGTTTAGTTGAATTGTATCTGATAGTTACAAACCATCTTCACTTCTCACTGCAATGCCACCAAGTAAGTTTGTGGAGAGTTTCATCTTTTGTTAAATCTTTTCAACCATTCCCACAATGCATTGTACTTACCTCTTTCACTAAATAAATGCCTCCATCTTCCCAGGTTTTTGTTTTTTCCAATCCAACATTGAGATATGTAATTACAATTTCCTTTTAATCATACACTGCCTTGATCCCACACATTTTACTTTTATGATGTAGTCATTTGACCAATAAGATGGACATATTTCTCCAAATCTCAGAACTCTTATTGTCCTCTGGAGAACCAGTCACTTATTACACATATTATTCCAGTATTGCACACCACCAATGACCATTACCCATGACTATTGTATCATATAACCATCACCAAATGGATTTAGCCAAGTTTTTTTCTTTAATTTGAATTTAACTAAGTTGCTTTATCTCTGCTTTATTTTCAGGGATAACTATTTTGTTCTGACTATTTTGTCCTGAAATATTGCTTACTGTGACACAGAACATTTCTTTGATCTAATCGAGAGGAAATGTGTGCATACACTACTTCAGGTAGTGACATTTGAAGTCTTTTGGCTATTGTTTTCACAGTTCTGTGTGTTGTTTGACAATGCCATTTTTATTAGATCTATACACAACCCTGTAATATCCACTTACATTTCACTTATCCAACACTGCCTTGACTGGCTTTGTTTTGAATGCTGTGCCATTGTCCATTAAAGCCATAGTTTACAATTAATTTAACAAACCACTTCTTTAATTTCTCTTTCACATCATATTCTGTTGGATCCACAATCAACAGATTTGCCCCATTTTAATAATATGTAACATCAATCTTTTCCAATTGTTTGTGGCTTAAATTGTATTGATCTCATATGTAATTGGTGAGAGATTAATCGATTGGCACGCTAGTATACTTGCACTTCTTTGTGCACAATTTTAGGTCAACTTTGTTGGTCAAGAATATCTTATCATTCAACCATGGTAGTGGTTGAATATATGCTTAAGTCCGAAATTGAATGAATCGAGACACATTCAAACCCCTACCACTGATTCCGTTCGCAACCAAATTTCAAACAGGTTATATAGTTGGATAGAACACCTCATTAGCTACATTTTGAAAAAAAAAATTTCGAAAATTGGTTCAGTAGAAAAAAAGTTACAACAAAATATGTGGGTTCACAAACAGGAGAGTAAGTACATACATAAGTGACTAACGCTTTTTTTTTTATTTTGCATAACTTTTTTTTGTATATAAATATTTTTTACTGCAATTTTGCCAATATGACATGTTAGCGTAACGGTTAGAGTTCCGGGGGGTTGGTGGAAAGATTTTAGGTTCAATCCCGTGTATCGTTTTTTTTTTATAATTAAAAAACCGAACTTTTTTTTAATAACTAATTTTTTTTTAACTCTCCTTATGATTTTATAGCAAAAAATGGTGAATTTATCGATTAAAAATATTAGTGAATTCTATGATATACATATTCTTTGAATGAACTCAAATTTTTCGTTATCACATTTGATGAAAAATGTAGTCATTTCATAACAACTACTGTGATTCGAAATTAAATTGAAAATGTTATATGTTACCGTAACGGGTATAGAGCCGGGATTGGTAGAAAGATTTTAGGTGACCATTTCTGTTTTACGGCTACTGAATTCTAATTCATTTCGATTAGACCATTTATTAGGAATATTTAATGCAATTTTGGCAATGCGTCTGACCAATGATGCTTTTGAACCCACGACCAGCACTGCGATGTCATCAGCATCAGTCTGGGCATAAATATTCCTATTTTTAAACTCCTTTAAAAGAGGATTCAGCATACAATTCCATAGTAAAGGTGATAAAATCCCACTTTGGGGGTTTCATTTAACTACTTCCCTTTTAACAGTTGCCCTCAGTAGTTCTACTTGAACTGTTCTGTGCCTCACCATATACTCAATCCATCGGATGAGTACTGGTGGCACATTGAGTTCTCGTAGCGACTTGAACATACTACTGAAGGGTATGTTGTCAAAAGCTCCAACGATATCTAAAAAGACACCGAGTGCCATCTTCTTTTTTGTTAGTTTATGCTCTATACAGATCACGAATTCATGAACCGCAGACTTGGTAGAGACCCTGGCTTGGAACTACTGTGATTGAATGATAAATATTGCATAAATGTGTGTTTGAGAGCTAATTTTTTTGACAATCATTAATAAATATTATAAATTTATATATTAATACAATACCAATGCCTGGAAAAATCATGGATTATATGGAAAAATGCGCGCATGAAAAGTAATATTCTTAAGATTTTATTAAACCTGGAAAAGTAAAGGACAAGAAATTCAACCTGGAAAAGTAAAGAACAAGATATTCTAGTAAAGTAAAAAATAAGAATTTTTTAGACTTAAAATATTGCAGCTAAAAATAAAATTTGAATATCGATAAATATTTTATTTATTATTTGCATATGTTGTTGTTTATTGTTGAGTTAGAAAGGGTGTCAGTCGCTGGATTGAACTTATTTCCCCCCTATTATTTGCATATATTTATGTAGTGAAAATTGTTTGAATAAAATTAATTCATTAGTTAGTTAGTTAGTAGATGGAATTAATAATTTTATAATTTACATAAAAATGAATTAAATGATCCTAATTATGATATAATAAAATTTCCTTCCTTCTACCATGATTGGGGTGTTGGGATAAAACGGTTGCTACTATTTTATATGTAGCCATGATGATGTCTGCTGTTTGATTTGTGGGGACTTTTGTTGCTTTCATGTATTATTGGTGGCTTTCATTGTTGCTGTTGGATAAAAGTGCATGGACTTCTTGTTCTATGCCTGTAGCTCAAGTGTGAGCAAATTCAATGGCACAGTTTCATCTAATCTTTGAGGGTAGAATTGTCTTTTAGCTCCCTACTTCTAACATTAGAATATGCAGCATTTGAACCAAAATTTTCTGGTCTGTATTTTAAAAGTTGCTTATGGATGCTAGAGTTCTTAACCTAATATGCTATGAATCCAAGTTGTTGTGTGGATTATGCACTACATGTTGTAATGTGAAAATTTTGTATGGTGCATTTTTTTTTTAGGTTTTAATGGTTAGCTAATGACTTCTTTACTGTTTTATATTGGTTTGATATTCCACTTCACTGGTTGCTCCAATGGCCATCTGTTTATCAGTGAAGTTGTTTAAAATGTTGAAAAGTTTGTCTCCGGCATAAGGTAAAAGAGTCGCTTTTCATTTTTTGGAGGTGTCAATATCTAAAGCGATGAAAAGATTTTCCAATTTATCTATCCACTTTTGCCAATGAATGCCAATTGTATTTTTTATCAAAGTGAACACTGAAATTTGGAAAAATGGAGTTATGAGCCATATCTTTCTTCTCTCATGTAGACAATTTTATTTTTGTATCATAGAAAATATAAGCACGTCACTAAAATTCTTGTCACCAGATGCAATGTCATAGATTCAGTTTGCAAGACTAAACAAAGAATAAAAAGAAAGAAATAACAAAGATGAAGAAACTTGCATGTTTTCAATTTGAGCTAGAGTTAAGATGTTTAGTTTTTCCTGGGTTTATTTTATTTCAAAAATATCTCAATGTGTAGTTCGATATGCAAAGGGAGGCAAATCTTAACAGAATACTAAATTTATCAATGAATCATTTCTTCAAAATGACCCAGTCATCCATGTATTTTCAACTTTTCAAAGTTAGATAAAAAGAAATTTCTCATGAATATGAAATGAAAATTATTTTATGTTATAGTTTTTCATGCATTAAAGCTTTTTAAATAACACAATTTTCCTCTGATTTAAGATTATAAAGCTAGAAAAATCTACATGGAAAATGATTTTATTGTCAGTAAAAAAAAATCCTGTTCATACAAAAGTATAGTTTTACTCTCTTTCTATTCCTTGAAATTTATTTGAAAAATATCATAAATCTATCTTCTCTTTATATATAAAAGACACTTTGTCTTTGTGTGTGTGTGGCTATGTGCGAGTTCGTTTTTTTATGAACTTCGAAACAGCTGGGCCAATTTTTAAAAAATTTCACATAAATCTACTTCATATGCCTCTGTGTGTTTTTATCAGAATGTCCCCAATAAGTATTGAAAATCAATAAGCGAAACAATCCGATTAATGAAGCAACAATTCGATTTTGACCAAAGTTAACACTTTTATGCAGCCTAACATCACAAGTTTTATCACCATACAACCAGAAGGGCTCAGCGTATAAAATCAACAGCAGGTTCTTTGATAAGACAGGGGCGCATTTGAAATGAATGTTTCTGTTGAGAACACAACTGAACCATGATAATTAACTTTTGCATTTTAAATTTTAATTCAAGTCATTATGTAAAAAATAATTTTATAAAATCAACATTTGGTCCTCTATAGTGTAATGCAAAATACAATGTGCTGTGGAGGGAGGCAAGTAAATCTTCTGCTGGGAGCACCAAGATAGGTCCCTGACTAGAACAGGCAATCAATCCATTTGATTGAAAAATGGGCAATTTCACTCATTTAGATGACAATAAATGTATTGGAAGTGGTATCTCTGCTAGTAAGTATATAATTATTTTATCATGAAATAGTAACAGTTAAAATATTCTCTTACTATGAATAACTACTTCACAAAATTTTAACTAAATATATTAAATCTATATTTTACAAAGTACTGTTCAACAAAAATTATGTCTATGAAACTTCCTTTTAATTTATTAAAAAAACACTATAACAAAATGTAAGTTTGATATAATGCATTAATTAATCATTCAAAATTAATAAAAATGATTTCAGCTGACAGTCTAATGTTTTAAAAACTAATTATTTATTATGTAATGAATTTGATTTTATGCAATTTTGTCACTTTTCAAATTTAACTATCTGATTCATTAAGAAATTTAGAGTATCCCAAATGAAACAGTAATTCATATACTAGGCATTTTCCAATACCAAGGCTATTGAATTAGATGAAAGCATAAGTATACAAGATCATTGTTGAATGTCATTCTGATATTAATAATCAGATAATTAATTTTAAATTACTCACTGTTTTCAAGTTCATCATCATTTTCGATGTTTTTCATATTTTCACATGTAGATGTTTGTTCCAAAGGCATTATGTTCAATGAACATGGTAAAATTCTGTACCCACTGTGAATGAAAATAACAAAAATTACAATGTTTGCTGGACAAAAAAAAAAAAAATGGATGCAAGATCAGAGAATGTGGAACAATATAAAAAATAATGTGCTGAAATAGGGACGTTTACATAATAATTCCATGATATTTTGCTTGTTTAATTGCTTACACACACACACACACATGCATGCACACACACACACACACACACACACACACACACACACACACACACACACACAAATATGCACAAACGAATGATAACATTTATGTGATACTGTTTTCCCCCTACTACCAGCGGGTTCTTGACTCAGTGGTAAAGTGTCAGATGTCAATCACTAGGATCAAGGTTTCGAATTTGGATAGATTTAGTCACAGTGGTGAGATGTAGAGACTACAAAGCACATATTTGTGTAAAACTATATATATATATATATATATATATATATATATATATATATATATATATATATATATGTATGATTACTTCATTTAATCATATAAATTAATATACGGAAGTATTATTTTATGCGTAAACTTTAAGTATTTACTTCAACAGTGCTCAATATATAGGTAGAGCTAGGTAGTAAGCTATAAAAATATATATGACAATTAAGCTACACAGAATATTCCGTGTTTCATCCATGCTAGGATTCGTCAGGCTTATGCATAAGCCTTTTGAAATTAAAATAAAAATTTTAAAAGTATTTTAAAATATATATGGCAATTAAGCTACACAGAATATTCCGCATTTCATCCACACTAGGATTCATCAGGCTTATGCATAAGCTTGACGAATCCTAGCATGGATGAAACACAGAATATTCTGTGTAGCTTAATTGCCATATATTTTTATAATTTACTATATATATATATATATATATATATATATATATATATATATATATAATGAAATCAAAGGAGATGCAGTGTTTACCTGATATAAGCAATTTAAATTGCGGTTTCATTTAATGCTATAACCAGCAAATTCTATCATTGCTACAAATATAGTTTACTGATTTTGTTCTGTCCTCTGATGAGAAGAATAGCAAGAATAGCATTCCTTGAAACTATGCGAAATAAGGACTTTGTAAATTGTTTTTTGGAGTATTCAGTCGAACAATAAATTTGATTGTAAATTTCAATTTACAGTTTTAATTTCTTTATATATATATATATATACATATATATATATATATATATATATATATATATATATATATATATATATATATATATATATATATATATATATATAGTGTAATTTCGTGTTATAAGAGACAAAAAAAAAAAAACAAGAGTTCTCAATTACTTGGATCTTTAATAATAATTTAAAAATAAATATCCAACCAAAATAACTGATTATCAAAGGCACACTTGACCATGTCAGTGCGTTCAGCTCCATTACTCAGCAGTCGAATCATAAATGGATTAGCTTTTAATATTTTTGTGCAGAATTAAATCTTTAAACTAAACAACCATTATTTGTCATTTTGGTTGGTGTTCAATTCCATTACATAATTCTCAAACAGACACATCAATTGAATTCCTAAAGCGACCTCTCCTCCATGTCCAGAAATATCTTTAACCAAACAATTATTATTAGTCATTTTTTCATGGATATTGCATAATTTTATTATCCAAAGACACACACTAGCCCTCATAATTACTAGTTGGCCTATTGCTAATATTAATTAGGGTCTGCAGGTATAATAGCAATAAGCTTGGCCTGAAGGCTGAATTTCTCAGGACTGGCCACACTGAAGGGCCACTGGGGTTCCACTCAAGCGATAGCGTTACACATTATTTATTTCTAAAAAAATGAAAATGTACCTTTAAAATACAATGTGTTCAATAATTTTGTGTAGCATATCACAATTCTCTATTGCGGTCTTCAATAGATTTTAATATCTTTTTTCTAAATATCAAAAAAATTTAAAAAACAAAGACAAATACTTGGTTTGTTCATTCTATTACAATCAATTTGTTTTGAAATACTTGAAACATTATAAGATCAAAAAAGGAAAAAAATATTCTTACTAGGGAGTTTGAATTAATTTTTTTTCTAAATCTTTTGCACTATCTGTGGTGTCGGGGTAATATTGCATACCAGCTATAAGTTGAATCCTTCTTCCTTCTTCTGAATTAGAAAAAAAGAATAAGGAGATTATAATATGTGGGAAATCTGAAAAGAGTCACAAAATTTAATTCAAATTTTTATCTCTATATAAAGTTAGGCATCTATATATCTATAAGGTTGAGTTATTTTCTTGCTCTGGCATTGATATTAAAAACCTACTTTTTCTTTTTGAAAATTATTGAAATGAACATTGTAATATACTCAGTTGTGGATATGCGAGCGGCGATATGAAGGTTAACTGACATATTAACATATTCATCAAGTGGCTTTGTGTTTTGTCTGGAACGATTTCCATTAAATTTTATTTTAGAGTTGGGAAGGCTCCCAGTATCCTACTTGGAACCATCTTTTTTTTTTTTTTTTACATGGAAGTCACCAGTTATCAAGGCCCAGAAGTCACTCGGGGATAAGGGTTATTGCGTGTACAGTAATCAATGAGATTATATCATAGTAATCGTTAGTAATGGAGATTTTATAAAGTGGATTACTTAAAGGGACGGTTTGTTAGGAATTTGTTTATCTTGGACTTGAAGACATCCAAGTTGTGGTCAGGTGGGAAATAGGCAAATGGAAGAGAGTTCCACAGGTGTGCACGCCTAAGAAAGAAGATTTGTTCATGAAATCTACATTTGGATTTAGGCACAGAAAAAGAGTGGGGAAAATTATTGACAGTGGTTTCAGCTAGACGGGTGTTTTTCGTGAAAGATTGGCGAGGGGGACCAGAGACTAGAGCTCAGATGAGTTCTTGCCATGGAAATAACGATAAAACAAAGACAGGCTTGCAACGTCTCTTCTGTGAGAGAGAGAGGTTGCAGGGAAGAGAAAAGGGCATCCCCTACTAGGCTACAAAGTCAATTTTGCACTCTGTCAAGGCAGGATAGGCTGTTTTTAGCAGCTTCTGCCCAGATGTGGCAGCAGTACTCCATCCTTGGACGTACTTGGCTTTTATACAGATAGAGAATTGCATCAGCAGTGAGATATCTACTGGAGTGGTAGAAGGATCCCACCATTTTTCAGCGACCTTGGCAACAGATTTGATGTATGTGTTTCATTTCAGATCAGGAGTAAAGGTCAATCCCAGAAGCTTGTCAAAACATGGAGCCTCCCCAAGACAAGAGCCATCCATTTCAATTGATGCCAGATGGGGATCAGAGCATTGATGACGTAAAGATAGAAGCTTGGTTTTAGATGCATTAAAAGTAATCAGCCACCTCTTCCCCATTATACCACACGCACAAAATCAGAGTAGAGAGAATCAAAGAGAACTTTGTCATTTACAGCCTTTGATGTGTTGCCATAGATGGTTGTGTCATCAGCATAGATGTCAACGAATGACTTAAGTATGTGTTTTGGGAGATCATTGATGTAGATCAGGAAGAGAGTTGGGCCCAGGATGGACCCTTGAGGGACACCAGCATTAATACTGTGGGCTTCTGATTTCTGCCCATCAACCACTACTCTTATGAGCCTATCAGAGAGAAATGGTATAATAATTGAGAAAACATTTCCAGTTATACTGTAGCTGGAAATCTTGTGAAGTAGGCCTTTATGCCATACCTTATCGAAGGCCTTTGATATGTCAAGAGCAATTGCCCTAGAAAGGAAGCCTTTATTGAGAGATTCACTAATCCTATAAGATATAACCGTTAGCACATCTGCTGTAGATCTAGCAGAACGTAAACCATATTGCATGTTACTAAGAAGGTTATTTCTGCTGAGATGGTTGACTACTTCTTTATTTAATATGGATTCCAGCAACTTACTCATGGCACACAGGAAACTTGTTGGTCTGTACTGAAAGGGAGATGACCTGTCACCTGAGTTCTTAAAAAGGCATGTGAGAACAATCTGGAAAAGATTAACAGATCTTATGGAAAACCAGGAGACATACCTCACGTAGTTGACAAATGTGTGTCTGTGGTAAATTTTACAAAACTAGAAATATCCCAGAATAGAAGTCTGAACTGGTTGATTTTCCAGGTGCACACTCGCCAAACATGATTGAGGTTATGGGTTATGAGATCCATAAACTGGGGAGGCTAAATAGCAGTATTTGAAGTTCCTGGCAGTGATCCAAGGGTTAGGTTGAGCTAGCCAGTCCGTGACAAGGCTAATAAAGCACAACAGGGCACAGTTGAGTATGTTTTATGAAGACTGTTAAATATCATCCTAAAAGTATTAGCCAATTAATTATTTTAATAAATGTTTGTCCTCATGTGCACTATAGTAAGATTGTTTTTATATGCTTAATATCTATCATTAAACCATATATTTGGAATATCTAAATTTAGATCTTTAGAGTCCTTGTATTTTTGTAACTTTATCTTTTGAAACAATTTCTTTTTTATATTTAACAGAAGATTGTATATCTTATCTAAATGTTATTTATATATTTATAAAACATTGTGTTAGTAATTCATCTCATTAACTATTTCTTATTCTAGTATTTCAATTGCGTAATATTGTTTGTATCAGTTCATGACTGTGTTAGTTTAAAACAGTGGTTCTCAACCTTTTTTTACTCATGGTCCCCTTTTCCCTTCTTTTTATCTTGGTGGACCCCTTCATAACTATTGGTCATAAGACAATCTTCTATTTTAGACTCATATAAATTTTGAGGTCTTAATAATCAAAGAAAGTTTTAAATGAAAACTAATTTAATGCAAATAAAGTATCCTACAACAACTATAATAATTATGATAATGATAATAAGTTTTATGTTTTGGCTGTGGACCTCCAGAAATATTCCATGGACTCCTAGGGTCCATGTGGACCTCGGTTGAGAACCCCTGGTTTAAAACAACAATAGCTACCTGAATGGGTCAGTAACATCCATTTATATACAAATTTTTATATTTACCTTGAATTAGTACTTTGTCATCGTTATGGCACTGTACCTCAATTTTGAATGATTGTCCTTTATCAATATACAGAGCTTCTTGGTTTGGCATAAAAGCTAGTTTAGTGGCCAATATTTGAGGCAAGCCATTTATCCAGTAACCATCATAGATAATTCCCGAGGAATGCGTCATGTAACCCATACCACTCATTACATCATTTGCCCACTGACCCTACAAATAGTAAAATCATATTTATTTAAAGGAAATCTACAGATAACACTGTAAATAAATTCTTTTAAACGAAAACAGAATTGATGTCATTTATAGGAAAATAATATTCTTGTGGATTGGCTGAAAATAGTTTGTCATACCTGAACTTAATTTTCTGACGATTAAAAAAAAACAAAAAAACTATAGAACATTTTTTTTATCAATTTAAGCTGAAGATGGGGCATTCTACCGGATGTCAGTCATTCCTTGCTATCTCATATATTTCAACTGAGAGTTTTTTTAAGATTCTAATCTCCCTTCAAGTACAATTGTTTGAATCTCTCTTGCACTTGGTTCACCATGTATATTTGCCAGGTAGTTTTTGAAATTCTTTTTCATGAGTCCAGTTGCTTCTATAATTACTGGGATGATAGAGATCTTCCTAAAATTCCAGTTTCTTTCATGTCATACATAAATGACCTTGGTGTTTTGTTATCTTTCCCCTCTTAGCTCTGTTTAACCCAGCATCATTAAATGTGTGTGTGTGTGTGTGTGTGTGTGTGTGTGTGTGAATACTTTGCATGTAATTTGAAACTACTATTTCACCCATGCATTTCAATACTAATGTCATGTATTCCATTCTATTTTTGTACACGTTGTCGGAGACAACTATAAATAAAAAACCTGTTGGACTTGTAATATCAAGTAGTATCTGTCCTGTCATCATGAGGCCATTCTCTTAGGCAATAGTTACTTCTTGAGGGTGACGGGGTGCAGTGTAATATTTGTTCAATTGTCATGAACCAATACATAAGAATATCAAAGAGAGATTCAGGAAAGGCTGTTTCTGATATGGGAGGAGAAAATAAGTTATAGTTCTTCACAAAAAATGTCTTAAGGATAGCAAGAGGAGCAAGATTTAAAGCCAAGAAAGAAGGTAAGCAAGCCAGGTTTCCGGTCATACTACAGAGGGTGACAAAAAAAAAATGAAGTATTCAGAATAGCTAAACAGATGACAAATATAATTATGGATATTGTTGGAGAGAAATGCATTCGTGATGACAATGGAATACAAGTAACAAATGAACAGGACAAGAAATCTGCAGCTGTAACAGCATTCACCTGGAGTATGTTGAGCAAGCATCAAGTAAGTTCACTGCATCCCATATCAAGGCAGTCCATTCCTGCAGATCGGGATCTGATTTTTTGCATGCGTCAAGATACTTCAAAATGCTACTATGAGATTGCTTTCATGCAACTGAAAAAAAATCAAAAGTTGCAAAAGCAGTAGCTGATCCAACTATAAGAATGGAGAAAGAAATGGTACAGGAAACTGTGTATAAGATGGAGGACTCTAAGGCTATGTTGTAGAAATGTTAAAGGCTGTGAGTGAAACAGGCACTAATATGCTCACAGACTTGACAAATATGATCATAAAACAAGAGATTATCTTAAATGACTGAGAACTTAGTACAATTGTGAATTGTTACAAGGGTAAATAGAGATCTCTAAACAAACGTAATTACAGAAGTTTAAAGTTGATGGAAAGCTTTTTAACACAGAGTCAAGAGATATTGTCTGGTGGGCTTTGCATAAACTAGAGGCAACCGAGTGGTCAGTGAAGGTTGTTCAAACAATGAACAGAAATGTTCCAAATCATGTTAGAATTAACAGCACAATTTTAGTGGCTTTAATGCTAAGTAGTAGTATATTAGGGTTCTGTACTACATGCTTTTGTCTGTGTCTTATAATCATTGACAAGAGAGTTGTGTACGGCTTGTCTGGAAGAGACACTGTATACTGATGATTTACTTCTTGTATGTGATACAATAGAAAATCTACTTGTTAAGGTTAAGACATGGAGGAATTCTATGAACAGTAAAAGAGTGAATTTTATCAAGCCCAAAGTGATGACTAGTAGTTGTAGTGTAGTAAAGCACCAGAAAAAGGAAAGTTCCTCTGCTCAGTTTGTGGAAAGGGAGTCGAGTGCAATTCAATATTTTGTGGTACTTGTAAGTATTAGGTACACAAGAAGTGCAGTGAACTTACTGGTAGGTTTTTTTTTTTTTTTTTTTTACATAGGCGCCAACACTTATCAAGGCCGATAGGCCACTCAAGGATAAGGGTTAAAGAGTGTACAGTAGTCAAAAGGACAATATAGTAATCGATAGTAATGGAAGTTCGGTAAATTTGTTAACTTAAGTGGAACGGCTCATCAGAAACTTGTTCACGTTGGACTTGAAGACAACCATATTATAGACAGCTGGGAAGCAGGAAAACGGAAGACAATTCCACAGGCGTGCAGTTCTAAGAAAGAAGCTTTGTTCATGGAATTTACGTTTAGGTTTAGGCACAGATAAAGAGTGGGGGGAATTATTGATAGTGTTTTCAGCTAGTCGAGTGTTTCTTGTGAAAGTTTGGCGAGGGGGGACCATAGATTGAAGCTCAGACGAACACTTTCCATGGAAATAACGATAAAGCAGAGACAAACTCGCAACATCTCTTCTGTGAGATAGAGGTTGCAGCGAAGAGAAAAGGACATCTCCCACCAGGCCATGAAGTCTATTTTGAACCCTATCAAGGCAGGAAAAGTCTTTTCTAGCAGTTCCTGCCCAGATGTGGCAACAGTATTCCATCCTTGGACGTATCTGGCTCTTATATAGATAGAGAATTGCATCAGCAGTGAGATATCTACTGGATAGATAGAAGGATCTGACAATTTTTCCAGCGGCCTTGGCAACAGATTTGATGTATGTATTCCATTTAAGATCAGGAGTAAAGGTCAAGCCCAGAAGCCTGTCAAAACTTGAGGCCTCCCCAAGATGAGAGCCATTCATTTTAATTGATGCCAGATGGGGATCAGAACGTTGATGATGTAAAGATAGAAGCTTGGTTTTAGATGCATTAAAAGTAACCAGCCACTCCTTTCCCCATTGTACAACGTGATCAAGATCAGAGGAGAGAGGTTGAGTGATGATGACCAGTTTACATGCAAGAAGTGGAGATGGATGGGTACTTAGATGTGGAAAAAGTATATTTGGAGGTTGTTCAGAAGTTTTGTTAACTTGGTGATATCATTGGAGCACAGGGATGATCTGATGATAGTGTTATTGTAAGAGTTGATGGATGCCATAACTAATCAGCAGAGTGTTACATCCGTTGACCAAGGGAAGAGTCTATTAGGCATTATTATTTTTTTTATTTGTTTTGGGATAATTATATGCCAGATGGAAGAAAAAGATGTGATGAATCAACGTTGTTAGTAATCATTTATTTACAGTTTTTAACATATATTTTGAAAGTGAATCAGTATAAACATTTAATGTACACTTTCTTCAAAACATGTTTATCAGAAACCTTCAAAAGAAACTGTCCATTATAATGTATTCACCAGAAAATAATAAAAACTTGCAAATCATAAAAGCGCAAATATTAGGTTCACACAAAAATAATATCGTTTTTTAATGTTCAACTTCATGTCAAAAAACGGCATTATTTTTGCACCAACCTAATAAAAATTTCATATGATAAATAGTAGAAAAATTATGTATTCAAATAATTATAGAATGAAATATGTTCATATATGGGAAATTATTATTACGGAATAATGGATGAAAAACAATTTTAGGGAGTTGAGTTAGTGTTTTTCGGGCACTCCCTAATAAAATAAATAATTTGACACAAGCTACTGAATAAACAAACAAACAACTTTGTAAAACTTAACAAGGAAAAGGTTTATTGAAGCGAGTCAGGGTAAGATGCCCAAAAGATACAACTTGGATAAAACTTTCTGCCTTTGTCCGGTAGTTATTCCCAAGTGGGAATCGTCGATACCGGTGTAGGCAGAGAGGGAGAGTGAGGAAACAGGTTCGCTCTCTTTGGCATCTGGCTGGAAAAAAAAGGAGGAGTTTTTCTCGTCCGGAACAGAAGCAGTTAGAGTTCCTTAGGGGGTAAGGAAGGTCCCTGTGCTATGCCTCTGATTGGTCAGTATGTGCCATATCGCACAGTCAGGGGAGGCCCTGACGCACAAGAAAAGTGTTCTATTTGTTTCTGCTACACAATCATTCATAGGCCAGTATTTAAAACCTCTGCTACACCCTGCACGAATGCATTTTTCAAACCTTCAATCTCTTCCTCTTCCTATCACCGACATAAGCAGAACCAGGACTACTATCTCTGTTAAGGTGCATACGGCTTACCCTGAAATTTCATATTAGGAGTCTTTCAAATTCACATATCTCATCCACCAAAACTACATGGAACAATGAAAACTGTTAACAGGACAAAACTTAAAAGCAAAATCCATAAAATACCATCTTTTTTTGCAACAACCTTTTCTTCTTTTCATCCTTCTTTTCTCTTTAAGTTATATAAAATTTGATATAACTACATCATTATTTCTTCTTTTTTGCATCATCACTTGTTCTGTGAGCCTTAAACAGTGAACCAAAAATTTTATCTTATATTTGAACGGGTAAAAATCCCAACATATGTTAGAAAGACAAAAAGAACACAAACCTTATAAAAAGTTCCATCTGAAGTTTTAAGATATCCATGACCATGTCGTTGACCTTGTACCCAACCGCCTTCATAGATGTCACCATTCCTTAAAAACATGTATTTATACAAGTTAATATTTACATAGACATTATTTACTTACCATATTTTCCAGAAAGATTTTCATTTAAATTCTTAAGACAAGAATATGTAAAAGAGTGATACAAATATGAATTAATAAAGAAGAAAAGCTTTTTTTTTAATTTCTTATTTTATTAAATTAATAAAGAAAACAATTTAGTTTGTGTAGCTTCCTTATAAAAAAAAGCTATTTAATCTTCCTAAAGGTTAATGGAAGCATTGTTGGATTTATATTTTCTTATAATAAATTAGTAAAATAAGTTGAATATTACAAATAGACATCTGACTGAGCTTCAATCCATACCCACTCGCCAAACTTTCACAAGAAACACTTGTTGAGCTGAAAACACTATCAACAATTTGCTTTACTCTTTATCTGTGCCTAAACCTAAATGTAGATTCTATGAACAAAGCTTCTTTCTTAGAACTGCACGCCTGTGGAACTGTCTTCCGTTTTCCTGCTTTCCAGCTGACTATAATGTCTTCAAGTCCAATGTAAACAAGTTCTTGATGAGCCGTTCCACTTAAGTTAACAAATTTACCGAATTCTCATTACTAATGATTACTATACTGTCCAATTGACTACTATACACTCTTTAACCCTTATTCTCAAGTGGCCTTTGGGCCTTGATAAGTGGTGATGCCTATGTAAAAAAAAAAAAAACCTTTAATTATGTGTTTCAATATTTAATATTCAAGTCTTGTTATTGTCTTCAGCAAAACATGTTATATCGATTTACAAATTAGTATATCTGGTTCAGATATGATTGTGGTGCCTATTATTAGTTTATATGCACTGTTTACTGTTGTAGAGTGATAACAGACCCCATGACAAGTTTGTATTCGAGTATAAAACAATATTTAAGATTGAACTAAATTTGAGAAGCTGAAAGGGTTATAACTACATTGTATTTTTATTTTTGTTATCTTGTGCTATGTGAGAGCAAGAACAAAAAGACATATAGTTTGTTTCTTAACCCTGTGTTCCCGTAGGATACAACATTTACGATTGGACCAAATTTGACATCATTAATATTGAAACTGGGACGAGAAATCTCAATAACTATGTTGTATTTGTATTTATTTATTTTTTATTTTATGCTGTATTATATGAGAGCGAGAATAAAAAGATATGTAGTGTACTTTCCATCCTTGTGTTCAAGCATATTAATTTTATTAACTGTTCGTGTAAGATACAACATTTACCATTGAACTAAATTTGATATCATTAATCTGAAAATTGTGGCAAAAGGAAAAAAAAAATCTCCATTTTTAAAGTACAACAAAGGTATCGGCTGTTCATTATATAATGTAAATGAATTAGCTAATTCACACGTTCAATGGAAAAGTATATAAATATATGTATATATGAAATCAAGAAAACCTTGAGAGAGTAAACAATGTGATGGACATTTGAGCTTTACAATTTATTGTATTATGTGTCACAAAAGAAATTTCACATCTACTTTATTTCATTATATTTGTTCTAAATATAAATCTATGGTTTAAATGTCTGCATACTTTGGTTACAAAATACTGTTGACACAGATCCAGTTTGTTGCAAAAGTTAACATTTTGTTAAAATCTAGCCTCAACTTAAAATGCTTACTAAGACTTAATGATTTTGGTGTACAGTTATAATGGAAATTTATTTTTCTAAAACATGTGTATGCTATATCCCTCTTGACAATATTAAGTCAGTTGGATTCTCAGAGTAACATAATATTAATTTCCTATGTAACAACTGAAGATACTTCTCATCTTACAAGATTAAGCAATATTAATACCGACGGTTATATAAGAAACAAATAGAAAATTTCAAAACGAAGACGTTTGTGAAAGCAATCAATTTATATATCTTACAAGTTAATACAAACTCAAATAACATGCCTTCAAACTCTTTTCTCTGCTCATAAATAAAATAAAATTGACTTTTTTTTAAAAATTACATTTTCACCCCAAACAAGGCACATTGCCATTTGGTGTAGGGGGCTACTATCAGTGGCAACAACTACTGGGGTACTATGTGGGGATTTGGGCAACAAGATGTCAGTTCATGTTACACTTGAATTTCTGCATGTCAGTACAGTTGGGGAAGCAGGAACCTGGAATGGAATTCCAGAGTCTAGCGGTTCTGGGGAAGAAACTACTGGAGTAGAAAGATCTTTTACATCTAGGGATCTCTACTGTGTGGGGGTGGGATTTAGTTGCCTGTCGGGTTTGTCGAGGGTGTCTACGTCATGGGGGCACAAGAGTCTGCAATTCGCTAGAGCATTCACCATTAAAATACTTGTAGAACAGGCAGAGGGATGCAACATTTCGTCGATGGGACAGAGGCTGAAGCTTAGATGCCAGTTCAGGGCCTATCAGATTGGTGACTCTCTTTTGAACCTTGTCTAGGAGCAAGAGACTAGCAGCAGATGCACCAGCCCAAATGTGACAGCAATACTCCATACATGGGCGAACGGTGGCCTTGTAGAGGTACAGGATACTTTCAGGTATTAGTAGTTTTCTAGCACGGTAGAGAGAGCCCACCTTCCTCGCAGCGGCCCTGGCAATGCTCTCGATGTAATTGAATTTTGAATACAGCCTAGTTGTGTTAAAGATGCATTAAAAGTTTTATTGTTTTTCAGAAAAATATGTGTCACTGACAATGGCCAGAAACTTTAAAGTAATTTTTCAGTCTTTAAACTCTCGATTATAAGAAAGTAATATCTGCCTTATCTTTTTTATTTGTTTGTAATCATGATGAAATCTAAAGCCAGATTATAGAAACTGTACGAGCCTTTTTCAAGCCTCACACAAAACACACATTCACATTTCAAGCTATGTCATATACATACGCGCACACAAACATACGCGCCCATGTCCACACACGTACACATATTCACGTTCGCGTACATACACTCACATTCACGTGTGTATACACACATGCTAACGCACACACATGTACTCGCACACGAACGCACACATGGACGACGTACTTCCGCTTTCTGGGGAAATATACACATGCGCAAAACACCACCGGAAACGAGTATAAAACAAAGAGACAAGCTGTTTCTAACCCTTTTAGGACCAACTCTCGACCAGAGAGGTTGGGCTAACCAGCCACCTCCCTTTCGGGAGGTGCACGCTCGCGCGCGTCAACACCCCTGCGACTATGTATGGGGCACAAGCTAACAGACCGTATGTACACATTCACACTCTTTCTCTCTCTATCTACTACTGGTCCCTGAGAACACCTTTGCGTAGCTGACTGCTAACTGATGTCAACTCTCTATCCTCTTCTTTGTCTACACGCTGGACTATCATTCTCATTTCCACTACAACACTCATTTCTCTTCCCACGCGCGAACAAACGATAGTGAGATGAAAACACGTTTCCTATTCTTCTACAACACCAACCCCGCAACAAACATTGCTTACACACACGCGGACATGAACACATGTTATAACTAAAACGTTCATTCTTTCAACAGCAAATAAACGACGTTTATCTTATCCATCAATTGAGTCTTTGTTTCCTTCAATTCCATTCGTTTCATTATTTTCTTGTGGCGAGCTAGGGTATTATACCCTGGTCCGCTACAAAACTCCTGCCCCATTTAGTGGTCAGAATTAAATAGAAACCCTCCTCTTATTTTTACAATTAATTGTATATGATGTCTCTCTTCAGTTCCAAGAGATAATGGATGCCCCCTGTAAAGGTAGCTCCACGTGTAATTGTGAAGCTAGAGTTGTGCAATCTCAATCAAAATCTCCTGAATTGGCACAGCTTGAGTTCAGTGCCAAAGAGAAATGTTAGACGACTGGAAACAACGTCAACATAAGTAGAGAGCATAAACAGCACCTGGAATTCCCAAATGGTTACTCATTTTAGTACTGACCAGTTTCAACATTGCTTAACTTTAGTGATCTAACAGAAATCGGTGTATCAATGTGATTATGCCGTACATAAAATTGTTATAGCATAATTGCAATAGCTTAAAATAAAACGAAGTGTAAAATAATCTATTAAAACCATTATTTATTTGAAAAATCAATTCTGTTGGAATACACTGTTTTTGTTTGTAAAAATGTTGGCCTTTTTAATTTATTGTTAATAGTTGAAAAAAAAAAGACCTGTTTGGTGATTATTTGAAATCTGAAAAGAATTTGAACGCCTTTAAACTATTGAATACAAAATCAAACAAAACAAAAATGAAAGTCAAAAAAATCACAAACAATGCTGGTTAAACAAAACAAATCTATCTACTTAACAAAAAAATAGTGTTCAATCAGATAGCTCATAGTATCCAACAGAATCATAGCCACAAGCATTAATACATACCAAATGGTTTTTAAAGCAGGTGTATCTTGAAGTTTTAACTTGATCTTGCAAAAGCACTCACACTGGATGGATAGTATAGAAGGTAGTCTGGTTCATTGAGGTGTAAGATGTCTAATTCTTTCGTCGAAGAAGTACATTACATTTACATTTACATTAAATAAAAAATGAGGTTTACCTTTTCCATTTTTGTAAATAAAAAAAAAATAATAAAAAGTAACAAAAATCGTTTGGCCTAATTTAAGGTTAACAGTTTTCTGTGATATCAACCTTTGCTTTAATTTTTGGTCTCAGCCTAAATGAGTTAACATGAATGCCAACAATTAATATTCCATGCAAGCAGCAGTCTTTTGTGTTTGCTAGCCTAATGTTTCTAAATTAATAAATTTGTAAATTTTTTTCCACCTAACCTAACTTAGCTTACAAACAACATTATATATATATATATATATATATATATATATATATATATTAGTAATTTATAAAATATATATGGTGATTAAGCTACACTGAATATTCTGCGTTTCATCCACTATAGGATTCGTCAGGCTTATGCGCATAAGCCTGGCGAATCCTATAGTGGATGAAACGCAGAATATTCAGTGTAGCTTAATCGCCATATATATTTTATAAATTACTAACTAGCTCTACCTACGTATTGAGCACTTTTGAAGTAAATACTTAAAGTTTACGCATAAATCTATACTTTCGTATATTAATTTTATGTGAGTAAATGAAGTAGTTATATATATATATATATATATATATATATATATATATATATAAAGCTGAACGTCTGTGTGTGTATGTGTGTCTGGTCACGAATAGGCTCCTCTATGGTTGATTATTTTTAAAAACTGATTACAGATAATGATAGAAGATGTATCGAGGATCAGGAATGGGCATGTTTGATCTGGCAGAACGGTGGTTCATAATAATTGTGGGGTCTGCGTTTGTGCCTGGGCCTCAAAGTATGGAAATAAAAAATGAAAAAAAAAACGTTTACAAGGGTTTTTGATATAGATGTACATAAGAATACTTTGATAAATATGTTTCAGCTTAAATAGGGTGGTATAATAAAATTGTGGGGTCTGCGTTCGTGCCTGTACTCCATGGAAATATGGCAAAAACTTTATCTATTTGCGTAAGTATACTTTGATAATTATGTTTCAGTTTGAAAAATATGGTATAATAAAATTATTGGGTGTTCGTTCGCGCCTGACCTCCATAGAATGTAAATATGTCACAAAGTTTAACAAGGTTTTTTAAAAGGGGCGAGGGTCCACATTAACACCTTAACTTAATTTACGTTAGCTTTTATTTATTTTTTTTAGTTGAATCATATTGTGTCGAATAAATTCACCTCATAAATTCATCTTCTTATTAAAGTGAAAGCTCCCCCCCCCCAAAAAAAAGTCGGAACGTTAGACAATTCAACACAAATTTTGCATAACTCTGTTTTTTTCCTTCTCCATTTGCACGTGGCACTCTTTCGAAAATAGATGAATAGATAAATAATAAAAAATAAGAACGTTACTGGTTATCGTGTCAAAAAAAGGAAAAAATCCTGCTCACGTGATTACATGTCTTTTTAAAAACATTTACATAACCTTTTTATTTTTATTTATATATCTGTTTAAGCTTTTTTTGTCAGTGTACTAGAAGGAATTCAGTTGATTACAACCTTTTCTGTGTGTTCTTTACATTACAATAGTACAACCCTGAATCCGACGGCGCAATACTACACCGTTCAATACTGTAAAACTGAAACGAAGCTGTTCTGCTTGAAAAGGGCACCATTTTCTTCTTATTCATATTTATATCGATTCTTTGCTTTAAAAAACTAAAGTAATTGCATGTTTACTTTTTTAATATCCCATTTTGCTGTTTTGAATTATTTTACTAAAGCTTCATTATTTTTCAAAACTGTTTCTCTGTTTTTTGATATTTCGTCACTATTATTTAGTAAGTGTTTAGCAGAAAAGTCAACAAACGACTACCCGAAAAAATAGATATACAAGAAATAAATGTTACCATAGTCAATAAAAGTTCAGTTCATGTGTTTTTTTTGTTTTGAAATAGTTTTTAATGCTCTTTACCTGAAATAATTTCAGCGAACCGAAATTAAAACGAAATTTGAGGTGATAACTACTTAAATGAATTTTTATATAAACTACACATACCATAATCGAATATTCTTCAAGCACAAAATAACAGAAAACATTAAAATATGTTTATAAATATTCCTTACATTGACAGAACTCTCTTAAATTGTTAACACAGAATGCTCAAGTGCCCCTCCTTCAAAATGAAAATGGGGCTCTCCATTTCAAAGTCGCTGCCATTTTGATTTTTTTTTAAACCGGTGAATTAAAAAAAAAAAATTGTTTTACAAACTACTTAAAAATACAAACCAATGAACTTTTCTACCATAAAAGTAACTTCTATTGACTATGGTAACATTTATTTCTTGTATATTTATATTATTATATGTATAACATTTTCTCTTTGTAAGGAAACATCATTTTGTTGGTCACTCTTGGCTACGAATGGAAACAAAGTTGATATATATTTTCGCGAAAATTATCTTTACTTTCATCATATTTTGCTTAGGGTAAAATTTTTGAGTATCAAAACCTATCTCTTTACAACCCCCTCCTTTTCATAACCTATCATACTTTCATCAATCACAGTCCATTTTCTGTAGGCTGTTTTTGAACCCAGTCAACGATGGGTACTTCTGCTAGTATATATATATAATATAAAGCTGAACATCTGTGTGTGTGTGTGTCTGGTCACGAATAGGCTCCTATATGGTTGACTATTATAGAAAACTGATCACATATAATGATAGAAGATGTATCGATACACAGGAATGGGTATATTTGATCTGGCATAATGATGATTCATTAAAATTGTGGAGTCTGCGTACGCGCCTGGTCCACAAAGTATGGAAATAAAAAATCAAAAAATTAAAAAAAAAACGTTTACAAGTGTTTTTGATATAGATGTACATAAGAATACTTTGATAAGTATGTTTTAACTTAAATAGGGATGGTATAATAAAATTGTGGGGTCTGTGTTTGCGCCTGGCCTCCATAGAATGGGAATAGGCACAAACTTTAATAAAGACTTTTCATATATATCTGCGTAAGTATACTTTGATAATTATGTTTCAGTTTGAAGAAATATGGTATAATAAAATTATGAGGTGTTCGTTCACGCCTAACCTCCATAGAATGTAAATATGTCACAAAGTTTAACAAGGTTTCTTAATATAGATCCACAGAATATTGTGATAAGTGTTTCCGTGTGAACAAGTATGGTGTAATAAATTATGGGGTTTATCTATTTTATTTTTACTTTCATCATATTTTGCTTTGGTTTTGATACCCCCAAATTCGAAGCTATCTCTTTACAACCCTTCCTTTTCATAACCTATCATACTTTCATAAATTAGAGTCCATTTTTTGTAGGCTGTTTTTGAACCCAGTCAATGATGGGTACTTTTGCTAGTATATATATATATATATATATATATATATATATATATATATATATATATATATATATATATATATATATATATATAAAGTTTTAAATAAAATACTAGGCGGAAGTTTCTCGAGAGCTCTTTCGGCTATCATCTCGTCAGGAGTAAATCGATAGCAATCTAAATAAATAGCATGTTCCATCGAAGATCAGACAAGGGAGGATGGGGTTTGGTGGTCTCCCTCCTTCTGCAGCCTTGGACTCTGCTATTGGCCAGCATTTGGTTGACAACCGTACTGTGCTGATAGATATAAAATAGATTGGTTCGAGGTGCTACATAGAGCGAACTCCAAAAACCATTTAAAGATTTTGGAGGCCGTCTCTATCGCGGTGCGTCAACCTTCTTTGTGCCGGCAAAAAGAAACATCAAACGCATTGTTTCTCTTTGGGGAACTTTGAATTTTTTCTCCCGCTTTTTTTTTTTTTTCTTTTCTCCCTCGTTGTGCCAGTATTTTTAATTGTTTTTAAACGTAAATAAATTTAATTAATGTCCCCGTACGTTGGCACATTTAATAAGTTCCCCAATTGAACTCTTTATTTTCGTTACAATCTTATTTAGATTGCTATCGATTTACTCCTGACGAGATGATAGCCGAAAGAGCTCTCGAGAAACTTCTGCCTAGTATTTTATTTAAAACTATATACAAACTCTGTACCTCTAAACATTTATTTATATATATATATATATATATATATATATATATATATATATATATATATATATATATAAACGATTTGATTGGGGAATCTTAAGTAGGACTACCCCTAGTGTGTTTATGGTATGATGATGAATGAGAACTCTAGTTACAATTAGCATAGACCAAGCAAAGGTACAGTGACGAGGATGATCATAGACCCCTCCCTCCCCATTTTATTGATTGTTGTGCCTAATTTTTTGTTTATTAATTTTCTTTTGCAGAATAAAAAATATATCACTCAAAACGGCTTGTGCTTCTATTATATGACATAAGATTTTTAATTACCATATATATATATTAATCTACAAACACTTATAAATAGATTTAGGTATTCTTAATTTGCATTTTGAAAAAAAGTTTCTAATAAATTAATATTCTGTAATTTACATTTGTAATTTGCATTGACATATTTTCTTATAGTTGCAATAGTTTCATTAATACAGGGTGACCCAACAAAACGGGCCCCCACTCTAATTAGGCCCCGTTTCTTAGTGTTTTGTCCGAACGAAATTTAACACAGTGTATTCTTTGTCCTAGCTCCCACTGGGGTCTTGGTGTACTCACGGTCGTTGATTCTGCCATGTCCTGTAAAATAAGGGCAATCGGTGAATAAATAATGGAGATATCACGTTTTTTTGGGGGTCATCCTGCAGTAAAATGTCTGATGTTGCTGGGATTTGGTTATATGGAAATATACCTCATCAGCTTATGCTCAAAGCAGTAGGCACACAAAGTTAACTGTTAAAACTGCAGCATGTATACTAACCGACAACATGACAGCTATGGATACCTGCGCCATGATCGGGCTGCTTAGGCATTACTAAGCCATCACAATACACCTGTCCAAAACCTTGACATCTATCTGACTATTATAACCAAACCATCAAATTGGGAAAGTTGTAAATTGCTCTTTCTTAAAGTGACTTTCTAATACGTTTCCAGAAATTATTTGATATAAGTGTAACCTCACTGCTGGTATTAATTTGCATATCCACACCAACATTGTTAATTTTATCTTTCAATGTAATACCTTTTTTCTTTTGTTCAGTTTTCTCTACATTTTTATTTTTGTTTTTTTTTTAATTAAAAGATTTCCATGATATTCTTTTTTTGTATTACAGAGGTGTCACCACTAATCAAGGCCTGAAGGCCACTTGACGATAAGGGTTAATAAGTGTACAGAGGTCATTGATACAACAGTAGTGATATTTAGTGGTGGAAATTGGGTAGGATTTGATTATTTAAGAGGACTGCTGAACAATATTGTAGTCAACTGAAAAGCAGGCCAGTGTAACAGAGTTCTGTGGGTGGGCAGTTCTAGAAAAGAAGGCTTGTTCATGTAATTTGCATTTTAATTTAGGCACAGATAGAGTGTAAGGGAAATTAAAAATGTAGGTAGATGAGTGTTTTTTGTGAAGATTTGGTGGAGTGAGACTGTGAATTGAAGCTCAGAAGAGCACTTACCATAAGAATAATGATAGAGCAGAGACAGGCTCACAACATCTCTTTTGTGAGAAAGAGAAAAGGGCATCACCTACTAGATTTCAAAGCCAGTTTTGAACTCTGTCAGAGCAGGATAGGAACTCCGAGCAGCTCTTGCCCAGATTTGGCAACAATACTTCATTTTAGGACGTATCTGGCTTTTATACAGGTAGAGGATTGCGTTGAGAGTAAGATACATCCTAGAATGGAAGAATGATGCAAGCATTTTTCTAGTGACTTTGGCAACAAATTTAATATAGGTTTTCTCAGGTCAGGAGTGAAGGTCAGACCTAGAAGCTTGGCAAAACAGAGACACAAAAGACAAGAGCCATTTATATCAATTGGGTCCAAGTGGGGATCAGAGTGTTTATGATGAAAAGAGAAGTTTGGTTTTTGATGCATTAAAATTAACCAGCCACCTTTTGTCCCATTGTACCATGTGCTCAAGGTCGGAGGATAGAGACTCAGAGGGATCTTGGTTGTTGTTGGCCTTTGAAATGTTACCATGGATTGTTGTCTGCATATATGTTGGCAAAAGAACTTAGATTATAATTTGGGAGATCATTGATGAAGATAAAGGAGAAAGTTAGGCCACTGATGGATCTTTGAGGCATGGTAATGTTGATACTTTGGGTTTTAGACTTCTACTCATTGACAACTTGTAAAAATCTATTGGAGAGAAAAGATTTGATGGTTGAGAAGACATTTCCAGATTTTCCATAGCTGGAAATCTTATGTAGTAGACCTTTATACAAAACCCTATGAAATGTATTTGATATGCCAAGGGTTGCTTTTGAGAGGAAACCCTTGTCAATAGATTCACTGAGCCTATGTGAAACTACAGTCAGTCATCAGCTGTAGACCTCGCAGGACAGAAACCATATTGCTTGTCACTGAGTGGGTTGGTTTGCTGAGATAGCTGACAATTTCTCTATTAAACACAGATTCAAGCAACTTACTCATAACACACAGAAGATTAATTGGTCTGTATTGAGATGCAAAGATCGATCTTCACTATTTTTAAATACTGGGCAAACTAATGAGGTTTTCCAAGGTGTTGGGAATCATTTCTCTTTCATGCATCGATTGAACAGCTTTACAAGAATTAGTGCCAGTTCTGATTGCAGTTTTTTGAGTACTATAACTGGAATATTGTCAGGACCAGTTGCTTTGCTAGCATCAAGATTCTTGATGAGTGTAGCAACATCACAAACAGGTATTCGGATGTTGCTCAGATTATTTTTGGTTTTGGGAGGAAATTTTTGAGTTAGAGGGCCCTGATTGTATAGGATTGATGCAAAGTTCTTTGCAAAGAGTTTGGCTTTGTCAGATGCCTACAAAATCACATCAGGCCCATTGATGATGGTTGGGATAGAGGACATGCATCTATTTAGGACCTTGTTTATTATTCATCAAAACTCATGGGAACCAATCCTCTGTTCTTCTACTTTGGACTTGATGAGCTGAGCCTATGACTCTCTCGTATTTTCTATAATCATTTTACACTTGTTGCTAGCAGTTCTAAAGGAAACTTTAGTTTCAAAACATCTATTTCATTTCAAGCAATTGAAGTAATGATTTTGTGTGCAATGGTGGCAGTACATTCAGGGGTGTATCAAGGCTGGCTGTTCAGTTTCTGTTGAAATTTCTTAGAGGGTTTATAGATGTCTATGCCAATAGATAACCCATCAGTTAAGTCAGATGCTATATTGAACACATTCTTTTGAAACAGGGTATAGAGATAGTTCCAATATGAACATTTGGAAACCATCCCAATCAGCCATCAAATATTAATACACTGTTTGATGGAGAGGGGTATTAGTTTTGTTATACTTTGTTTTTGTCTTTATTGAGACAATTGAGTGATCAGAAGATTCTAGCAGAGACAGAACTGAGAATGAGCATAGTTCAGGGCATATTGCTAGAAAAAGATCGAGAAGACTTGCAAATTGTCCATCACCATTGGATATCCTAGTGGGTTCATTAACAATCTGTGTTAGGTCATAAGCAAGAGAGAAATCATGACAAAATCTTCTTTCATTTTCTGTTTTGTTTGAGTGGACTAGCCATTCAACATTGTGAACATTGAAACCTTCGCATACATGAATGTTAGCCAAGGGATGAGCAGACAGAGTATGATCAATTTGCTTAGCGATACTTTCAAAGATAGTCACTCCATCATTGTGGCAATAGAGAGTAAATATAAATACTGTACTGTGAGAAAGCGCTACTCTAAAGCACATGTAGCCATGTTTGGTGTCTTCTTTAAGGATGTTCCTGCCACAGGGGAAGGTATCTTTAATGTAGGCACATATTCCATGTCCATGGCGATTTTGAGGGTCGGATTTCGATGTGAAATTAGGATAGCCTTTGATGAAGAAATCAGCTAAAGAAGCAAAATGTTAGTTTCACACAAGAACAACTGAATGTAGGAAGTTATGGTTCTGGGTTATCACTTGATTTCTTTGTTGAACTTTTTCATAGTTAGATTCTTGAGTTTGTGGAAAAGGTCAGCAAAGTTATTAAGAGTAGAAAAGAAGAGAAATAAGGGAGAGAGAGCGAGAGAGAGAGAGAGAGAGAATAGACACGTGAGCATGAAGGAAGGAAAATTTTGTAGACCATTGTAAAAGAAAAGCCATAGCAGTTCCCACTAATATAGCATCAAGAGACCCACCAGAAGCTATTGCAGGGTTCAAGCTCCATTCACCAAATGACAATGCAGCAGTTCCAGTATTTTACACCTGCTGATAGAACAGTCTCCTTGGAAGTTACTCCAAGTTTCAGGTTCCTGACTATCAGGAAAACGTTTATGTCCAGCACCCTTAGTGACATGGTAACAAGAATAGAATTAAAAGATAATTTAGTAATCTCTGCCGACTGAGTATATATTGTTTTGTTTTCAACTTTTTCAACATTTTTCTTTATAAATTTGTGCACTGCTTGAAAAATGGTTCTTTTTAAGCAATTTGTACAAGTTTATCAAATAGCTGGGAATTTTTCCCTTTATTTTGTGTTCTTTTCCACAACATCAGTATTTTAAAAAAATATTTTTTAACATATAATTATTGGCGAATATTTTATTTTTATACTGATTATATTTTTGTATTAATTCTTATATTTGTATGAAGTCAATGCAAGTATTTAAAGACATATTTTCTTATTTGTAGTTGTTCCATTATTTTAATCAGTGTAATGCATTGCATATGTTATGAATATCTAAAAAATAACAAAATGTAAGAAAAATAATAAGAAAAATAAAATTTATGATATAATACAGTTTTATCAGTTTAGTCTATTCTATATAACAAACTGACTTATCATCCTTATTCTCACTTTTGCTATTTCAAATTATAAAATGGCAGATCAATAATAACAATGTTTATTTATAAAAAATAGTTTTAGCTGATCTTCTCGCTTAGTTTTTGTAAGTTTTATTAATTTCAACACGGCACATAATTATGCAATAGTGGCTTTACTTAAAGTGCATTTTTTGATATCCAATTATAATGCACAAATACAGCACATACGAGTATATCTAATTAAGCTTAACTGAATTAAGTTCTCTTGAATTATCTGTTCTTCTTATTCAAGCTTTTCAAATTCACTGATGAGAGAGAGAAAGAGAGAGAGATAGCAGGGGAGATAATTTATTGATTCTATCCTGAAAGCTTGAATATGACAAAATGGACACTTAATAATGTAATTTCAAACCACTTGTGTCTGTCTTCTGTTCACACTCTTGACGCTTGATACAGTGACTGGTTTCTATGACCCATATTTCATGGCCTATTTACATCAAATGAAATCACACATTCCAAAACCTTTCCTTTCATAATGCAATCATTTTTGTCGATAAAAAGTCAATACTGCACTTTATAAAACTTTCATCTTTTATTTATTTATTTATTTTAATTTTTTTTTACACAGGAATCACCACTTATCAAGGTCTGGAGGCCACTTGAGGATAAGGGTCAATGGGAATATATTAATCAGTGTGATTTTAGAGTAGTAAACATAAGTAGTGGAATTTTTGTAAGTTGGATTACTTAAGAGGACGGTTCATCAAGGACTTATTTATGTTGGACTTGAAAACAATCAGATTGTAGTCAGCTTGAAAGCAGGCAAACAGAAGAGAGTTCCATAGGCGTGCAGTTCTAAGGAAAAAGCTTTGTTCATGGAATCTACATTTATGTTTAGCTACAGATAAAGAGTGTGAGAAACTATTGATAGGGTTTTGGCTAGACATGTGTTTTTTGTGAAGTTTGGCGGGGGGGGGGGACCATAGATTGAAGCGCAGACGAGTACCTGCCATGGAAATAACAATAAAGCAGAGATAGGTTTGACGTCTCTTCTGTGGAAAAGAGGTTGCAGGGAAGAGAAAAGTGCATCCTCGACAAAGCCACAAAGTCTATTTTGAATTCTGTCAAGGCAGGACAAGCTGTTTCTAGCAGCTCCAGCCCAGATGTGGAAACAGTACTCCATTGGCTGTACGTAGGTTTTATATAGGTAGAGAATTGCATCAGAAGTGAGATATCTACTGGAGCGGTAGAAGGATCCTACCATTTTTCCAGCGACCTTGGCAATGGATTTGATATAGGTGTTACATTTCAGATCAGGAGTAAAGGTCAAACCCAGAAGCTTGTCAAAACATGAAGCCTCCCCAAAATAAGAGGCATTCATTTCAATTGATGTCTGATGAGGATCAGGGATCAGAGCATTAATGATGTAAAGATAGAAGCTTGGTTTTAGATGCATTAAAAGTAACCAGCCACTACTTTCCCCATTGTACCACATGCTCAAGATCAGAGGAGAGAGAATCAGAGAAAACTTGGTCATTTACAGTCTTTGATGTGCTACCATAGATGGTAGTGTCATTAGCATAAATGTTTACGAATGATTTAAGGATGTGATTTTGAAGATTATTAATGCAAATCAGGAAAAAGTTGGGCCCAAGATGGACCCCTGAGGGACTCCAGCATTAATACTGAGAGCTTCTGATTTCTGCCTATTAACCACTACTCTTATGAACCTATCAGAGAGAAATGATTTAATAATTAAAAAGACATTTCCAGCTATACCATAGCTTGAGATCTTGTGAAGTAGATCTTTATGCCATACCTTATCAAAGGCCTTTGATATGTCAAGAGCAATTGTCCTAGAGAGGAAGCCTCTGTTGAGAGATTCGCTAATCCTATGGAGATATAACTGTAAGCACGTCTGCTGTAGATCTAGCAGAATGGAAACCATATTGCATGTCACTAAGAAGGTTATTTTTGCTGAGATGCTTGACTACTTCTCTATTTAACACAGATTTCAGCAACTTACTCATGCCACACAGGAGACTTATTGGCCTGTACTAAGAGGGATATGAACGATTAACTGAATTCTTAAATACAGGGCATACTGATGAGATTTCTCATGGTGCTGGGAAGCATTTCTCCTTAAGACAAGGTTTAAATAATTTTGTAAGTATGGGCGCTTACACATAGAAAAAAAAAACATAGGTTTCTCATTAGCTAATTTGTTCTCAAAAGAATGAATAAAACTCTGGGTACTAACTAAAATAAATATTGTGATGAAAAGTCATCTCAGAATTTATTATTTTGGTAATATTTATCAAGGAACATATCCTGAATATAAGATATTTATTAAATATTGGGTATATGTAAAGTTTCAAAAATTTAAAACCATCTAAATTTTATAACTGACTAGCGTGGGTACCCGGCGTTGCCCAGGGTTTTGGAGGTGTGTGTGTGTGAGGGGGGGGGGTTAAAGTAAAGAATAAGCGAAGTAATAACATTGTTTAAATATTAAAAAAAAAAACGATGTTAAACTTCTTAAAAAAAATCGGAAAAACCAAAACCAAAAAATAAAAAAAACTGCGAACAAACGTCAAACCGGTTTAAAAAAGAAATTGGAAAAACAAAAAGCGAAAATAAGGGTAAAAACTGAACATGTTCGGAACAGCAAAAACAAAAAAACACAGTGAAAAGCGAAAAAAAAAAAATTGCATAAATAACCCTTCGATTCGGTTAAGTGTATGGTGCCATTCCAGTTTTTTTTAAGCAACTACAAAACGAAATAAAACAGAAATGATGTTTTAAATACTAATTTTATAAAAAAAAGAAATGGAAAGAATCTTTTTTTTTTTTTAGTGTAAAAATGTTTGTGAAAAAATGGTAATTAAGCAACGTAAAAGTAAGCATGGGATAAGAATTAATGTCTGTGGGAATGTCGCTATTGGTTAATTCCGTGGTGCGTTTCACCCAATAGGAAGCATAGAACTGAAAGGCACGGCAAAATTCCATTCCAGGTTTTTTAAGTAACTACGAAGTACAGAAAACTGAATTATAAAATGCTCTGGATGAGCATAAAGTTTTCTTAATCTTGCAGGATTCAGTAGCAAATATGGTTGCTGATGTCAGGGAATGTGGTTTAGAGTCACTATCATGCTTCATACACACATCACAACTCTCAATAAATGACTCATTATTTTCCCAACAAGCTGTGAAAAAAATCATTACAACTAGCAGAAATATAGTCTCTCACTTTAATTAATCATTCTCTATTAGCATTTAACAAATTAACTGAAATACAGGGTCAGCTTAATTTGG
Organism: Euprymna scolopes; assembly: GCF_053919585.1. NCBI lineage: Eukaryota > Metazoa > Mollusca > Cephalopoda > Sepiida > Sepiolidae > Euprymna > Euprymna scolopes. The sequence continues at coordinate 63,617,068 of NC_136482.1, read as the reverse complement.
AAAAAACATAAACCCATTCAAGATGTGATCACATTGTGAAATTCAACATATTATATGTTACAAAGGAATTTAGAGCAATGTTGATAATAAAATTTTTACCTTTGTTAACTTATCAATGAAGATTCGTTCAAAAAATTGTCCAGTTACTGAAGCCATTTGAAAAAAAATCATCAAAGAAGAAAGTAACAACTTCAACCATATCAATGATAATGTGTACAATTTTAGCTCAGAGGTTATTTCTGTTAAAAGCTATCCAATCTAATTCTGATATTTCTGACTTTAGTAGATTCCTTCTCACCACTGTTGAACAATTCAGTGAATCAATGGAAACAAGATTTTTATCTATATATATAAAAACGAAAATGTATATATGTATGTATGTATGTATGTGTGTATGTTTGTGTATCTGCTAAAACCTTTCGACAGACACAACAAAAATTCACAAACATGGTATCATATTGAAGCTCCATCCTTCGTCTGAAAAATATCGAAAAATTGGCCAAAAACGTTTATTTTTTCATCCTGAAATCGACAATTATCGACAGGGGGGGGTCAACAAAAACGGCCCTCTCGACCGGTTCTACGCATGCGCCAGATGACGTCATGACCTGTTTTACTTTAAATAGTTGAAAAACTGAACAAATTTCAAGTAAGTCGCGTTAGGTCAGTTGATTAGCGCGTTGGTTCATTATCTAAACATTTTGTGTTCCAATCGTGGTGTGAGATGTCTTTTTTTTTTTTTTTCGATTTTTTAAATTTAAATATTGAACCAGTGTTATTTAAGCCATTTTTCATGTAACCTTCGTTTTTCTGTTTTTTTTTTTACTTCGCTTATCCACCCCCGACCACACACCCCAAAACACCCGGCTACCTACCGATTTTTTAAATTTTAATATTGAAACAGACTTATTTAAGCCATTTTTCACGTGTTCGTTTTTCTGTTTTCATTGTTCGTTTGCCTTACGTTAGTTTTTTTTGTGTTTTTTTTCCCCGCTAAAGTTTTAACATTGTTTTCTTTTTTTACTTCGCTTATAACAAACAAACCTGGTCATTGACGTCGTTGTCGTCGTAACGCTCGACAACTTCCGGGCGCGCACCTGTAAATTTGGTTCTTACTTAAATAAATTCAAACATCTTTCACTAACTCATTCTGGCTGGCCGATTTTATTTTCAAACTTCGCCTCAGGGCTTCGGGTTCGATCCTACCCCCCCTCCCCCGGTTTCTTTTTTATTTAACACCACACACACCAACAAACACCAGGGCAATGCTGGGTACCCCCGCTAGTCTATAATATAAATCTCACCTTTAAATGTTTAAATGTATGTGTGTCTGCCTAAAACTTTCGACAGAGGTGACAGATTTTCACGAGATCAGTATCGTTTTGAAGTTCGACCCTTCAGATGACAAATATCGAAAAATTGGCTAAAAACATTAATTCCTTCACCTTCAACTAGGCACTTTTCTACAAGGAGGGGTCGCTTTTTCGCTGATATCTTCGAAAGTCATCTCCTATTCCAATTGACTAGCCTTAATTTAAACGTTCGCCATTTCTGGTTTGCCGATGGACGAAACGACAAAGGTGTCACAGTTTTTTACACATTCTTTTTCCTCCTTTGTGGTACAGGTTTGAGCCTGCCTGCCTACTACCATTTTTTTTTTTTTTTGCTCAACACACACCTCCAAACACCTGGGCAATGCCGGGAACGCAGACTAGTCTTATCTAAATGGTAAAATCTTGTGGTTGTTTATTTTCCTAGACCCAACATTCAAACTTAAATTTCAAAAGAATGACATGAAAAACACCATTAAGAATTAGATTCTATATTTACTTTCTGTTTATGACAATGAAGCTATCTCAGAATACACATCTTCAAGTCCTGTTGAGGGTCCAGAAGTGTTGTATTGTGTTTTGTATGGATACGAAACGTCCCAATAGCACTCTTCCTGACAAAGCGCTAGCTCTGTATACTACTCCAGTCGTGTCCGCCATGTTACTTCATAGTGTTGATGTCGGACCCGACATATCGTTCTTTTGTGCTAATAAAAACTTTAGTTACAGAGTATTCAGTATTTGTTTTACTTACAACAATTTTATTAGCACAAAAGGAACGAATCAAAAAAAAAAAAAAGTAAAAGATTTTAAAATGGATCGTGCCCTGAGGCCTTCTCGATTGGACGTAAACCCTAATTCATCTAATGCCGAGTACTGGCTTGCGACGTTCAAATATTTTTTAGCAGCACTATCCCAGGAAAATCTCAACAAGTTGTCAGTTCTGATAAATTTTATTTCACTGGATATTTTTAAATACGTCAGCGATTGCGGAAATTATGAAGAAGCCTGTCTCAAACTGGAGGAACTTTTTATCAAACCAAAAAACAAGATATACGCACAGCATCTACTTGCCACGAGGCGTCAGCAACCGGGAGAAAGTCTGGATGAGTATCTTCGGGCATTATGAGTCCTTAGCAAGGACTGCAATTTTGGGGATGTCAGCGCGGCGATATATGCTAATGAATCGATTCGGGATGCTTTTGTTACTAGAATTCAGTCCCATACCATTTGCCAGCTCGATCTGGACACTATGTTTGACCAGGCCTGAGTGCTGGACAATGCAACGAGGAATATGGAATTGTATTCACCAGCACGATACCGGGAACCAACTGCTGCAGCCCTCGGGAAGGAAGAGACATTGGACTTGGATTTTAATCAAATAAACCTAAATGCTGCTAAATCAGAAATTAAATGTTGGAACTGTGGGAATTATAAACACCCAAAATCATGATGTCCAGCGAAATTGAGTGTTTGCCATCGATGTAAACGGATCGGGCATTTTGCAAAATGCTGCAAATCAAATAATACTACTCAATCAACTTCTGCCTCGGTCCATTATTCAACCTTAGCCTCTATAAGTTCGAGTTCAGCAGTTCCATCATCCCTACAAAGATCCACTGTAGAAATCCACATTTTGGGTCAGCCATTAAGAGCACTAATGAACAGTGGTAGCTCTGACAGCTTTATTCATACCAAAGTAGCTGAGGATCTGGATTTAAAAATAACAGATTCAGACTTGAGAGTTTCGATAGCATCGTCTGACCTCTCATCCAAAGTGGTAGGTGCTTGTTTTCCTAACATACTTTTTAACAAACGTATGTATGCCAACCAGAAACTGTCAGTTTTAAATAACCTTTGTGTGATTTGATTCTCGGACTGGATTTTCAAAGTCAACATGAAAGTGTTACCTTCAAGTACGGTGGGAGTTCAACTCCTATTGAGATTTGTGGACTCGCTGTGGCTTCGATGGAACTGCCTGAACTTTTTGCTAATATAAATAAGAACTGCAAACCGGTTGCCACCAAGTCTAGACATTATAGCTCAAGTGATAGCAAGTTCATTGACTCAGAGGTTAAGCACCTTTTAAAAGAGGGGATCATCAAAACCTCAAACTCCCCCTGGAGGGCACAAGTGGTCGTGGTTAAATCTGATAATCAGAAAAAGAGAATAGTCATTGATTATTCTGAGACTGTGAAAAAGTACACAAGCCTTGATGCTTACCCCCTGCCCCGGCTGGATAACGTAATGAATAAGGTTGCTCAGTATAATGTATTCAGCACAATCGACCTGAAAAAATCTATGAAAAAGAATGATAACTATCATTGTGTGAACAAAAGGAATCTGTTTATTTCTTGAATCTTTTATAAACTGTAGGGAAAATCATAGTTTACCTGACTAGCGGAGGTGTTGTGTTCATTCGCTTAAGGAAAATATAATAAAAAAAAAGAAAGCTAAAATGGCGACATCGCTTTTTTATTTAATGATTATGTGTGAGTAATGCAAACTCTATGCAAATTAGATTATGCAAGATGCATAAAAGAAGTGATAAAAGAAAAGACCAGCGAGTTGAAAGACAGCATGTTATGTGAACGGACATGTATATTATCAGGATTATTGAAGCCGACTCCAAAGATTTTAGGCGGGACAGAACACAACTTTTAAACTCCACTGAAATCAATTTTCAAACTAAATAATGATTGTGTGAGGATTTGCTGTGATGTACACTGTTGCTTTTATGTTCAATTCCACTCAAATTCTACTGTTACCTCTCTAACGAATATTACTCAAGAGAAAAGATAATGGGACCTTGACTTTTGTATGTAATTTTTCAATATTTTACCAATTAATATTTATTACATAGTATAAAAATTGCTCATTTGTAAAGGAAATATTTAAAAAATAATCTTTCATTCATTGAGAATGAATTCAACAAACATTTAAGTAATATCCAAAATGAAATTTTAAAGAAAATAAAAAAAAAAACTGAAAGATGTTAAAAATGTTAAATAAAACTTACTCATAATTTTGAGTTCCACTTCCATGTTTTTTATTTTGTTGAAAAGTGCCTTTGTATGTATAACGATCCTTTTCTTTTAAGATACCATACCCTATAAAATATATTTCCACGTTGAATTTAAAGATATAAAGTAAACTTACATAACTAGATGTGTTGATCAAACTTGATGAATATATTCTGTTACTTAAACATTTTTATTAAATAAAATCAATGAATGTATACAATTTTTGATTCTTGCTGATAATACAATTCAAACAATTATTTGCGATAAAAATTCAATTTTAACTTAAGTATACTTATGAACTTATAATGAACAAAATACTTTGTGCATGCCAAAATACAGAGGTCTAAACCTTACCTGCTGATGTCTGTATATATGGTTATTTAGCGAGGTCTGTTCGTCGCGGTGAATACTCAGATAGCATGTGTTGTTTGCCTTTTTTACATCAACGGGTTTTATGCTCTTTGTGTGAATCAATATGTAAATTAGCTTAACTCGCGCTCGATCTTGCAGGGAGATCTCTTCTCTGCTACAGTTATTTTGGACAGCTTTCACCTTCTGCTGGCCACTCAACTGACTGTCGATTTTACTCCAGAGTGTTGTGGTTGATCTATGTTTCATTAATGCAAAAATGTCGCATTAAACCAATAACAATCATTGTTCTTTTTGATTGACTGTGAGCAAATGCAGTACTCATTTTGTACATAGTTTTCTCATATTCATTCATGCAAAATAGTCATCTGCTACCTTCTTATATCGTCAAATGCTCTGCCATCTTACAAATCTTTAATTTAATAGCAAAAACGAGTTTGTGAGTATTTTTATGTTTTCCAAGACGACTACTAAATTTGAATGACCTAAGTGTTCAGCATTATTTGTGCCTACATGATTGCATTTAAAGTTAGCATATGTTGCGAGGCCGAATGTTGGTGGCAATCGACCCTACAACTAAAAGACGACACAGGCAAGAAGAAGACGAAAAACGACAATGGCAAAGAAGAGATAAGAAACGCAGTGGATACTGTCTACTGCTGGTAATTAAGTGCATCGATGGTGGATGGTCACTGGAGCTGCTACTGGATTCAGCCATTGTCGGGGAGGTAGTTAAAACGGGTCTGCGTGGGCATGACTGCTGCTGCTGCTGCTGAGTTGGGTTGGAACGCTGATGGTATCAACCTTGCTGTGCAGCAATCTAGCCGTGACTGACTGTTTGTTGAAAAAAACACTGTATTTATACTCGTCCGATGTACGTAGTTGTAGACATTAATGCTTTGCAGCATTTGTTGTCGTTTTTCATTCATGATTTGTGTCTTTAAAGTGCTGTAGGGAGTAATCTGTTTGAGGTTTATATTCATATGCCATATCAAATTGAAGCTGGGAAAGTTGTGAATATTATTCTAGTGGGAATTGTACTATTCAGAGTTCCACAGGATAATTATTCATGTCGAAGTGCTTGTCAAAAGAGCCATTGGCTGTGGTTTTTATGCTTTTGAATGGGGATCCTTTTTTGATGAGTGGTTTCTTTTGGAGGAAACCATGACACATCCAACCATTTTCTTTTTTATATCACATTTAGAAAGAAAATGCGTGAAGTTAAATGAGATGTTTAAAATTATGCACATGTTTTCAGTTCTAAATTTTTTACATTCGTTTTTTACAAAATTCTCTTTGATTCTGCTTTATTACTTCATGATTTACAACATTTTGTCAAACAAACTTTTATTAATCATTAAATTTATTGTTCAAACATTGTAAACTGCTGATTAAAATCAATTATCCATCTAGTTTGCTTGTTGGCAGAGTTTGAATAAAAATATTCAGAAATATGAGATTTTCTCCAACAAAAAACTGAGACAATATTTTTATTTAAAATAATATTATGCAGATAGTCAACTGATTTCAGATTACAAGTCAGCATAGAATGAATATCAATGAAAATTATTACATTTTTAAATTGAAACTTTTTCTACTGAGAAATTGTGATTTACTTTTCCTTCATAATTCTGAAACAGTAAACAAAGCAAGAAATAACAACAGATTCACAATTTTTATGGGTTGCATTAAGTATGCTTTCTATTTTTCTGTATTTTGAGGAAAAGATAGTTTTAGTATTTCTTACAACTTTTCTTCATCTTTACCAGCCAACATATAGAACGGAATTTAAACTGAAGAAGAAAAAATGAGGTTGTGGCGGCGACTGGATGTTACATGATAAGGGCTGTCCCCTTTTCATGTAAGTATAAAAATGGAAAATTTAGTTTAAAATGAAAATGAAATAGCAATAGACAAATTCGAACCTCGTAATTTAGTTTAGAAATAGATTACATGTGAGAATTTAAAAATGTAAAACAAACATTTGTTTAGAATATAGATAAATATTTCAAGGAAAGAATGTGAACTCTCAAGTTTGTTATGAAATTTTAAATTGAAAGAATGCAGCTTATAAGATAATGTTTTTAACATATTAAATATAGGTTAAAATTCCTTTTGTAGAAATAGGAAAAGTTTTGGACACGTATGTCCAGGACACGTGAAAGAAGGCACATGTTTTAACATGTGTATGACGTCACGGAAAATAGAAAGTTCTAGGAATAGAGAAAAAACTTTAGAGTTTGTCAGTCAGTAAAGAAACTCGGAGAGAGACAGTCAGCCGTCTAGGAGCGAGACGTCACTTCAAGGAAAAATGTGAGACTTTGAATTCTTGGTGCTGGAAACACGGCCGTGTGACGAAATAAACCATCAAGTGTTTTGGTAAAGCTCGTCTTGTGTCTTATGATTCTTACAGAAAGGTAAAGTGGAATTGTATTATATATTTGTGTTATATGTCTTTACATACACGTCTCAACATCATCATGTCCGAACTGTCTGAACACTATCCCTTCACTCCAAGAGCTTTCTTCTTCTTCCATTCAACACAATTAAGGAATGAACTTTTAATATATAAGAATAATAACATGAACAATCTCTCTAAGTCTCTCGTACAACAACTTATACAACTTCTCTCTCTCTCTCTGAGTCTTACAACATCCTTCACTGTAATAAGACTGTTTCTAAGACTCTCTCAATGAAACCCCTATATAACATGGAGAGCTGTTTTTATTACAATATTTTGATTAGTTTTGATAACTGCTTTTAGGACAGATTCTTTTGTAATATTTATCAGTTTCACAATGCAGCGACAGATGTCGCATGAAAGTGTGTATGTGCACTTAGTGAACCCTGCTCATAGAAGAGGTACTGCTAGAGAAATGGATGATACATGTTCCTATAACTGGACTGCCAAATCTGCAATTTAAGATATCATCAAAGATAAACAAATTCTAACCAGAATTCATGCCATTATATCAAACCAGAGGAAGAATTAGTTGCAGCAGTTGTATAACTACCAACGAAATCTTACCTAGTATGTTGACTAGTAATAGTATTATAAGCTATCAATACTCTGATCCAAACAACAGGAAAATTGCTGCAATAAATGCAACCATCTTCCAGTCAGTTCTTCACTTAACATGCCACTTGAGTTCGAACCTGGTTAACTGATTCTGAACAAGATGATGTAGCTCAAGGACTTGGGTGTTGTGACTAATTCCTCTTTAACTTCTACTGCCCAATGCATTCAGGTGGCAAATAAGATCTACTGCTTATTTGCCACTATAACAAGTGAAATATTCCTACAGCTGTATGTATCTCTATGGTGATCCAGTCTGGAATGTAGTATCCAAATTTTATCTCCACATATTTGGGATATCCAGCACCTGGAATGCATTCTGAAACATGCAGCACTGATGATTTACAGGTTCCATACAAAGTCTGCCAAACAATAATTTGAAGCTCCCAATCTGTATTCGCTGGAACATATCTGTCTGCATGGCTATTTCATTCTTGCCTTTAACATCATGTGTGGCAACTACAGTCAATGCGATAACCTCTTCTTTAGACCAGCTTCACATTGAGGGCTTTGTGGGAACTCAAAGAAGTTTCACCTAAGACGATTCTAACTTAATCATTTGGTTTCATTTTTGGTTAGGGTGGCTGCATTATGGAACAAGCTGCTATAAGTCATGGTCAGCCTGCAGACATCCAAACACTTAAGTGTTTGGATGTCTGCAGGCTGACCATGACTTATAGCAGCTTGTTCCACAATGCAGCAACTCTAACCAAAATGAAACCTGGACATGTCATAGCCACTGATTTTTGGATGATTACTCCTTTACTTGAGTAAGAGAAGATTGAAAGAGAATGCGATTCTGACATGAATTAAAAATCTTCAACATGAATTAAAAATCTTCTTTTTGAGGTGTTTTTTTTTTTTTACTTCAATGCCAATTCATAGTTTCCAAGTACCCAGCAAATAATGTACAATAGACACTGCCATCTTATTAGAAGAAAGACAGCATTCTCTATCTGTTTACACTCTGTGGAACTGCCTACAAGAAGAGATAGTATCATATCCAGGTTTTAAATCACCTTCAACAAATATTCATAGATATACACATTTTCCAACTGACCTTTTACATGGCTTACTGCACTTTGCTATTTTTTGCCAATAAATTTGATTTGATTTGATTTCACAAAAGACTTAATATCAGCATGGAGAGGGAAACAGTGACCCAACATAGAAGACACATGTGAAGATGTTCTGAAAGATAGGCCATGTGGTATCTGAATATATGGAAAACAGAAGCGGATGAGACACTGGCACCAGTCTCTCTGATTAATTTAACAAAGGTGTTCTCATAATGATGCTAATGAAATCTGGATAATCTCTGTTTCTTGGAATTAAAACTATTATGCAGTAGCTGAAATCAACAGAAGCTGAACAGTTGATGATAAAATTCTTTATTGTAATCATCTAGTAACCATCACTTGGACAACAAAGAACTTAAATCTCCTAGAAGCTGATATCTTGACCATGGACATAAGACTGGACATTATCAAGATGCTGAGTGGAGTTAAACAAAGGCAGATATGGAATGAGAAGCTAAAGAGGAGAAAAATGAAAGTGCAATAGTCAGCAGGAATAAATGCTCACTGCACAACAATATAGAATTATAATTGCCAAGTCAGCAATTCATAGGAGATGCTCTATTTTGATCAGGCACTGGAACACCATCTTACTAGAAACTTACTATGAAACTGCAAACAAACAGTGAAAAGGGCAATAAAAACTTGCTGACCATTTAAGCTGATACCAACCAGCAAGAAACCAGTATGTTGTTTTAAAACTCAACTCAGAAAGAAATTTATTTCTATTTTCCTAAATAATTCTGCCAATTAATTTTTTATGCACAACAATTTTTGTCTTTTTCCATTGTTACAAAATATCTATGGCACTTTGATTTCTTTGGACCTTCAAAGTAATGCTTCACTATGATATATATAAGTAATACAGTTTTTAACCACAAATAAGTAAATCTAAAAGTTCAAAACTTTAAACTCACAAAATACAATATCTACATTCTTTTAAAATGCCAAAATATTTATCTAAGAATCCTGCAATTCTTACTTTCAAGAAGATTATGTTTATATAATCAATTTTTTTACATGAAGCAGATGTCGATTTACATGATTAAAATCAAATAATAATAAATCTGTGAGTTGATTGTAACTAGTGAAAGTAATATTTTAATAAACTGAAAACAGTACATTTTAGTATTTTGAGTTTCCATGTATGAAATAAAATATGATGAACATTATGTTCAGATAGGTTTTAGTAAGTGTGTATTAATTTGGAAAGAGTGATTCAGAAATGTCACACATAGATAACTTTAGATGTTTTAAATGACTACCAGAAATGTTATGAATCAGTAAAATTTACCTTCTCTTTTATTATGGTCCCATGTACCATCATAGACTGAACCATTTTTATATTTCATAATTCCTTTACCGTGTAGTTCTCCTTTATGGAATGTGCCCGTGTACTTGCTCCCATTCAGCGCAAAGTATCGCATTCCATTTCCTTCTATTTCTCCATTATTGAATTCACCATAATAATAGCTGCCATCTTTCATCAAGAATTTTCCAATACCTGCAAATAAGAATAACTTGATAAGGACGATGATGACTTACAAGAAAACTAGTATGACTGAAACAGATTTGACAAGGAGAGTGATGACTTACAAAAGAAATCTAGTATTATTAAAACAACAGATGTAATAAAACAGTAATGCCTTAGAAGGAAACCTATATGATTAAAACAGATTTACATGAACTCATTCTAATTTTAGATTAAAGATTAAGAAAAATTGTAAGAGAAAAAGGGAAGTATAAGCTGTTCATATGAGAAATATATTTGATCTAAATGTTACATAAATCACAAAATCTTTAATTTTTAAAAATACAAATATTTTTTCATTGAAATGCTTACCAACACCAATCCACATTTACCTTCTGAATCAGTAATATTTAAGATACAAAACAAATATATACATAATATGCTAGAAATAACAACATTTCTCTGAGTAAAAAGCAAGACATAATTTTTTTCCTTTCAAAGTAGGACAGATGATCTTAGTATAATAAGGGAATGTTCATATTCAATTCAATCATAAATTAACTAACCCAGCCATGTGCAAGTGTGACGTTTTCACTTGTGCAAAACCTTGGTATAGCTAGTACCGAAAGAGTTACCCCTTAGGTTATGATATTTGCTATAAAATCACAAGGCCTTAATTGCGCTGGCAATTAGGTATGCTAGTGCATATCGAGATCAATATGTGAGTTTGTTAGCAACGATATGACACCCGAATGAATAATTATTTTTACTTGTTAGAAAATATGTTAACTAAAAGAATAATTGTTGACAGTCTATTATTCAGTGGAATTTGGTTAAACTAAAATAAAAGTAAAATATTGCTTTCAACTTCAAAAGAGCTCTTAAGTTAACAATGAATTGATAATTTGAGCAGAGGATTAGGGTTTTACGAATTGGGTATTTTGTTAATAAAAGAGAAATTGTTTAAGATTATTCTCAAAGAGAAAACTATATTATTTCTTATCAAAGAAAAATCTGTTTTTGAAGAATTTAGACACATACATTAATTGGGACATGACCACATTCGTACCTCTGCATAAATAAACATCGCAGAGCATGTTTGAGCAGAGAAGAATGAAAAAAGACAGAAGTGAGTAGATAAGAAAAGAAGAAGAGAGAGAGTTCAGTTGAAATCAGATAGCACGCTCAATGCCATACCTAAAACTTGTCTCGGAATGAGCTCTTAAAAATCCCTAAAATACTTACTGAAGAAAGGCTGAATTTGGAACTCCCCTGATGAAAACCACTCAAACTGCTCGAAATAATAAAAGACCAATCTGACTATCGAAAGAGAAAGCTAAAAAAGAAAAAAATTAAAATAAAAAGAGCAGCGTCTAACCCCTTTGAAGCCTACTAGTTAACGAGTTCATAATATATTGTTTCCTAGTTGATATTATTTTATGTGTTTTTTTAATGTCAGTTCTATTTTGATAAAGTGTCACCGCATGCACGGCTGACATAATTTTCAATACAACCATTTTTACGGAAACAAACTTGAGTGTGTTATTCCTTTTCTCTTTATTGATATGCTTATAACTTTCTTGCTTGATGTCAGCAGAACAACGTATCAATCTGTATTAGAGAAACTTCTGATAACAACTACTGACCTAAATAATAAAAAAAAAAATCATCTCTTGTACAATTGTAAAGAAAGACTTTAGTTTATGATACCAAATCCACTGGGTCTGCATAAACTAGATGACTGATCAATTGCACACGGAGATGTGAACACTTAGATGTCATTACTGTACAGTTTGCGTTAAGCAAGCTGGTTTCCCAATCCGACAGCGTGTCGCCGTCGATGAGTGTAAACATATAATGGCGATTCCTCTCTTCTTTTATAAGGGGGATAACTCCACTTATGCCAAGTCTGAGAGAAAGGGCGATAACTCCTTTCTGGCCTCTACATGCCCCTCCCCCTCGTGACCACAAAAGCAAGTTGTTGTGGTCATCCTTTATGTGGAGAAATACCCGTGCGACTTCCCCCGCATTTGCGGCGACAAACCCCTTGGGGCTCTCGTCTTCCGACTTGATGGTTCCCTTAATGGAGGAGGACTGTATTTTTGGGTATCTCCTCCCGTGGTATCTTCCACTTCCATTTCTTCCTCATGCTCGCTTGGGGATTCCGTGTCGGCGTGTTGTTCCACCTCCATTGCCTCCTCCGGAGGTTGTTCCTGTGGCGTCTCCACATTTATAGGTGGGTTCGGGATTTCTTGTCTGATGTTACGAGGGTCATCCACTACCGGGTGTATTCTACGGAGAAACCGACGGTTGCGCAATGTCACTCGATTGCTTCCATTGACCCGGACTTGGTACTGTCGTTACCCCTGGGTCTCCACGATTCTCCCTGTCTTTGTCCATCGACGTGGGTGGTTCCCGTCCTGGTTCTGGATCTGGACGTAATCTCCTACCTGGAGTTCCCGGAGTGGGCGACTATGTTGGTTGTAATACTGCTCGTTCCTCATATGTCTTTTGGCCATTGCTACTTCCCTTAGTTTGCCTATTTCTGTCCACTGTTTTCGAACCTGGTATTTGTCCCGCAGGACAGGAAGGTGGTCTTTAATGACCCGACCATACAGCATCATGGCCGGGGACATGTCCAGATCCTGGACAGGCGTGTTCCTATGGGTCAGTAGTGCTCGGGCTGCCTGATCATGGCACAGGCGTCCATAACTGTCCGTATTGTCCGCCAGTATACGTCTCGCGGTTTTGACGGCTAACTCTGCGCGGCCATTGCCTTGGGCATAATGCGCTGATGAGGTACGTTTTCGTATGCCCCAATTCCTCAAAAAGGAGTCGTATTCCTGGGATTCAAATGGTGGTCCACCATCCGACGAAATCTCTTCCGGTACGCCGTAGGTACAGAACCAAGTCCTCAAGGTATCGCACACCGTCTTGGCTCTTCCCGACGTCATTAGGGCCACTTCAACCCATCCCGTATACCTGTCTGCGTATACCATAAAGTGTCTACCCTGCATCTGGACGAAGTCAACCACCACTTGTTGGAATGGAAATTCCGTGTCTGCTGGGGACATCAAGGGTTCCCTGGGCTGAGACGGTGCGATTTCATTGCACGTGCGGCACTGGGCTCTTGTTTGCCTGATGTTAGCATCCAACCCTGGCAAGAATAGTCGTTGTCTCGCATTCGCCAGCATTCCGTTCACACCCTGATGAGCGGAATGAAGAGATTCCAATATCTCTGCGCGGAGTTGTCGAGGTATTAGGATTTTGTTCCCCTTGATGATCACTCCTTCCAGGCAATATAATTCCTCACGCATAGGCCAGAAGACTCGAACTACGGTTGGGATATTGTTACGTGACTGGGGGAAGCCATTTTGAATCAGCTCTTTCAAAGTCCTGCATTCTTCGTCCGTGGCTGCCGCAGCCACAATCCTTCCCCATGTGATGGCTCTTAACGTAGTATCATTCTCGTACATCGATGTTAGGGAGGCTTTGACTGCGGTGTCAATGGATTGGTCCTGGTCTCTTGGTGGGGTGCTCGCCGGGTACCGAGATGCACAGTCAGGGGCCAAGTTGAGTTTCCCCGGTCGATGTTTTATCTTGAATTTATACATGAGTGACTTTTCCTTGAAGTTTAACAGGCGTGGGTTTTTTATGTTCTCCAGGGCTCGGTCCGAAAATATCTTTACGAGCGGTAAGTGATCCACTGTAATCACCAAGTCTGGGCATCCGAGTATGAACATGCGGCATGATTCCAACCCATAGATCAGAGCCAAGGCTTCACCTTCCACTGGTGCATATCGTGATTCCGCATCGTTGGTAAAACGGGATCCCGCCAGGATGAGTTTCCAATGGCCATCCCCACAACTCATGTTTAATTCCCCCTCACATCTGCAATGCTTTTGAAACAGAAAATACGATATCCCTGTTTTGCTGTAGTCTGTCGCGAGTCCTGTTGCTCTGTTCATTTCGAACGTTTGGATGCCTTTTTCAATTCTTTCCACTATTATTTTTTTCGACTCTTGGAATACCTGTTCCAGTGTCTCATCCCAATAAAATTTCCTGTCCTTTGTTTTCAGCAACTCTCGGAATGGGGCCATAACTTCGGCTTGTGAGAATGCATAGGAGACTTGGTTTACGAGTCCGAACCAGGACCTAACCCCAGTAATATTTGTCGGGGTGGGGAAGCTCAGGATGGCTTCAGTCATTCTTCTTGTGGGTTTGACCCCATTCGCTGTTACTTGAAACCCTGCGAACTCCACTTCCATGTCAGCAAAGTGAAACTTGTCTGGGTTAAACACAATCCCTCTATCGGCGCAGTGGTTTATATATTCAATTGTGTGCCAGAATGAGGATTCCATTGAGTTGTCCCACAGGAGACTGTCATCTATACACCGAGTTTTTCGAGCCATGTCCATGGTGATATCGTCAAACCGACGGGTGTAGCCATCTCCTGATCCATGGAATCCTTGAGGGGCTCGACAGTACCTGTATCGACCCCATTCAGTGATGAACGTGGTGGCGTTTCGTGCAGCTGGAGACAGCGGTAAACTGTGGTAACCGTTCCACGCATCGAGTACAGTCTTCCTGGTATGTGCAGGTATTACCGAGACCTGATTGAATGGGGACGAAGTGTGGTGCGTCTCCCTCATGGTCGCCTCGTTCAACTTTTGTAAGTCCACCGTCCGCCTTGGGGATCCATCCTTTTTTGGTGTGACCACCATTCTCGAGCACCAAGTAGTTGGTGTGCCTACCGGTACGGGTTCGATTATCCCCAGTGCCACGTCACGGTCTATATCTTGTTTCACCTTTTCCTTCCAATGATGGGGGACAGGTATTGGTGTGTGGATTGCCATCGGTGTCGCATCTGGGAGGAATTTTATTTCTAAGGGTTTACCCTTCATTACTTGGAAGTGGTTGTGTGGACAGGTATTGAATGCGCTGGCCTTGAAATGTTCCTTTAGCCATTGCTCCAATTTTTCTCTGTTAATGTCGGTTGGCTCCAATGGGATTGGCTGCTGGTTTCTTCGGAGCCGGTGTTCTGCGCGGACACCTGCAAGGGGCCGTCTCTTCTGTTTCCGCTGAGCTGCTTTGCGATAATGATGTAGGAAAATTGGATGGCAATAATTTCAGCTCCTTAAGTGCTGTCTGTGGATAAGTTAGAGCCCGGATGTGTTGTCCAGACACATACACTGCCTGTCGTGTTTCTCCTTGATCCCTCCTTAATATGTAAAAACAGGACCCACTTGATGTGTTACTGGCTATTTGTTATACCCCTTATCCGATGGGTAGTTGGAACCAAGTACCCCTTTGGGTACCCGAGGAGTCCTTGAATCTCGGGGCCAACAGAGCAAGTTTGGGCTCCTGTGTCCGCGAAGGCTTGGATGGCGTGGGTGCTCACTTTCATCGGCTTCTTTGGCACCCTACCAAAAGTCGCATGGCACTTGTTCATAACAGTTACCTCTGCTGTAACTGAGGGGGGCGGTTCTGGGGGCGCCCACCTGGAACTGTTTCCCATTCCACTCAAGGTGAGGAATGTTTGCCGGTTGTCTCTCATTGTGTCTGTGAGTAGGGGTTTTATCCCGTGGTGCAAAACATGAACGACTCCCCGCTTTTTATAGCCTCCGTTTTGGATCTATTAATTTTCCGGCACACCTTTTTAATGTGCCCTACTATTCCACAAAAGTGGCACTTGAGTCCCACTGCTGGGCAATCCTTTCCGGGTTCATCGATCCACCTCAGTGTGATGTGTTTCCGCAAGTGTTGCAAGGTTTGGTGTCCCGTGGGGTTCGACAGGGCCTTTGCCTCATGCATTTGTTGTACTTGATTCGACTTTTGTACCCCAGATATCGTGAGAGGTTGTGTGGTATCGGAAAAGTGTGGAGTTGCTTCATCTGTTGCCTCCAGGCAAACCAACCGTGAAAACTTTAGATCCAAGGTAGGAAGTGTAGCTGCCTCTGCCAGTACCCTTCTCTGGTGTTCGATATTTCTTAACCCTGGCCATCATTTGCCCGGCAACCATATCGTCTGAGTAATTAACCTGCTGCCGGCAGTGGGTTCGTTCGGACACTGAATACTAAATTCACAAAATTTCGCCTGGCCACGTAACCTCGATAAAAAATGGGTCACTGAACTCACCCTCATTTTGCTTCATGGAGTGAAACGTTTGTCGGTGGACTTCCTGTGTAAGCCTCGAACGGCCACCAGTCGTATTGGCAAAGAAGAACTCTTCTGCCGCATTGTTGAGTCGTTCTGGTCCAACGAGCTCAACAGTACCTGTTCGTTTCCGGTGTGCATGCTTCTCGCAGTTCGTTTCGAATTACAGCTGGATTTTCGAGTCTGCACATCTCCTTGTACCGTGACCAGGTGTCTAAAAAGAGTGCCCATTTCGCTATCTGTTGAGTCCAGACCTATAGAAGGTCGCTGCATTCTTTTTGTTTGCGACGTGTTTCGCTCGTCCATGTAAGATGTCCTTCCGTAATTCGATGTTTTCTTTTTGTAACCTCGACTAGTTGAACGTAATAAGAGAACGTTTTCTTGTTCCATAGTGGTAACGATATTTTTAGTCCCATTGCTGCGATATAAGTATTTCACGTTTTAAAGTGACAATATGTTCGTAGCGCCATGTACAGTTTGCGTTAAGCAAGCTGGTTTCCCAATCCGACAGCGTGTCGCCGTCGATGAGTGTAAACACATAATGGCGATTTCCTCTCTTCTTTTATAAGGGGGATAACTCCACTTATGCCAAGTCTGGAGAGAAAGGGCGATAACTCCTTTCTGGCCTCTACAATTACCAAAAGATTAGGATGGAGAGAACTACAAAATTCATTAATATTCAGTTGACCGCTTGAAACCATTGGAACAATAGAGAGGAAACAAATTTATGGACCATCAATATTGGCAGCTTATGCAAAAGTGAATTGAACTGCAAAAGAAAAACATTGCACTCCAAAAGAAAGGATTTTATAACCAGCAGAATAAAGTCTTATGTAAAAAGAACAGATGCATATGACTGGATGCAACAAACTGTGATCAGGTGATTTTTATAAATACATGGACCTATTATAATCAGATACCATATTTTTCTATCTTCTCTTAAGACATGCTAAAATTATGCTGGATGGATAATGCACATGGAATGAAGATACTGTAGCAGCCGAAACTCGCTACAATCAAAGGCAGGAGCTAATTCTCGTGGCTCGAGATTTGAAATCCATTTTCTGAAACACTTATTCCTCTTAGTCCCTGGTTTCAGTTGGCAGCAGACTTAGCCCTCGGGCTTTGGCCTCAGGCAAAATGTGAGTACAACAATCATAACATGGCAACCTTCTAACTGCAATGCTTTTCTGCATGTGGTGCCCAAACAAACATTTTTTGCCATGCTAAAAGAACAGACACACACACCCACAACAACACGTAGGTGCACTGAATACCTTTTCCCCTTTCTGTCTCCCTAAACCGGCCTCCTTCATCTCAATGACTGCTGGCTATAAACATGTGTAAACGGAACTGAACTGTTCCCTCCTTCAACCAGTTCGCATGACATTAAGTTTGTCTTTGCACAGGAACGCTTCTGCCTACTAACCAGTTTCGCTCTTCTACTAACACTACTAGCGAAGATAACAAATAAAGTTGTTTATTAATAGAGAATGAAACTCCATTTCATTGTTTCTTATTCTATATTTGGTGACCCCTGAATATGTTGCTTCAACGATGGCTTTATTTGTTATTTTCATTATGCTTAAAAACAACAAACTTTCAGTATCACTAACATTTCACCATTGCTGTAGGATTCTTTTCCTTTTAAAAACTCATTTTGACCGCACACTCTTCAAAAAAAAAAAAAAAAAAAAAAAAAGCGCACTTCTCATAGAAAAACAAAAACAATTTTCAAATGTCCGCTTACTCATCACTTGAAAATTCTTCAGAACACTGTTCTAACACTGGACATTCTTTTCATAAAAAAGAAAAACAAAATATCATCGCTGGACACAAAACTAAAAAGTTAAAAAACATTTTCAAAGACACGTGTCACATAAAAAACTAATACCATTTTAGTGGAAATACATTTCACTAGAAATACTTCCCACATTTTCATGGAAAAAAAAACGTTTCAACCCATATTACGTTTCGTCGAAATGAACAAAACAAAAGAAAAAACATCTTTTTCTTTCACAACGGCTACATATATAAAAAAAGAGTGAAACACTTTCTTCATGTACAAAAACACTCTTAACACTTGTATATATTTTCATGCTACTTTTTTCTATTACTAACTCCCTGCCTTATAGGTGCACCTGGGATATTTAAACAACAACAAAAAAAACATGAGTCAACTCGACTCCATTTACACATGTGCCATAAATATTCTCTGCTATAAGAAACATTTTCCTCACAAAATTATCTCACAAAAAAAAAATTCATTTCACTGAAAAGCAACATTTTTTTTTTCGACAGAAAAAATAAATAACTATTTACTGAACATTCGAGTCCAACAAAAACGTGTTACTGGCGACTAGCCATCCAAAACACTCTTCACAGAAGAATACACTCAAAACATTAATTTTTTCACAACCTTCTACTAAAGTAAACTCGTCAACAAAACCAATTTGTCACCGACATTTAGCAACTTAATGACTTCAAATCTCTACCGGAATAGTTCAAATTTAAAGAAATTTTACAGAAATTCTAAAAAAACAAATTTGAATGTAGTCACAAGCATCAAGCCTCGTGTTAACACAAAAAAAAAAAAACGGATTTTACAAGCAGCTGTCATGGACGGACATATTACAAAATCCTCACTACTTTGAATTTTCTAGATATAACTGACACGCATAAAAGAACCTTTCTTTTATTTCGATAAACACTTTTGGTTTTCGAAAGAAAACCAATCCAACAAGGGGGTATCTGTAATAGCTGAAACTCACTACAATCACAGGCAGGAGCTAATTCCCGCGGCTCGAGATTTGAAATCCATTTTCTCCCTGACTTGTCCAATCACAAGCCAGCTCTCAATCATGTGACTGAGTACATTAAAGGCGAAATCTCTTCTACTAATGCTACTAGTGAAAATGACAAAGTTAATGGTTAATATAGAATGAAACTCCATTTCATTGTCTCTTATTCTATAATACCATGATTTGTTTGTTTGGTTATAAACTTCTTCATTGAACAATAAGATAAAATATAAAAATTATAAATGTATGCTAAATACAATTCAATTTTTTTCCAGCCTGGAGGTTTAACTTTTTTCATGTGCAGTGTTAATGGCTTTTTTCAGAAAAAGTAATTGTTTTTATGCTTTTGGAACATTGTGTATATTATTAGGATAGGTCAAAACAATCATAAACTTATAAAAACTGTTTTTTTGATTTTGTAAGAATTTCTTTCCTATATTTGATGTGGTTTTCATAATATATATATATATATATATTTTTTTTTTTTTCAGAATATGAGAGATTATATAATTATTTCCACAGCCAAAACAACATTGCAGCTCCCAAGAGCCATGACAGTCAACAAACCGGAAGTCCAAGACTCGAGTTTTGCCCTCATTTGGGCTCATTAGTTGGACCATATTCCCAAAACCCGGGACGAAGTAAGCATCCATTCCACAGTAGGATTTTGCCGCAGTTTACTTGATCTGTGTTAGTTAATAGACTTTCTTGTGTGCGGGGCAATTTACTCAGTTGGCAGAGTGTTTGCCTCGCATGTAAGAGGCTTGGGTTTTGCTGTGAAAATAAATAAATATATATATATATATATATATATATATATATATATATAAAGTTTGTGGGACAGATGGTGCCATTCCCAGAGAGACAATATAAACAGAGACTGGACAAGAGTCTGACATAAGGGGACAGATATTAGTCTCTTTTGTTTCGATTTGATCTCTCACACACACACACACACACACACACACACACACACACACACACACACACACACACACACACACACATATATCTGCCATCAACGATAATGCAAAATGCTTCATAAAAATGGATAAAACACTCTCTTACAGCTGATATTTTTCTATATACTTAATAAATAAGATTTCCTTTCCTTGGTTGTGCTAATGGTGTAAGTGATATTAGCCTGGAATGTTGAGAAACAACTGGCTTTTAATCTCAACCTAAAGCACTTGTGTATCTAGTATGGAGGACTAGGATATATAAAATCCTAATCCCGTTACAAAAATAATGAAATTGAATGGGATGAAGGAAACAAAGACTCAATTGATGGATAAGATAAACGTGTCATTTATTTACTGTTGAAAGAAATGAATGTTTTGAGATATAAACATGTGTTCATGTTCGCACGAGTGTAACCATCGTTTGTTGCGGGATTGGTAGTATAGAAGGAAAAAGGAAATGTGTTCATCTCATGTTCGAGTCACTATACTTTTGTTTGCACGTGGAAAGAGAAGTAAGTGATGTAGTGGAAAATGGGAATGATAGTCCAGCGTGTAGACCAAAGAAGAAAGATAGAGGGTTGACATCAGTTAAACTGTGCGCCATGTTAGCGATTAGCTACTTGGTGGTGTTCTCAGGAACAAGTTGTATATATATATGAGAGAAAGAGTGAGAATGTCAATCCAGTTCATGGAGATAGAAAGCGTATAAAGTGTACATACGGGTCTGTTAGCTCATGCTCGCTACATAGTAGCAGGGGGGACGTGACGCGCACGGGCACTAGCAGTATCAGAATTTTTGTAGGAATTTTTGACACCCCTAACACGAAACTGCGAATACAATATAAAAATCTCGTAATTTCTCTGTTAAAAGTGGGTTATTTATTTTCTTTATGGATTATACTTCCAAAATAAACTATTACAGTTGTTTTAAAAGTAATAAAAAATATTTTTATTTTTTTTTAAAACAGTAATGAATTTTCCGAACTCAATATTTTTCAATTTTTAAACTCAAATAATTTTAAATTTTAAAAATCTATCAAAATTTTTTCTATTGATTCTATTTTTACGATATTTTCAGGGTCAATGTGAAATTTTATGTTCTTTCCAATAAACCGAATATAATATTTTAGACAAACGTTTTTTTTAAATTCACGCCCCCCCATTTTCACGCCCCCCCATTTTCCACGCCCCCCCCATTTTTCAACTTTCTCTTAAAAAGTAAAATAATTAATTTATGTTTAATAGTTTTATATTATCACAAATTGAAGAGAAAAGGTCAATAAATAATATATTCAAATTTTAAAACAAAAAAAAAAATCAGTTTTTTAGAAAATTTACCTGTAAAGTCCGAAGTTTAAAACCTTATTTTATAAGAACACATTTTTTCTTTTTGTCTTTTTTTTTTTTTTTAATGAAACCTTGGTCCTTGCTCCTTTAATTGAAAAAAAATTAGGGCTTGAATTACATTTTTCGAGGAGTTATAAGCTTAGAAAGATAGGGGGTCGAATAATTTACGCCTCTCATTTTGAAATGTCTATTAAAAAGTAAATAATTAATTTATGTTTAATAGTTTTATATATCACAAATTGAAGAGAAAAGGTCAATAAATAATATATTCAAATTTAAAACAAAAAAAAAAATCAGTTTTTTAGAAATTTACCTGGTAAAGTCCGAAGTTTAAAACCTTTTTAAAAAAAAAAAAACACATTGTTTTGTTTTGTTTTTTTTTTAAATAAAACCTTGGTCCTTACTCCTTTAATTGAAAAAAAAATTAGGGCTTAAATTACATTTTTCCGAGGAGTTATAAGCTTGGAAAGATGGGGTGGGAATTATTCACTATTTTCACGAAATTTCTGACACTGCTACACGGGCACCCCGAAAGGGGGGGGGGGGCGAATGGTCCGACGACCGTTCAGCTCGAGAGCTAAGGTCGAAAAGGGCTGGAAACAGCTTGTCTCTTGCTTTTATACTTGTTTCCGGTGGTCTTTTTGCGCAGGTGTGGATTTTCTTTTGAAAGGGGAAGTGACGTTGTCCATGTGTGTGTACATGTGCGTATATTAGCGTGTGTGTATACATGTGAATGTGAGTGTATGTACGTGAACATGAATATATGTACGTGTGTGGATATGGGTGCGTATGTTTGTGTGCGCGTATGTATATGAACAAGTAATATAAGCTTGAAATGTGAAACGCGTGTTTTTGTGTGAGACTAGGAAAGGCTCGCGCACTAGCGAGTCATGTTATACATTTATATAATCAGTATCAAGAATTACTTAACTATTTGTTCACATTCAAACATTTCCACATTAAAACCACCATCCCTTTGTTAACGAGCATCTATCCCCCCCTCTCTGGCTTTTCTTACTCTTTCTATTTTCTTTCTCTGTGTCTCTATAAGAGAATAGAGAGGGGAGAGAGAGAGAGAGAGAGAGAGAGAGGTTGAGTAAACGTGGAGGTAGACACGTTTACCAGAACCAAAGGTCAGCTGACCAAATTACGTATGTGTGACGTGGTTGGCTAGATCTGTGAGATTTGATTTGAGCTTTGAAGAAGAAGGACGTTTTCCCGTGGTCTCCCCCTCCTTAACTGGGGAGGGGGGAGACGAACGCTGACGTGTGTGAAGAAGAACTAACACAAGCCGATTTCACTTCCACTTCTGCAGAACCACTGGGGAAAGTGAAATAAAAAACTATAAAACCATTTCATCGTCTTGGAGTGATAAATCTTCGTCAAACAGGGATCAAGTCTCCCTCCAGGATGAGAAATTGCCAGATGGTTCAACAGCGAGAAACAGAGGTAGGTTTCAGAAATTACATGTCACACACACGATTCCCTTTATGATAATCAAACACACAACCATTTATATTAGAGACAATCACACGGAATCTTTCTTATGTTATATAGAAAACGTAAAAAGTGCCCCTAAATGAAGAACTCTATATAACATATTCAAATGTAACGAAAGCTCAATTTTGGTACCCCTCAAGGATAACCTCGATGATTGAATATATAACATATTCGTTTTGGTGCTCGTGACTAAGTCGCA
The DNA here is from genome assembly GCF_053919585.1 of Euprymna scolopes. Taxonomy (NCBI): domain Eukaryota; kingdom Metazoa; phylum Mollusca; class Cephalopoda; order Sepiida; family Sepiolidae; genus Euprymna; species Euprymna scolopes. The sequence goes on along the minus strand of NC_136482.1, from coordinate 63,593,757 downwards.
TAACCGATGCGATAATCGAACCTGTGTTAAAGAAAATACAACGTGGAAGCATGGAGATTTAGTGTCAAGAAAAAAGAAATAGACTTAAAAAAAAAAAAGTAAAAAAAGGACAAGAAAAAACAATAAAATGTATGGAAAAAAAAGAAAAAGAAAGAAACAGTAAAAAAAAAAAAATAGAAATCAAACACCCACACAACGTAGGGTCCATTAAAACACTAGGCGAATTAGAAAAATAATTTAAAAAAAAAGAAAGAAAAAAAAAAAGAAAAGCAATACACACGTACAACCTTTTCACGAAGAAAGAAAAGGAAGACATACAGACACACAGATGTAAAACTTTATATATAGAAAATAGTTAAAAAATGTTTTATCGTATTGGGAATTAGCTCATTATGAACGAAGAAAAATATCACTTAATGTTCAAAATTAGAGGGAAATCAAAGAATGGCCTTATTTTGTAAATTTTTAACAACAGCCAGTGAGAAAAACCAAAAAGATAAACATGTCAATCAAAAATATGTGTTATGAATATTTTGTGTCATTTTTAAACTGTGAACTAAATGTAACTTTTAATGCAAAACAATATGTACTGTTGATGAAAAGACAATGGTCATGTCCTGTAAAATGATTTTTTTTTCTTTTTCGCTGATTGTGCGAATTTTTCGTAGGAATTTTTTTTTTGATGACGTGGTCAAAAGGAGTATCCACGAATCTGTGTTTTGTTATTTGGAATTTTGTTGTTAGTGAGATGGGACTTTGTGATTTCTTATAGGATATTTTTGTATTTTTTAATTTATTATTTTTATGTAATTGATGTGTTGTCAAACGGTATTGGCAGAATTTTCTTGTTCTTTGACATGTATTTTTTTTCGCATAATGGTGAGGTGAAATCTTTGCTTGTGGGGTCTATTGAAAGAATGATTAATAAAAGAAAGAACGTGTTAATTAATTAATAATCATAATAGTAATAATAAAATAGGGAAAAAGAGAAAGAAATAAGATTTAAACAGTGTAATAAATGATTTAAAAAAAAAAAAGTTTCGGAAGAGTCAAAGGTTCAGTCGGTATTAATTTCAATTTTCGAAAAGTAGAATAAAGGTTCTATTCGACATGAGTGACGTTTTGACCACATAAGTAAGGTAGTAAAAAAAAAGGATAAATATAGGGTTAAATAAACTATATGAAGAAATGAAAGAAAAAAGTGGGGCGTGAATGGAATTTAATTTCTGTGGCAAGCATGTTATAATTTTGGAGAGGTGTTGAATTACATGGGTAGTTATTAATTTCATTATTCTCGGGAAATGATTCGAATTTTATTTTTTTTATCGTGATTTCTGTTGATTTCGAGTAGAATCAACATGGAGCAAGTTTGAGTACTTCATGTGTGGAAATCCGATGTTTTCCGTGAAGCTATGTGTCTTCAAGGCAGGTTGCACTTACCGACTTTGAAAAAAAAAAAGTTTTTTCTGACATAGCAGTAAACGGAATCTATTCTGTCCAGCGTGAGCGGATCTAGTTGTAATCAACTTCAGAGAGCAAATGAAATGCCCTCTGACATGGCGTAAGGGGCAGAGGGGGTGCAATGGCTGACGTGGCCATTATGTTACGAATCGCTCAAGAGAAGATGAATGAAATATGTATGCAAGTACTTAGGAAAATAAAATGTTACCCTATTGTGAATTAAAGGTACCAAAAGTGTAAAAAAAAAAAAAAAAAAAAAAACCATGTTGGGTGAATTTAATTGGTATTATTAAATTAAATTATTTTGGAATAGATTTGGTTGGTTTAGTTATATTTTAGGGACGTTTAGCGCGTAGTTGCATTTTTTTTCATGAGAATTACAAGGCGATTAGGCTGTAGAAAGCAGTTTTTTCTGTTGTTTTATTTTTTTTTTAAGCCACGGTATTGTCACAAATTAGAAAATTTGGCAGGGGAAATACTATTTTAGAGTAATGAGTACCCTGTTAAAACAATACTAGTGGTTCCAGTGAGTTGGAAGATGCCACGTAGGCCCAAGCAACGGCAATAAGTCTTGTCCAACAAAAGTCTGGCGTGTGAGGTCGCGATAATTCCTCAGGGTACGGAGCGACTGGACAGTCGGTACCAAGCCTAATCACGGGGAGATAGAAGAAAGGGAAAGATGCAGATTACGTAAGGGACAAGATAGAGCCTTATTATTTTTTTATTTTTTAGAGGAATGTGTGAGGGATATCTTGGGTTGGAATCTTGGGACTTGCTGGGAATGCGGAAAAATCACAAAGGGAAAGCTACTTAGTTAGAAATCGATGCGCAAGTAAGCTTTGGCGCATTAGTTAGGGAGTGATGATTCCGTATCTTGTCGGGTTCCAGGAACTCAAACAGGCTCCGAGTGAATCAGTGTGAAGGCGTATCTTGGCTTAGACCAACCAAGGGAGTTAGTAGAAGAGCTTTGTGAAGTCCCGAAGTAGTAGATAGAATAGAACAAAGCTCCAGTAATAGGACCACTCAGAGAAAGACGTCAGGGCATTACAGTAAAGGAAAAAAAAAAAAAACTGGGACTTACGCCTATGCTGAAAGTCGAGAACGCGAGTGGGATGGTTGGGTCGGTAGAGCATCAGACTTTTAATCTGAGGGTCAGGGGTTCGAGTCCCCATGCGATAAAGCTACCACCAACATGGAGCATCCGACGTTCTGGTCGTAATTGCGATATGCTGGCCCCATTTCGAAAAAGTGATCGAAAATGGAGTCTCCATTTGTTTGGCCAAGTGGTCCAAATAAAGAGCAGAGTCAGTGGAAAATATCCAACAATGCGACCGCCTAGACAAGATGTATATCTGCAAAGCTGTATCTTTGTCTAACTTGGAAGCAAGTTAATGTCGAGGAGAGACTTTCGAGAAGCAGCAGAAGGGTTGATAGTGTAGTAGAAGAGTACTGGTGCCTGATATTTCTTGGAAAAGGGGTGAGTCCGGAAAGTGAAAAAATAAAGATGTACTTCGGACATAATTATTTTTTTTTAGTTAGTTAGTTATTAAAAATGTATGGCTTGCCATACATTTTGATAAAAAAGGGGTGGAGGAATGTTAACGAGCATCTATCCCCCCCTCTCTGGCTTTCTTACTCTTTCTATTTTCTTTCTCTGTGTCTCTATAAGAGAATAGAGAGGGGAGAGAGAGAGAGAGAGAGAGAGAGAGAGAGAGAGAGGTGAGTAAACGTGGAGGTAGACACGTTTACCAGAACCAAAGGTCAGCTGACCAAATTACGTATGTGTGACGTGGTTGGCTAGATCTGTGAGATTTGATTTGAGCTTTGAAGAAGAAGGACGTTTTCCGTGGTCTCCCCCTCTTAACTGGGGAGGGGGGAGACGAACGCTGACGTGTGTGAAGAAGAACTAACACAAGCCGATTTCACTTCCACTTCTGCAGAACCACTGGGGAAAGTGAAATAAAAAACTATAAAACCATTTCATCGTCTTGGAGTGATAAATCTTCGTCAAACAGGTATCAAGTCTCCCTCCAGGATGAGAAATTGCCAGATGGTTCAACAGCGAGAAACAGAGGTAGGTTCAGAAATTACATGTCACACACACGATTCCCTTTATGATAATCAAACACACAACCATTTATATTAGAGACAATCACACGGAATCTTTCTTATGTTATATAGAAAACGTAAAAAGTGCCCCTAAATGAAGAACTCTATATAACATATTCAAATGTAATGAAAACTCAATTTGGTACCCCTCAAGGATAACCTCGATGATTGAATATATAACACCTTTACCACAGCAGACAAAATGCACAAGGCGACATCATCCCCCCCACTCCCAATGAACAATTCATTTTGTTTATCAGCTTCATAATACACCTTTTCTCCATCCATGTTGGTGAAAGGCAAAATTCTACTTTCTCAAAGATCATTGGCACAAGAAATGCTCTCAGTTACAAAATAATCATTTAATTATGAAATGAATTACAAAAACTATGCATAAAATCAGTATTTTGCTTTTTTTTCTGATCTCTTGATGTGGGAAATCCTCATCTTTTTTCCAGAATAATTATTAGCATCTTTTCAATTTTTATGAATTTTATATTCAATCAATAAAAGTGAAACCCAATAGATCTAACCCTAACATTTAATTGCATTCCTTCGCATAAACTATTTATATTTATATTTGTTGACTAGCATTGCAAAACTTTTAGCTTTAATAATAGATCCATAACAAATTATTGGAATTATTAAGGAGTCACTAACGGGGTGCCCTGTGATTGGCTGAAAAACAGCCAATCACAGACCTCCCTTTTTAGATTCTGCCCAACCCCTCGAGAGCGGTTATTTGGAATTCTCTTCCTCTTTTGCTAGTTGATGCCTAGAAGACAACATATGTTTTTCAGTCTTCTCTGCCATTCATACCGGACATGTAGGAGAAGTTTCAACAGCAATTGCAGCACAAAGAATTCAAGGCTTCCCCTCTTTTACCTCAACCTGGCCAAACTCCACAGAAAACAAACAATGTTAAAACGACAAACAATGGACAAGTTCTGCAAAGCAACTGCTTTTGCAAAGAAACATTCTTTCTTCCTTCTCTTTTTTATTAATACAAGTTTTCTTATAAAAACTTTTTTTTTTTTTTTTTAATTACATTTTCACCCCAAACAAGGCACATTGCCATTTTGGTGTAGGGGGCTACTATCAGGGGAAACATCTACTGGGGTACTATGTAGGGATTTGGGCAGCAAGATGTTGGTTCACGTTGCACTTGAACTTCTGCATGTCAGTACAGTTGGGGAAGCAGTGACCTGGAATGGAATTCCAAAGTCTAGCAGTTCTGGGGACGAAACTACTGGAGTAGAAAGATCTTTTACATCTAGGGATCTCTACAGTGTGGGGGTGGGATTTTGCAGCTTGTCGGGTCTGTCGAGGGTGTTCACGTCGTGGGGGCACAAGTGCTTGCAGTTCATCAGAGCATTCACCATTAAAATACTTGTAGAACAGGCAGAGGAATGCAACGTTTCGACGATGGGACAGAGGCTGAAGCTTAGATGCCAGTTTAGGGCCTATCAGATTTGCGACTCTCTTTTGAACCCTGTCAAGGAGCGAGAGACTAGTAGCTGATGCACCAGCCACGATATGACAGCAATACTCCATACATGGGCGAATGGTTGCCTTATAGAGGTACAGGATACTTTCGGGTGTTAGAAGTTTTCTAGCACGGTAGAGAGAGCCCACCTTCCTCGCAGCGGCCCTGGCAATGCCCTCGATGTAGTTGTTCCAGCTCATGTTTCCTGTGAACGTTAGGCCAAGGAGCTTGAAAGACGTACTCTCAGATAAAGAGTCGTTGGCCATTGCTATAGGTGGTAGAGAAGGTTTCTTGTAATTATTGAATGAAACCAGTTTAGTCTTGGCGGCATTGAACGTGACCATCCATTTTTGTCCCCATTCCACTACTGATTGGAGGTCATCCTCTAGTGTTTCTGCCATTACTTTAGATATATGTTCATTTGTTTTCCTGTCGTGCCTGCTATAGAGTGTGGTGTCATCAGCATATATACCCATCTCAGAGGCAATTTTGTCGGGGAGGTCATTTATGAATATCAGGAACAGCAGAGGTCCAAGGATAGATCCCTGGGGCACTCCCGCATTTCTATCATATTGTTTAGATGTACGACCATCGAGGACAACCTGGATTTTTCTCTTATCTAAGAAGGATTTAATTATGTTAAGTATTCTACCAGTGATACCGTATGATCTAATTTTCCTGAGGAGACCCTCATGCCATACCCTGTCAAAAGCCTTAGATATATCTAGAGCTACCGCTCTGCCCTCTCCCGCTTTGTCCAGTGAATGGTATATGCGTTCAGAGATTACAGTGAGGATGTCTGCCGTGGAACGGGCTTGTCTAAATCCATATTGTTGGTCGGTCAGAAGTTTTGCATCTGTAAGGTGCTGGACTAGAGCATGGTTAATTAAGGTCTCAAATATTTTGGCAAAAAGTGGGAGGAGGCTAATAGGGCGATAATTTGATGGGTCAGTTCTTTCGCCAGAATTCTTGAATACTGGTACCACAGAAGCAGTTTTCCAACAGCCCGGAAAGCAAGATTCATTAAGCCATTTGTTGTAGAGTTTGGAGAGAACTGGAGCTACTTCGGCTGAGCACTTTTTTAATAGCACAGCTGGGATGAGGTCGGGTCCACATGCTTTTGAAGTGTCAAGGTTTTTTATGATAGCATGCACCTGAGCAGGGGTGATTTTCAGATCATCTAGCGTGGCATCTGTCCGCATAGGAAATTGAGGTAAGGGGTGGTTTAGAGGGTCCAGTGTGGAGTTTGAGGCAAACCGACTGGCAAGCATGTTAACCTTTTCGGTTGCTGAGCAAACAACCTTGTGATTGTTGGTTAGTGGGGGAATTGTTGACTGCCCATTATTTACTACACTGTTGTAGATTTTCCAGAAGTCACGAGTTCCTAGTTTTTGTGCTTCGATGCGTTTTTTAGTCGTTTCCGTAAATTCCCTCTTAGCTGTCGCTATTTCTTTCTTAACGTTACTTCTAGCTTCTATGTACTTCTGTCTGTTTGAACTGGACTTATGTCAGTTAAACCTGCGGAATGCATGCTGCCTTTGAGCAATGGCAGTTGCGCAAGTCGAAGTAAACCATTGGGGAGAGTGGGGCTTGCTATAGAATTTCCGCATGGGAACATGCGCTTCGATTGCAGTTTTGAACCATTTAGTGGTCTCGTTTGCACACTGTTCAGCAGGAAGAGAAAAAATATTTCCCCATGGGGCGTCTCTGATAAGATCTCTGATGGCTTCCCAGTCAGCCTTTTTATAATATCTCGTTGTTTTGAGCACTGGCTCTTCAGTTTTGGGTCTAGAGTTTAGGGCGATTTCAACCATTATCACTGCATGATCAGCGTTCCCAAGTGGGCTGTCGGCTTTCGTTACACAATCGTCAGGAGCTGTGGTCAAAAACAGATCTAATAGTGATGCGTGTTGTTCTTCCTGATCAGGGAAACGGGTTGGAAAAGTAACAATTTGCGATAGGGAGTGAGATACAGAGAAGCTATGAGTTGCGCTGCCTGCTGCATCTCCATCTGTGTTGTGTTTCTTCCTTGTCAACGTCACATTTTTGTTACAGTCTATAGTTGGGAAAATCCCAATAATTTGCAAAAGCAGATTTTGTGTAAATCAATTTACAAAAAACTGACACACAAGTTAATTTTACATGAAATAGATTTATGTAAATTAATTGGCAAAAGAAGAACCACGTGAAATAATTTAATACCAAAATGTGAGGTCGCAAGGGGAAGGAACATATATACGAACTCATCCCATTTGGTGTTTACTGCTAGGATTGTAGAGGTTAGGTTTCACCCGCCCTTTTTTCTTTTTTTTCTTTCCTTTCCTTGTTGTTTTTTTTTATTTGTTTGTGTAGGTATCTTTCATTAAACAGAATGAATTATTTCAAACAGATTTAGGGTGTGAGGGCCTAAGTTTTTAACAGGGATGTTTTTTGAAAGAAAAATAAGTTCTACCATAGAATTAATGTCAGCAGAAACAGCCTTGAATAAGACCTGCTTTAAAAAACAAGAAAATCTTATTAACAAGTGGTCGACAGAAGTCGACACAATTAATATAAAAATAAGCAAGGCCTGTGAAACAGCCGATATCAACTTAGAAAAAAAAATGGTGTGTTGGAAGACGAAAAGTTACAGGCAGAATTCATTTACAGCACGTTTAAAAGGCTCATGGAATTAGAGGAGAATATTTCTAGTTTTAATTTAGAATCCACCTCAGTTCCAAATCCCAAAGTACCACTCACAGCTTCGTGTATTCCAGCTCTGAGGTTGCAGTGTGCTAAATTCAGTGGAATACAAGCCGGTAAATTTGAATGTAAAAATTTCTTAGTTCAATTTGAAAACTGTGTGGATGCTGTATGCTCCAAGAAAGCAAAATTGTCACTTTTAAAACGTTTTTTAACTGGCTACGCATCTCAATTAGTGTCTCATCTTTCGTTAGAAGATGAAAACTTTGTATGTAGCTATCAATTTGTTGAGAAAGGAATTTTTGGATATTCCTCTAGACGACCTGGTCCACAAATTCCAAAACTCCATCATGACAAGTTTCAAGAAAAAATACACGAATAAACTCCGATCTCCAACTTCCAACGTAGACCCCCACTACCATGTCTCCTTCTCCAACATCAGGTTTTTACGTTCTAACCTTCCAGAGGTTGAAACCCAATTACAGGAGACTAAACCAGACCTATTATTTGTAAGTGAAACTGGCATTGGACAGACGATTTGCCTAGAGGAGTTCATAATTAAAGGATACTCTTAACTTCCAAATCTGACCCCATGATCGCCATGGGCATGGAATATGTGCCTGTATTAAAGATGGCTTTAAAGATGGCTTTCCATGTGGTAGGGACATCTCCAGAGAAGATCCTAATTTACCCTATATGTGCTTCCAGGTTGCACTTGCTCACACTACTGCATTTATATTTACTCTCTATCGCCCCCCCCCCACACACAACAGCAGAGTTACTATCTTTAAAAGCATATCTGAGAAAATTGACCACGTCCTATCTGCTTATCCTTCAGCTAACATTCACATTTGTGGAGACTTCAATGTTCACAATGTGGAATGGTTAACCCACTCAAACAAAACCGATGATGAGGGGAGGTTCTGGCATGATTTATCCATTGCTTATGACCTCACTCAGATTGTTTACGAACCCACCCGTGTGCCCGACACTGACAGCTAGTATGCGAGTTTTTCTCACAACTTGCCATGAACGATGTTCAGTTTCTGTTCTGTCTCCTCTTGGATCTTCCAACCACTCTGTTGTATCAGTTAAGATAAAAATGAAATGTAATAAGTCCTCACACGTACCTCTCCATCGTACAGGATATAGATACACTATGGCTGACTGGGATAGCTTCCGTACATTTATATCAGATCTACCTCTGCGTTCCATGTTTAAAAAGGATGTGTCATCTATGGTATCAGACCTGATGGATTAGTTCCGTAAAAGTCAAGAGAGGTGATGTATCTGTTCAAGTCCATTCTATCAAACTGCTATATCCTCTAGAACTATCATTAACTCATGCCCACCATCCTAGAACTATTTCAGAGTCGAAGGGAGTGTGTGAAAAAAGGATTGATATTGCAAAATCAAAAGTCGATGTGCCAGCTACTAAGAGTGCATCTATTCCAATGAAACAACGTCTGAAGAGGACGAAAAATTTTAAAAATAGTAAAAACTATCCCCATAGTCCTTATATATACTATTAGATTCAGTTTTATCTAAACTTAGTCTTCACATACCTTAGCTTATAGGTACTTATTATAAAAAAAAAAAATTAAAAAATAAGTGATAATGATATTCTACTTTCTTATTGAAAGGATGAAATTTCTATAGTCCTATTAGTGTACCAAATGAGAATTTCTTCACTTGCAAACAAAATACAACACTCACTTCTTTCAAACTTTGGACTTCTTTGTAGAAACAAATCTCCATCCCTTCTACTTTCAAATTTAAAGTTCCTAAAAAAAAACAAAAAACAATTCACGTTTGGCTATTTTGTCTTAAAAACGAACATTTTCTATGAACTTTTATCATTGGCTATATGTGTCATTAAAATTCAATTTTCTGAATATTTTTATTTTTGGCTATTTTTGCTTAAAAAAAAAAAATTCCTGTGAATTTTTATCATTGGCTATTTTTGCCTTAAAAAAAAGAATACTTTCTGAGAACTTTCCATCTTTGACTATTTTTGCCAAGAAAAACAAAAAACAAACTTTCCCGTGATCTTTCAGTTTGACTGTTTTCTACCTTGAGAACAACCAACCTTTAAAGAATTATGTTGCAATGATTTCATATTGCAATTTTGTTTTGGGAGAGAATATTGGAATTATTAAGGAGTCACTAACAGGGTGTCCTGTGATTTGATGAAAAACAACCAATCACAGACCTCCCTTTTTAGATCCCTCTCAACCCCTCGAGAGCGGTTATTTGGAATTCTCTTCCTCTTTTGCTAGTTGATGCCTAGAAGACAACATATGTTTTTCAGTCTTCTCTGCCATTCATACCGGACATGTAGGAGAAGTTTCAACAGCAATTGCAGCACAAAGAATTCAAGGCTTCCCCTCTTTTACCTCAACCTGGCCAAACTCCACAGAAAACAAACAACGTTAAAAGGACAAACAATAGATAAGTTCCACAAAGTGACTGCTTTTGCAAAGAAACATTCTTCCTTCTCTTTTCTATTAATACAAGTTTTCTTATAACAACTCCACTTGTGTTGTGTTCCTTCCTTGTCGACGTCACATTTTTGTTACCGTCTATAGTTGGGAAAATCCCAATAAAATAATTATTAAGAGAGGTAATTGTAGTTCGACTTACCTTCTTTCTTACCATCCACCCAATTTCCTTCATATTGGAAAAACTGGTTTGTATATGTGTAGACTCCATAACCTAATGTGATTAGAAAAACGCTTTTATTGCAATATAGTATCACAACAAATGTTAACTAAAAGCCAAAACATAAAATCTTATCCAATTCTTTAATAAACATTTCAAAAAGTCTTGACAATTAAAGCATTGTACAGATGAACAATAAACAGCAAATTTGAAATGGAGTATTTTTAATAGGGATGAATTGCTGAATTTGGGTCTGTTAAAGCAATGCCACTCCATGGACAAAAGTTCTTAGATGATTTTTCAATGATCTTAAATGCTCTCGCCAGTGTACTTTCCTGACAGTTTTCGTTTTTGTAGTTGCATCGGCGTTCTGCACAACAGTAATTTCTGTAAGAGAAATGTCTTGAAAATCTTTGTCAATGTATGCCGGTTTAAGTCGGTCCAACACGATAGTGTCTCTTTTCACATTTTTTGAAACAGTAAAATATTTATCCTGCCCATCCAGAACTGGGTATGGACCCAAATAATTTGGACAAAATAGCTTTTTCACTGAGTCGTTCCTGACAAATACATGTTTGGTGGTGTGAAGATCTTTTGGGATATAGGATTGTCTGTCTGTCTTCCTGGTGAGTGTGAAATTTAGATGAGACATTTTGTCTTTCAACTCTGTTACGAATGTGGTTGTAGATGAGATCTCCGTCTGTTGATCAAAATATTGACCCGGCAGAGTCAACCAAGCTATTCGAGGACGGATGATATGCTATAGTCTTGATGTGGTTCGTTCCCAGTAATTGATTGAATTCTGCAAAGAATGCCGATTGGAACTGTGAACCTGAACCTCTGTCTTTCGTGATTGTTGTGGGTACTCCAAAAATGGCTATCCAGTCCTGAAGTATGGCTTTGGTTATTGTTGAAGCTGAAGTATCCTTAATGGCTATGGAGCATAGATTTGTCAATGGCCAGCGCATGCGCGTAACAAAGATGGCCGCCAAAGAATACTATGCATAATACAACTTTTTATATCTCGATAACTACTTATTTCTGCAAAATTTCAATGCGATTTCAGCATAGTCGAAAACCCAAAAAGTCGTCATTTAAAAGAAAATTGTGGAGGTGGACCTAATCTAAAAATTTACCCAATTTTTATGTAATGTGCATCCAGGAGACAAGCGCCCGCATGTTTGTGTGTTGTGTGGGTGCGTAAGAGAGACGGATGAAAAGGAAAGACTTACCTCGGGACCGGCTCGGCGTCGCCGACCGAAAATAGATAAAGAAAGATCAAGATGGCGGCCGCCGTCTTTTGTAAAGGATGATATCTCGCAAAGTCACACGAATTCTCGCAATATGCAAATTTAGCCGGCCTACAACGGCCATAAAAGCAGGTGATTGAAAGACGTGGTAGAGCGATGATTGACTTGGTCGGAAATCGTGTTGCTATTGCTTCTCGTGCCGTGTGAGGATATCTTACCGTTGTTGGGTCCGGTCTGAGTAACCGTTCGCATCCGTCTAGGCACCTTGCTAGTTGGATTCCGTGTAGAACCGGTGTTTACTGGTTATTGAATTGCTTTACGTTGCTGCAACATTATACATCTACAGAGGGCGCAGTACTTTTAAAGGACTTTCCTCACACATTTTTTTTATTACAAGCTATCTTGGCTATTTAACCTCTAGGACTATGACCGAGTCGAAATTCGACTTAAAGCTCATACCCGAGTTTGACGGGTCCACGTCCATTGTCGACTGGGTTGAAAGGGTCGAGCTGACGTGCTACCTTTGTGAGGTAAAAAGGGTACACACTGTGATTCCCCTAAGATTGGCTGGGGGTGCCTTGAGTGTATATCAGCAACTCAGTGCTGCTGAAAAGGGAGATGTCACCGCAATTAAAGCTGCGCTGTACAAGGCATTTGCCATGGATCCTTGTATGGCCTATGAAAAATTTGCTTCCCGAAAACTTCTACCGGAGGAAAGCGTGGACGTTTTCTTTGCGGAGTTAAAGAAACTCGCAGTCCTATTCGGTGGAGGGGTATCGGAGCGGACGCTCGCGTATGCGTTTATGGCGGGCCTTCCCACTCGCGTGAAGCAGCTGCTGAGAGCCTCAACCAGCGTTTCAACAACGACCATGGAACACTTGATGGAACGTGCTCGAGCCATCATCAAAGATGAGAAGGACCTGGGGGAACCAGTTGTGATGGCGACACAGACAGGCCAGATTGGTGCTCGGGAGATTCCGAATCAGAACCCTGCAAGCAATGGGAAATGTTTTCGCTGCGGCCGACGCGGACATTTTGCAAGGAATTGCACCAACAGGAGGTGTGTGCGCTGTTTTAATTGTGGCGGTCTGGGGCATCTAGCACAAAACTGTGCGGGAAACGTATCAGGGGAGAGGACGTCAGCGCTGCCCTGCTCCCCGAGCAAAATTTGAACAAGGCGCAACCAGTGATGACCGTCTACGTAAACAAGATACCCTGCTCAGCACTTCTCGACTCAGGCTGTTCGCATACTATAGTGATGCCAGGCTGTGTCCAAGTTGGACTAAGAGAAAGATCAAAGTCACCACGATAGGAGGCGAGACCTAGACATGCTGTGGAGCTGGAACTGTCGAGATCTACACGGACACCGGTGCAGCCATTAAGATCAATGTGCTCGTAACCCAAGGAAATCTCCTGTGGTTTGACCTGTTGCTCGGATACGATGCCATCAAGGCGCTGGGGGGAGTCGCAATTCATCGGGATGGAAAAGTGCAGTTCTTGGAGGCCCCAGTGTGTGCAGCGCTCCACATCGATCGGCCGGACTTTACAGTGGACTACGACTCTCACAAGAGGGCCTGGATTGCATCTTGGAAGTGGACCGAGGGAATGGCACCGACTAAACTCAAGAATGGGGTTGCAGAGTACCCTATACCCAGTGAGGCCCGAGCAGAATACGAAAGGGAACTAAAGGCGTGGATCCAAGATGGCTGGTTAATCCCCTAACCTGAGGACAAGCTTGGGCCTCCCAAGGGTCTAATACCCTTGATGGCAGTAGTCCAGCATAATAAGTCGAAAGTCGGCCTGTGCTGGACTATAGGGAGCTTAACAAGCATATTGAAGCCTACACTGCCGATGCTGACGTATGCGCCAGCAAGTTGAGGGAATGGCGTCAGAAAGGCACTAATGTCTCGATATTGGATTTACGAAAAGCCTATTTACAGGTGCGAGTTGATGAGACGTTGTGGCCGTTCCAGACAGTTTGGTTCCAGGGGCAGAGGTACTGCCTTACACGCCTCGGCTTTGGCCTAAATGTGGCACCACAGATCATGAAGACTATTGTCAACACAGTATTGTCCCAAGAAAAGCCCATGAGGGACTCAACGTCAGCTTACATTGATGACGTATACGTCAATGAAGATATACAGTCTGCGTCGTGTGTCAAAGAAAAGTTGGCTCAGTTTGGTCTGGAATGCAAGAATCCCGAACGTTTGAGGGAAGGAGTACGTGTATTGGGATTAGATGTTTATGAAGAAGATGGCACCCTACAATGGAGGCGTGGCAGTGAAATTCCAAGCATCCCAACATTGTTATAAGGTGGACCGTTTTTTCTTGGTGTGGAAAACTTGTTGGTCACTTACCGGTCTGTGGCTGGCTCCGCGCAGCTGTTGGTGTAATTAAACGCAGAGCAAATTTAACAACCACGGGTTGGGATGACATATCCGATGATGTCCTACTAACTCTGATGATTAAAGAGACACTGGAGAGAGTGAACAAGGACCCTGCCTGTGGGCGGTGGTGTGTTAACGGAGACAACGTAGATGTGTGGGTTGATGCCAGTTCTTTGGCGTTGGGAGTATCGTTGGAGCAAGGAGGAAACGTGTTCGAGGACACATGTTGGCTGCGGCCCGTAACAGATTCTCAGCATATCAACCTGGCAGAGCTGGACGCTGTTGTAAAGGGGATAAATCTGGCCCTGCAGTGGCAGTCTAAGAAGTTGACCTTGTACACAGATTCTCTCTGTGTCTACCACTGGGTGTCTGACACACTTTCAGGACAGACACGAATCCGTACCAAGGTAGCAAGTGAAATGTTAATACGGAGAAGGCTAAACATGCTAAAAAACCTGGTATCTGAGTATGGGCTATCACTGAGCGTCACTCTGGTGCCATCACATTGTAATCGTGCTGACCAACTGACCCGAGTACCTCACAAATGGTATGAAGCCGCGAAGATGGGAATGGAGATTACTGCTCGATCTTGTGCAGTTGCAATCGACCCATGTCAAATACAAAAAATTCATGCACAGAGCGGACATCCGGGTATCAAGAGGACCCTTTATTTTGTGAGGCGTGTATACCCAGCAGTGACCAAGATAGATGTCAGACAGATCATCAGAAATTGTGAGGCTTGCCAGTCTATTGATCCTGCACCAGAGCGATGGCAGAAGGGTCGCTTGGAAGTTGAGAGTATGTGGCAGCAGCTGGCCATGGATATTACCCATTACAGTGGCAAGCCCTTTCTAACTCTCATTGATTGTGGGCCTACGATATTTGCGGTGTGGCGGCGGATGACCAGACAGGATTCAGCAAATGTTGTTTACCACCTATCATCCATTTTTTCTGACCGAGGTGTGCCGGAAGAGCTCCTGACCGACAATGATGCAGCGTTTTGTAGCCAGCAAGTCCGGCAGTTGTTAGATGAGTGGGGCGTCCGACTATGGTTGCGATGTGCGCATGTGCCGTCAGGAAATGGCATTGCTGAAAGAAGCCATCGCAGCATCAAGAGAATTGCTGCCAGGAAGCGATGTACTATTACGGAAGCCACATATTGGTACAACATTATGCCAAAGGACGGGACGTCTCCTTCAACCGCACCTGCGAATGCTATTTACATGTACCGAGTCAGAGTGAAGGGAATCAACACTACGCAGCCAGCCGACAAGGGAACATGTAACAGATATGAAGTGGGAAATCCAGTGTGGGTGCGGGCCCCAGGAAATCGGTGCACCGACAAGTTCAAGCGAGGACAAATATCTGGAGTGATTAACCAGCAGTCTGTTTTGGTCGATGGAACCCCACGACATGTGCGAGATTTTCGCTCAGCTACCGAGGTGTGTCACACAACTACAGAAGAAAGCAGTGAAGCGTCTAGTGATGAGCTGCCGATGCATGGATTCAGTGAGCCCCCTCCAGAGACTGATAGCAGTACTTCATCTGATGAGGCGGAACCAGATCCAGAGCCCGAATCTGAAACAGTGAATGTACCTCTTCGCAGAAGCACACGCACTAAGAGACCACCCCACAGTGCTCTCTATGTGATCATCAGATCAGGGGGGAGTGTAATGTGCATCCAGGAGACAAGCGCCCGCGTGTTTGTGTGTTGTGTGGGTGCGTAAGAGAGACGGACGAAAAGGAAAGACTTACTTAGGGACTGGCTCGGCGTCGCCAACCGAAAATAGATAAAGAAAGATCAAGATGGCGGCCGCCGTCTTTTGTAAAGGATGATATCTTGCAAAGTCACACGAATTCTCGCAATATGCAAATTTAACCGGCCTACAACGGCCATAAAAGCAGGTGATTGAAAGATGTGGGGAGAGCGATGATTGACTTGGTCGGGAATCGTGTTGCTATTGCTTCTCGTGCCGTGGGAGGATATCTTACCGTTGTTGGGTCCGGTCTGAGTAATTGTTCGCATCCGTCTAGGCACCTTGCTAGTTGGATTCCGTGCAGAACCGGTGTTTACTGGTTATTGAATTGCTTTACGTTGCTGCAACATTATACATCTACAGAGGGCGCAGTACTTTTAAAGGACTTTCCTCACACATTTTTTTATTACATTTTATTTTTTTGAGTTTGCGGGACTAACATCTACACCGGTAGTCCCGCAACAAGGTGGTCGTATCACAACATCATGTTCTTATGCGTTCTTCATACGCGTGGTGGCGTGGACGTTGGAAACGGTGATCGCTATGAAATGTTCTTGCTGGGGATTTGTTCCAGCTGGGCATAGCGGTTTCTACAAGTTCAAATAAAGACTTTTTTCTTTTGCGTCCAATCAACAAGATCAAAGAAAGCCTTTTAAAAGCCTTTGTCAACACAGGGGTGCTGATTTTAAAGATAACCTTATTTAAAAAAAAAAAAAAAAAAAAAAAAATTGCCTTACCGCGCATACTCGAGGCTTTAGCGGCGCTAAACCTACTACATTAGAAATAATCCTACAGAGTAGTTAAAGTCCCCACCCGAAAAGAGAAGTGAAAGAAGAAAAAAAAAAAAATGACGCTAGAATTACCAGGCATTCCTTTAACGGTACTCCTGCAGTATTTTACCGTGGCCTTCTTGTCTTTTAAGACTAGGCACCGCCAAAAATGGCCGCAAAATCAAGTTGTTGTTGTTTTTTAAAACTAAATTACATTTATTAAAATCCATTATTTCTGAGTAACTTTTTTTTTTCCAGAAAGATAAAACCCTTAATTTTATCATATAGAAAACAGAATAATGTAAAACTTTTTCTACTATTTTTAATTCAATTTTAAATGTTAAATTTTCCCAAAAAGTTAACAATTGACATTTTTTGTCTTGCACAAAAAACGTACTTAAATATTAAAAAAAAAAGGGTTTTTGAAATAATTTATTTATTCATTTATTGTCTAACTAAGATTTAGGATGATTTTCTAAGAGAATATGCAAAAATATTATAATATAAGTACCTGAATTTCAAATAATTCCACTTATTCATATATGTAACCAGATATTTCGCGTCGCCGAAGAGTTCAGATCGACTCTGTTTACGTTTTCTTTCGATGAGACGAAAACTATGGAAGACTAAACAGGCCAAAAAAACTTATTTTTCAGTGACGAAAATTTCAATGTATTATCAAGCTGAGGCTGGCCAGTACCAGATGGGTGACCATTTGTATGAGTTTGGTTTTTAATGTGTATGTGTGTGGGGGCCAGGCTCCCCAAAATGGGGGGAGGGGGCAATTTAAAGCAGAATAAAAAAAAATTATTTCAGCGCTTTTGGTCTACCGTAGTCGAAAGGCGGCAAACGTTTTCAAACGAGATCGAAAAAAATGATGCTATTTTTAACACAAAGGGCACAATATTTATCGAATTTTTTTTTTTTGTATCGATTATTCAAAGCATGCTCTGTTTAATAATGGTCATGCATTATTCGGCTCGCTAAAAAAAAATTGTTAATTTATTTATCAAAAATTTTAAAATGGCTTTTTTCGTATAAATATAAAAAAATTTTTTTTTTTTGTTTTGCTTAACTTAAATTAATTATTTTACTTAACATATTCACCGAATTTCACACTTCAAAACTCAAAAGCGGAATAATTAAACACAATCGAAGTTCTGATATTCAGACGTCAAAATAAGGTATGCAAACAATTTTTTTTTTTTTTTTTTTTTTAATCTATAATTCTGTCCCTTACAACAACACAATATGTTTTGTTCAGTTTCAGATGATTATTTTAAGCATATTTGTTCCCACTTCAAAACAAGGGGGGGTTTTGTAAGCAAAAAAGTATATATATATAAATATCGTTTATGAAAAATAAGTACACTGTTATAAAGTTCATTCTTCTCCTAATAATCGCTGAAAATTTCGTATTGATCGGATAATTACCTGATTTTTGGTAGATTTTTAAAAAGACGGTCCGTCAAAAAGTACTGACCTGCCCCCCCACTTTTGGCGGTGCCTATTTAAGACGGTCTTGATTTTACCCACCGATTTCACGATCTTAGCCGAGCGTTGATCGACATCCGTCGGAAAACGCCGGAACATGGCGAGCGGTACGATACTCTATCAGCCAATCAGGGCGCTTCAAACGAACGCGCAGCAGACGAATAATTTTCATTGGAATTACACACATAGCGTTTCATTTCAGTTATTTTATTGTTCAAAGTAAAAATACACAGCCTTTCATTTCAGCAATTTAATTTAGCGATAAAAAAAAAAAAAAACCGGGAGCTGTTGGAAACATATTTATTCGAATTTATGTGGAGACAAAAATTTGGACACAACCCTTTTGTCTCCATAATAAATCAAATCGCGGAAGGCTACCCGGTTGGGAAGGAGCTTCTTTCCACATCCTCTGAAAACCCTTTGCTCCCTACTTTGCCTCTACAGTCAGTAGAAAATCTTCCAGTCGGAACTAAAGATAAACAGTAATTGTTGTCCCCCCCCCCTACAAACATTACTGAAAAAAAAACAAAAACAAAAAAAAAAACATTGTTGTTACTGTTTAATAACGTTTTGTTAAAAACAAACAAAAAAAAACATTGAAGTGTTTATTACTGTTGCTTACCCGCCCCCCCCCACCAAAAAAAAAAGCTATCGGAAAACAAAATGAACGAAAAAAAAAATATTCAACAAAATAAATTTATTTTACTTTAAAAAAACTTACGGTAAGTGTTTGTGATTTATTTTATCCAAATATTTTGTATTAATTTTATCCATTTTGTTGTGTGTGTAATATCTTTTCCTTGTAATGTTGTTGCTATTCACATACTTTTAGCGTTCTTGCACCGTAGCTCCGAATTCTCGGCTTTCGTCGGCGTTAACGCCGAAAGCGTTCGACAACGCTCGGCTAAGATCGTGAAATCGGTGGGTAAAATACTGCAGGAGTACCCCTTTAACATTTCATAATAATTCAATAACATGTTTTTATTGTGTTTACCTACCATGTCTGACAGCTTTCTTCTGTTGTCCAACATATTTATGACCGCGTCTCTTGGTTTCTTCATTTTTTTTACTCTCCTTCTGACCAGTTGTTGCGATTGGCATTGTCACTCGATTTAGTCGTCTGTCATTCGGTAATGTTGATATTAGTATACCTTATAAAGATTACCCAAGTTTTACAAAGCATTTTGTATTTAATTAATTATTATTTATTTTGTTATCTTACAAAAAGAAAATAGTTTTTCGCAGATAAAGAAGCTAAAACGATGGCAAAGTAAGTTATTCTGTTTCCATAACAACGAACCGGTGAAGTCTCGTCGTTGTTATTGGCAACGCGCGAGATTCTCAAGGTTTTGACATTCTTCCTCCGAGATTTGGTCCCACCCGATAAAGAAGCAAGAATGGCCGAAAAGCACATGGAAAAGGGAATGGCTATATTTCTCGATGTAAGTTTACTAGCATCTATCTTTATAAGATATATTTCAATTATTTGTTTTAATAAAAATTGCTTGAAAGAGAGAGAGAGAGAGAGAGAGAGAGAGAGAGAGAGAGTTCAAAATGAATCTACTGAACAAAGGAAAAAAAATGGTAAGGATAATGCATTCCTTTTTGTATCGTTTTAAGTCGCGAATTTCTTTCATTTTTACTCGTATCTTTATAGCCAACAAATCTGAAGAAATCGATAAACTTTTAATAAAAATCCAACGCTGTTAGATTGCATTGTATGCCATCTTTCCTTCATCTCAGATGACATTGTTTACAAATAAATACAGAAACAATCCAATTGAATTGTCAACTTGTTAATGTTGGGTGCTAGAGAGAGAGAGAGAGAGAGAGAGAGAGAGAGAGAGAGAGAGAGAGTCTGCAGTGTAGGGCGTGTATCTTTCCTTTTTTTTAAATTTTTTTTCTTCCTTTGAAGATTGTAGGGTACTCATGCAGAGCGTGATCCGTGCTGAAGTAATAACGTTATTATTTAAAAAGCCATTCTTAACATAGGGAGGGGAGGGTATTCTGTACTTTAACCTTACAATTGAATAAAAAAGACATATCATAAAACTTTAATTAAACTTGGAAATACGATTTAAAAAATAGTGCGGATCACTACATTCTGCATTAGCACCGAAGGAAGCACCAAACAGAAAGGGGGGGGGAACAACAACAAAAAACAAATAAGCACTTGATCAATTTACGTAGTTTTTGGAATATGACATCTTCGTTCCGTAACGATGTACCTCATAAAGATTGCATTTAAAATTTTTTTTTTTTTTTTAAATAAGTGTAATTCTAAATAAACACCGCGAATTGAATAAAACTGACTTGAAATTGTGGTACTTGTACAGTTTAATCAAGACATTAAAAAATGAAAATATCGAAAAAAAGGCTATATTGTACGTATCCGTTTTTGACTGAAGATCTCTGAAAAAAAAATTCATTTAATTTGATCGAGTAGTTTCTATTTTACAGCAGAAAGCCATTATGAAATTTGTTGAACACGCCACGGGGAGATAACTCCAGTTAAAGCGCCGACTCTCCCTCCTCATCTTTATTACTAGCTTTTCTTCCTAAAAATCGAACCTTTTGCTTGGTATCATAACAAATTGTTTTTTTCGCTGCTGTAAAATAAAAAGTACTTGATGAAATTAAGTGAAATATTTGTTCGGAGAACTTCGTTCCGTAACGAATACGTACAATATAACCTTTTTTCGATATTTTCATTTTTTAATGTCTTGATTAAACTGTACAAGTACCGAAATTATGAACAGTAATTGCACTTAAGGAAACAACAAGGATACTAAAAAGAGCTCTCGGTTGGTTGGCAGGGCAATGTTGGCAGGTTGGCAGCCCCATACCTAGTGCTACAATCGGTGCTAATGCACTTACTGATCCGCGCTATTTTTTAAATCGTATTTCCAAATTTAATTAATGTTTTATGATGTTTTTTTTTTATTCAATTGTAAGGTTAAAGTACAGAATAGGTACAAAACACCCTCCCTTCCCCTCCCCATGTTAAGAATGGCTTTTTAAATAATAAAGTTATTATTTCAGCACAGGACGAACTGCAAGCACTTGTGCCCCTTCGACGTAAATACCCTCGACAAACCCGACAAGCAGCTAAATCCCACTCCTTCACAGTAGAGATCCCTAGATGTAAGAGAGCCTTCTACTCCAGTAGTTTCTTCCCCAGCACCGCTAGACTTTGGAATTCCCAGCCGGTCCCTGCTTCCCCAACTGTACTGGCATGCAGAAGTTCGAGTGCAACGTGAACCGACATCTTGCTGCCCAACTCCCTACACAGTACCCCCTACAACAAAGTGGCAATATGCCTTGTTTGGGGTGGAAATGTAATAAAAAAAAAAGAAAAAAAAAGTGCATGAGTACCAACAATTCAAATGTTCAATTTGGCTTTTTTGTTTGTGAAAAATTCGCTACAATTATCAATTTGGCGTTTTTTTTTAGCCTTTTTTCCTGCAAAATTTGGCTTCAAAATAGTTTATGCTACACTTCATTTTCTTGTACTCTGTCAGTGGAGGAGAAATCCTTCACGACTGAGACAATTCTTAATTTTTGTCAATTTTTCCACGTTAAAAAACGACCCTGGTGTCTAACTCCGCCCCGTGGGGAAGCATTGTAAATAGGAACCCTGAGGCCACCAGCAATGACATTGCTTAATATCCGGAAAGCTATTTATTTGTGGAAAATTTAAATGCGATATTTGTTTTCAGCATGCCTTTAAAAGTCGTAATTTTAAAGAAATATGCTAAGATAGTAACCAAGTAAAACTTTACTGCAATTTTAAGACTAAGTTGTATCCATTACAAGACATTTTCATCTGAATAGTTCAAATTGCATTGCCTCCCCCTTGTTTATAAAATATGGCGATCAAAGCAGTGTATCACTTCATAAAATTTTATTGGTTAATCTGAAGAGACGCCTTTCCAATTTCAAATAACACTAAATCCAACCAGGACTTTATAACACTTCTGGTATCCATACTGACTGGAGAGGCCCCTGATCAAAATTGGAAAGGCATTTTTTGAGTTTAATCATTTTATTTTTTTAGTTAAAAAAAAACTACTTGATCAATTTATGTGATTTTTTTTTTGAATATGACATCTTCATTCCGTGAAGAATATGTACATCGTAAAGATTTGTCTATATTTTCTGTATTTTTTTATTAAGTCGAATTCTAAATAAGAACTTGAAAAAAAAAAAATCCAACAAAAAACTAATTTCTTTATGTTGAATGATAGGAAAATGGGACATTTGTTTTACAATAGCCAACAAAACAAATAAGGTGTATAAAAATAATTATATAACGAATATAAATGTTAGAAAAGGCAAGATAAGTAACTCTCCTACCTACCTGCATTGTTTGGTTTGGTTGTTTACTTTATTTTAATGTATTTATTTACTTCGAAACACTACTAGTGCCAAGTCTTAAGTTAGCATAAGAAAATAATAGCTGACATAAGGTGGTCATTAAAGAAGTCACAATAATCGCTCAAAAATCGAAAATTAAACAGTATACTGGTAGAACCTTACATTTTTGCACGATTGATGACATCTATTGGATGGGTTTCTACCAGTGTTTGTTTCATTTTAATTTCTTGGATACATATTCCTAAAAAGGACCCAAATTGTTTCGGCTACTATTCATTAAGAAAATGGAAAAAAATTACTATTTGTCTGACCCAGTAAGCTTGGGTACTGTTTTAGATTAGTGCTGATGTCAGACGGAATGGGTAAGTTCAAAGTTTCAATATGAATTTACCCATTCCGTCTGACATCAGCACTAATCTAAAACAGTACAGTTTCAATATGACCCAAAATAGATGCGAAACTTATAAAACTGTAAATTTTCTTTTTCACTAATCTGATCATTTTGTACTGAACCAATAGTAAATCCTAACAGTTTAATCATCCTGTTCAATTATGCACTATTTATAATAACATTTGGGGAACAGTATGAACCTCAGAATTTTTTTTTTTGCTCGAGTAATATAAGTAATTGTATTTATTTAATTATTTTAAGAATATATAACTCCATGGAAAAGGAGGAAAAAGAGTTAGATTTATTTTCTGTATGAATTGAAATTAAACTTCAAAAATGATTTTTTTTTTTTCTGATATCATAATTGTGTGGAGAAGTGTAGATACCTATTTCTTACAAGCACCAAAAATATTTAAGAGAAAGGGAAGGAGGTACTTGCTAAAGCGTGAACAAGTAATTCTTTCTCTCAATCTCATAGATAGACTTGATAATGCTATTAAATACAACTGCAATATTTACAGAGTGGATAATGCAGAGGAGTTTTGGAAAAAAACAAAAAAGCAATTTGATTAGTTCAACTTTTACACATAAATATGGTTACAGATCTCCCGCCTCCAAAAAAAAAATAATAATAATAAATAAATAAAAAAACACTTCGTCGATTTTGGGAGAAAACTACTAAAATTGTTATTGCAAATATATAAAATTTTCTTCATTACTCTTTGGTAACTAAAAATCAGAATCAAGAAACAAAGAAAGAAGAAAAAACACTGACAATAGTTATTCTATAAATATTCAGTTAATGTATGTTGTACCCCAATATTATAAAAATCTTACTTATGTGGAAGGTTTCAGTCATTTGGTCTTGCAAAATAAACATCAAGTTCTGGTGGTCCCTACCTAAAAAACAACAAACAAACCCAAATCCCCTAAACATGTTTAATATATACCTTCTACATTGGCGAAAATGTTGAAATAATTTTATTTTTAGAAAATGAAACATATTTTTAATAAATTCATATAAAATATAAATCTATAGTTTTAAATTTAAAGAATTTTTTTTATTTTATAATGTTTTTGGGATTAAAATCATTGCTTCATGATTGACCATATTTGGTAATTTAGTTGATGATTACATTGGGCAACAATTTTGTACTTTTTGAATGTTGTCTAGATTTCTACAACTGAGTTAAGTATTTTATTTTACACTGCTGAATCAGGAAATGGCATCCATTTCTTTCCATCAGGTTAGGATTTGGGCTAAGTTGATTTGAAAAAAAAAATCAGATCTTGTAACAAAATTCATTATATTTTTGTGGCATTATCAGCTGATTTTTGCCAACATATCATTCTAAATATATTTCAAAGAGAAAAAAAAATGTTTTGCCAACAATGTATGTTGATTACCTGATAGAAACATCGATTACTGAAAACTGAATGGTGGACATTGATAAAGGTAAGTACATGTAAATTGCATGTTGCTTCACCGTTGTTCAAACTTCAGAGCTTGAACTTCCGTTTCTATGAACTCCTGGAATGCTCAGTGGCAAAGAGGTCTCACTTCAGATTTCAACAGGAGTCAGCCATCATGACTGCGTCATAACAACCCTGATATTTAGTCTCCATCTCTTTCAGGGTCTAATGGAATCTCTCCCCCCTGCTCATCACTAACCGAACCCAGGTTCTCAGGAAACTGGTCCATATGTGAAAATAGGTAGTGCATCTTGATGCTCATATTGCAGCCCAGGTTTTTGAAAGCAGTCAAAATGTTGTTAACAAGTTTTGCATAGTTTCTGGCCTTATTGTTGCCAAGAAAGTTCTTCATGACAAGAACAAATGCCTTTCACACTTCCAGTTCCACTTTGTTCATTGAGTTTTTGCTCTCTAGAGCTTTTAGCTGCCGGATCTGAGAAGATGCCAGATTTCAACTTCTCCATCGTCAATCGTGGAAAAGCCTAGCACAAGTAAGTGAAGCAGTCACCATCTTTTTCCAGAACCTTAGTGAACTGCTTGATTAAGCGGAGCTTGATGTGCAGCGGTGGAAAGAGTATTTCGTCTGTCCACGAGAGAGTTGTTGATGACGTTCCTTTCTTTGCCAAGGTACCAATTCCTCTTGCACTTTGGAGGTACACCTAGTGATCCAGGATCTGTATCTGCATAGATTATATTTTCTCTTGTGAAAGGGTCACTACAAGTGTCATCTCTGATAAAGGATGTTCCTCCTCTAAAAAGAAAAAGGATAATGCTACCTTGGCATTTTCTATCCCTTCAATGAAGACATATTGGTTCCAGGTTGTAGGGAAATCTATCTTTAAAAATGACAATGTAAGACCATATCTTGACAAATGACCAGATGATAAAGAAAGAATATAGACTAATGAATGGTTTCATCTCACTGCTTTGCAGCTAATTTTACCCTTTCCTGAAAACACGCTATGCGACTTACAAATATCTGTACGTGATGTTGTCAAGCTAATCAAAAACCTTGATTTCAATAAAGCTTTCCAATTATAGTGCTCAAAAAGTTTGAACCAGAACTAGCGTCCATACTTACAAGGTTATTTAAGCATTGTCTTAAGGAGAAATGCTTCCAACACCTTGGAAAATCTCATCAGTATGCCCTATATTTAAGAATTCAGGTGATCGTTCATCTCTCTCTCAGTACAGGCCAATAAGTCTCCTGTGCGTCATGAGTAAGTTGCTGGAATCTGTGTTAAATAGAGAAGTAGTCAACCATCCTAGCAAAAATAACCTTCTTAATGACATGCAATATAGTTTCCGTTCTGCTAGATCTACAGCAGACGTGTTTACAGTTATATCTCATAGGATTAGCGAATCTCTCGACGGAGGCTTGCTCTTGATATATCAAAGGCCTTTGACAAGGTATGGCATAAAGGTCTACTTCACAAGATCTCCATCTATGTTATAGCTGGAAATGTCTTCTTGATTATTAAATCATTTCTTTCTGATAGGTTCATAAGAGTAGTGGTTGATGGGCAGAAATCAGAAGCTCACAGTATTAATGCTGGAGTCCTTCAAGGGTCCATCCTGGGCCCAACTCTCTTCCTGATCTACATCAATGATCTTCCAAATCACATCCTTACATCATTTGTAGACATTTATGCTGACGACACTACCAGCTATGGTAGCACATCAAAGACTGTAAACGACCAAGTTCTTTCTGATTCTCTCTCCTCTGATCTTGAACATGTGATACAATGGGGAACGTAGTGGCTGGTTACTTTTAATGCATCTAAAACCAAGCTTCTATCTTTACATCATCAATGCTCTGATGCCGATCTGGCATCAATTGGCATCTCGTCTTGGGGAGGCTTCATGTTTTGACAAGCTTCTGGGCTTGACCTTTACTCCCGATCTGAAATGTAACATGTATATCAAATCCATTGCCAAAGTCGCTGGAAAAATGGTAGGATCCTTCTACCACTTCAATAGATGTCTCACTCCTGATGCAATTCTCTACCTATATAAAAGCCAGGTACAATCAATGATGGAGTACTGTTGCCACGTCTGGGCAGGAGCTGCTAGAAGTAATTTATCCTGCCTTAACAGAGTTCAAAATAAACTTTGTAGCTTAGTGGAGGATACCCGTTTCTCTTCCCTGCAACCTCTTTCCCACAGAAGAGACATTGCGAGCCTGTCTCTGCTTTATTGTTATTTTCATGGCAAGTCCTCGTCTGAGCTTCAATCTATAGTCCCCACTCACCAAACTTTCACAAAAAACACTCGTCTAGCCAAAACCACTATCAATAATTTCCCCCACACTTTATCTGTGCCTAAACCTAAATGTAGATTCCATGAACAAAGCTTCTTTCTTAGAACTGCACGCCTGTGGAACTGTCTTCCATTTGCCTGCTTTCCAGCTGACTACAATCTGATTGTCTTCAAGTCCAATGTAAACAAGTTCTTGATGAACCGTCCCCCTAAGTAATTCAATTTACAAAATTTCCTCTACTTAGGTTTACTACGCCATAATCACATTGACTAATGTATACCCATTAACCCTTATCCTCGAGTGGCCTTCGGGCCTTGATAAGTTGTGATTCCTGTGTAAAAATAAAAATTACAAAAAAAAAAATAGACAATAAATAAAAATGTGATCATTACTGATAATCTATGGAAACTGTTGACAAACTCTATGAAAATGTGTCATCAGTAGTTATTGACATGAACCCTGTACTGATCAAATCTTTTAAAAATGTGGACCAAAATATGGACCTCAGCATTTCAAGAAAGTTGGCAATTTCTCCACTTTTTGTTTTTTTTCCATTCTTATGGAACTTGGCACTCTTAAGTAAATTAATGCATTCTTTCTGATTATGCAGTCAGATTTTATGTATCTCTTTACCTTAATTTATGTATTATAAAGTATGTGTGTAAATTTCCACATTTTTAAAACTAACTCATCATAACATATGCTTATTTATGACTGTTTTATATTATTCACTTGGATATATGATGCCATAATAGATGGTGTCGTCCATTAAAATAGATCATAGATAACCTGTGACCCAAAGGATCACAGGTTATCAACTCTGGGACAGAAGCTGCAAATATTTTTCAAAATAAAACTTTAACAAAATTCTTTTAAGCACGTAAAGTTAGCACAACGTATTTAAAAACAATTTTTTTAATACTGAATTGTTGTTTACTGCGAAGCATCAAATGCTTGTTTTGTTTTTAACATCAATTGTTTCTAACATGTTAAATGATGTTCTGATGATGAAACTCATTCCAAACCATTTTAACAGCAATTCACTTTTCTATGAAATATTAAAGTATCATTTATGATCTTCTCGCTTTGCCTTTTAACATTTAATTATGAATTAAAGTATTTCCCTTAAAATTGTGGCAATAAAAGTAAAATGTTTTTTTTTATTTTTCAGGTTTTTCGTCGAGCTGATAGAAATGGTGAGTTCTAGTTTGATTTAAAATACATCCATGAGTGTTGCAGAGGCTGATTATGGTGATTGGTCTTGTTTAGAGACAATATGTAGGATTTAAGTTATATTTAAAAATAAATGGTTTTAGGTATAGTTCAGTTATTAGCACCATAGGAATATTGCTGTTGATAGCCTGGCTGGCTTGTTTTTAATGATTGTCAAAGTGTGGATGTCACTTGGGACTGAAAGAGAAATCGTCTTGAAAAGAACAGGGTTTCTCTTGAAAAAGACAAATAGATCATAAGTCTAGTAGTTCTGTTGCTTTTCTAAAAAAACATAGTTTACCTGAGAAGAACAGATAGCTTGCAAGTGTGTGTTTGTGAAAGAGGAATGGTGGTTTATAGGTTCGTTTTAGACCTGGTTGAGTGTTATAACTAGGATGCAGTTGCAGAGTTAAAGGGAATCTTGGTTGGTTGTTGACAGCCAAATTATAGTCGGCAGAACATCATTAGCAGGAAGTGCTCCTAAAATCCTTTAAGTTTATCTGAAGGTATGTCTACCTGGGTTCTTGACTTTTTTTTTCATCTGAACCAGTCTAACCCACACTGGGCCCAGATGGCCAAAGTTTGGAAATAGGAATGGAAGTTGTTCTGACTATGTTTTAATAGGTTTAAATTAGTTTTTAGGGATGTTGATGGTAAATTGGGCCTATTGAAATCATTTTTAATCCATTTATATTACCATTTGAGCCCTTTCATGGGGAAAATGAGGATTTCCGATCCAACGCTTGTCGCGGACGACGGAGGATAAAAACCAGATTTTTCTCCGACCTTGAATTTGTTATAAAACGACTTCCTGAAATGCTAGAGGGTTAATATTTTTTTTATTTTCTCAGTAATTTTATGAGGATTCCAAAATTTTTATTAGATAAGAGTAGTAATACACACGGACGAAAAAACGCTTTGGATAATCACAGATTTCAAGGTAGTTCTACTAAAATAGCCATATTTTTTAAACCAAAGCACTTCAAGTCTTCAAATTACTACTGTTTTGTTTGGAAATGAATATACTTTCAAATGAATTAATAAATATGAATGTACATTATATATTTTAAGAGTTTTAAGAAAATAAAGTGATAAAAATGTGAACGTCATAAAATGGCGTTTTCGGTAAGGTTTTGTAATGACCCCCCCTGTTTTCTAAAGGTCCGTACCGTGATTGTATGAAGAATTTCGTCATGAAATTTGGGAACCAATTAGAAGAGGTGTTAATCTTAATACTGTCAAGTGTCCGAAATATTTTTGACCATTTCTTTTTTTGTCGTGTTAAAAATAAGACTTTAATATGACGAGTATTGAACATTTTGAAAAAAGAATTCTTCGGACACCCAGTAGTAAGTAAATCAATCTTTTTACTATCTTTATCAATTAAAAGTATTATTTTATGTTGAGTAGGACCGCAGTAATTGATAATTTAAAAGGACCTACCCGAAAAAAAATTGTTTCTATTTCTCGAATTACTAGAAGCAGCAGCAGCAGCAGCAGCTCCAGCCTGTAGAATCAGCGATAGCACAGTGTAAACAACACACATTCTTTAATTTTTATTCAAGAACGAATTAAGAAAAACATGAAAATATGAATATAAATGTTCTTATATGTTTAATGAGAGCTATTTTGTTATCAGAATAACATTAGTTTAGAACTATTCGGTTTTCAGAATGTATAATAATAATCCCAACCAATTCGGCATTATGAATCTGTTGCAATTTCTCACATTGCTCGTCAAATTTAAAAACATGGTTAAAAAAACAAAACCTTTTGTAGATATATAGCTTGCATGCACTTTTATTCTTTAAATTAGTTTTGAACAACGAATTAAAACAATGTTTTACTGCGAACAGCCACAAATGTTTTTTTTCAAAATCAAAATAAGTATCAAAATCTCGTTTATACATAGATTCGAAAAAGTTGTCAAAAAACAAATATATAACAAATAAATGTTATCAAAGGCAAGATAAGTTACTTTTCTACCAAACTGGATATATTTTTTGTGTTTTTATTCAATGTAACATGTTTATTCAGCTCGGTAACATATATTGAGCGAGTTTCTAGCAGTATTTTGTCTACTTTTTTATTTTTAACTCTTTCCCCAAACTTACCGTTTCAAGAGAGTCGGGCGCCATTTTAAATTTTCCAAAACATCGGTAAACACTGTTTTCAAGCTGAATAAACATGTTACATTAAATAAAAACACTAAAAAATTATCCAGTTAGGTAGAAAAGTAACTTGCTTTTGATAACATTTATTTGTTATATATTTGTTTTTTTGACAACTTTTTCGAATCTATGTGTATAGTAATACAAACCCTCAAAATCTATATCAATATTCTTGAAATTTTAAAAGCAGTTAGAAAACACATCAAACTACAATTAGGAAGCTTTTTATTTCGTTATTTTTTTTTCTACTTATTAAGCGAAAGATATTTTTACAACCTGCTCCAGCGTAGTATAAACGGCCTATGGAATTAACACCTTCAACCTCGAAAATAGAAATCAACAAATTTTTGAACGCTCTTTTTGAAAAAAAGCTCTCTTAACTCCACCTCTAATACAAATTATGTGTGGCAAGTCTCCTCCTAAAACACTCTTTAACCTTAACAATAACACTAAGTTCGAGTGGCAAGCCCCCCCCCCCCCCAACAAAATACCTCTGTAAGCCACATACAAGCATCTAAAACAAACAAACAAACAAAAAATAGATCCTTCCTTAAAGAAAAATACACATAAAAATAAATTGGTTAACTGTCCTAAAATGCTAGAACGGCCAGGAAATGAATTATTTTACATTAAATTTTTGTGAAACTAACCGCTCCCCCCTCTAATATTGTTTTTGTTAGCTTTGTCTCTGTCAAGTTTTCAGTATGTTCACACATAATTTTCCTTAGCCCTACAATTAATTCAAAGTCCGAATGGCAACCCTCCCCATATTCTCATTGCATAGAAACCCTCTTAAAACTACACATAATCATCTTAAAAAAAAAAAAAAAAAAAAAAAAAGCATGCATATTTTCCCATAGAAAAAAAAATAGTTAACTGCCCTAAAATGCTAGAATGACCTGTAATAGGAAATTATTTTACATTCAATTCTAAAATAATTTGTTTATCTTTCATTAAAGTTTTTCATGGCATTTTATACATAATTTCCTAAAAAGGTAGAATCACATTTTGGAGGGGTGGTCAGAAGGAGTTGAGTGGGGTTAAACAGAAGGTGTTAATCTACAATAATACCAAAGAAATATTGCAATATATTCATTTTTAAATGGTCTTATGTTTAGATTTAAGTTTTTTCTACATAAAGCACATTACAATTCAACATTGAGTTCTCCAACTTCTTTTCTGTTTATGGATACATGGCATTTTTAAGGAATTGCTGCATATTTATGCACATTTACTGCAGATTATTTGGAAACCATAAACTTTGGGAGATTTTCAGTTGCATATTCTGATTCCTTGTACAAAAATACACTTATATGGTAAATTTCATTTCTTAGTCTTGTGTTTTAACAAAGATATGACATTTTTACTGAAAAAGTAGTGTAAAAAATGTGACGAAACGCATATGGTCTTAAAGAGGGAAAAATATCCAAACGTGTGAGGCACAAAAATAGCCATAACTTCCTTAATTTTAATCAGATTTTAAAAATTTAAAAAGATTCTTTCTTAGCTCATCAAGCTCTTTCTATGCATACCAATATTGAAATATTTCAAGCTATTTCAATTTTTTCATGTGTATTGCTAATAAGAGCTAGGCAGATCGCATTCTTGTCAATTTTAGGGTAGGATTGATGAAAATTTGGCTTATATGTTGATCAGATTCCCCGGACCAGAATGAACAATAGTTATTAAATAGGATTTAATGAGATGATTGTAATTGCAATCAAAGTGCAATCCATTTTTTGTCAATTCTAAGCATTCAAGTAATCAACACTAGCATATAAGTATAAACTGAATGACAAATAAACTAACAAGAAATCAATGATCAACATAGACTAATCAAGAAGAATGTCTTCGATGACGCTCGCATACCACTTCTTAGGCAGACTGAACTGTCGACTGTGCGAGCGAATTGTGTGGTCAGTACCGCCACATTCAGTGCAGAACTTCTTCGGCTGAAACTGTGTTGCTATACTGTTTATTCGTGGATCTGAACATTCCAGAAGTCGAGCCATGGCATCTGTCAATTGTTGGATTGGGTCAGTTTTTCGTGTCCGAAATTGTAAGAAGTTCCGAATGTCCTTGTTGTTGGACTCCAGGCATTCTTCTGAGAGAGCACCAAGACCATAGCCATCATTCAGAGTTATCAATTCAGCAGAGTGCTGAAGGGTGCCATATAGAGTGTGATTAATCAATACCCATGGGAAATTGTCACATAGATGGAGGGAGGTTTCATCGCAGAGAGCTTTGAATTTGATTACATCAACTTTACGTGTACACGAAACAATGGACAAAACAGTCGAAAGTTGTCGGTGACTTCCTCAGAAAAGAATCTTCTACCCTGGGGTCCATTCGTTGAAGTGCCTCCTTTACCTCCTGCAGTATTGACCTTGTCAAGATACAGATCAGTCTCAGTGTAGATGGCTTCGAGAACTCGATCTTTTGCACGTCGAATGGGCTCTCCTCGCGGATCAGCATGTTCAACCCAGTGTTGATAGTCACAGTTACACCGATAAAGAACCTTTAGAAACCATGTTGTTCCATTGATATACGAGTGTGTAACAGTGATGCTTGATTGATCAGATGTAGTTAGTGGTTGTTGGGTAAGTCCTTCACGTGTTTCGAAATCTCCACTTTTGGTTGTGATGGTACCGTCCTCTTCCACAAGTTGATTGTACAGTTTTAGGGTGTTTTCTGCCAACCTGTTAATCGGGAAACCTTCCAAAACTTTCTCTCTCTTTGTCCAATCTGCCTGTTTTGACTTGCACAGGATGCAGTCAGCTCCACCCTGACCAGAGATGAGCTTTTTGAACTTCAGATCTTTCATGGTGTCATGAATGATGACCTTCACATCAAACCCTTGATCACCGACAGTAAGGCAAACTCCTTCTGACAATAAGTTTCTCATCTTTCTCATCTGGTCCCTGCTAAGTGTCAGCGAGTGCATAATAGCGATAGCCTCGTCCACTTCAAAGGAGCGTGCGTTCGTGATGCTGGAGGTAAAGATCTCATGACCGACTTTGGCAATCTTCTTCTCGGACTGAATGTTAATTCTATGAGTCACTGGGTGACACTCAATTCAGGGCATTCTTGTTGGACATAGTCACTGATGTGTTGAAGAAGAGATTCAGTTCTTTCCTTCTGCATCCGGGAGCCCAAATCAACAAAACTTTTCCTACGTTTCTTTAGTGGTTCTACTGAAGGTGGACACTTTCTTTCGAAGTTGGTTGTTAATTTTGAAGCCTGCTCGAGGATTTTAGCGGTTCCCACTTTAGCATTTTTCAAATGCCCGAAATGCTTCCAACCTGTCATAAAGAATGTTGTCACTTCTTCACACTCCTTAATACCATGCGTGTCCATGAAATGTTGCAGACATTTTTTATACTTAGGAGATTTGTTTCTGCTGATCTGAGAAGCCACATCAATGATTGACTGGAAAACGTGGAACTCAGAAACAGCTGTGCGATCATCATCTACAATGGATGCCATCTTTGATCTGTTGATAGAGATATACAGATAATCAATTACAAGATGATATTGATAAAGCATGAAACAGCATTATACTAACACTAGATAATGCCACGTTACCTCCCCTTGCTAATGATCTATGATCCTAATTCTAAATGCAGGCAAGTTGATTAAACTAAATTATCACAATCAACACAAAGAACACATCAACACAAAGATTGAATGTTAGCTATTTCCTATGGAATTCACTGGAAAGAGCTCAATGGAGGAAAGATACCATTTTTTACAGAACTCAAAAACCTTGTTTTGTTCTTAAACAATGTGAATTTCAAAATTGTCGAAAAACCTTGTTTCGCCAATTTGGCTCCAAATATAGATAAATTGAATTTCAAGGTAATTTTTCAACAATAAATCGTATTCAAACCGCTAATAGTGACAAGTCAAACTGAACATTTTTTAAACGACCTCATCCTAAATTTTTCAAAACATATATGGTTTAGTATGTCACTATTAGCGGTTTTCTTGCTAATTGCAGGGTTATTCATAAATTATCGTGCATTTTTTGCAAAAAATATGGCTATTTTCGGTCATTTTTTGCTAATTTTGGATAATTTTTTGGCCAAAATTATATATTAAATATAGTTTGAATGACCTAAATCACATATCTAAAGGTATATTAGTCAATTGATGATACAATCATAAGTATTTTGCCTCTTCTACCATAGGAAATTCGTAATCTGAACCGATCAGCAATTTTTACCAATTTTTAGCTTTGCCGTAATCATATCGTTCCGCGACGCGATGCGTGACCGAATTTGGCATGATTTCAAATTGCGATAGAATCTCTCCATGATGTGCTAGAGACCTAATTTTCTTTTTTGTTGATTCAGAAATTGGATGGAGATGACGTTTATAGCCTGTAAAAATCTTTGTTGAGACTTTTTTATTTTGGCTATTTCCACCTCTGGGCCCACTGTGTAACCCTAACTATTTGGCTTTGATAACACATGCTAGTATTGTTTTGTTTGTTTTTTTTCTTTATATAGGCATCACCACATCAAGATCCAGAGGTCACTCGAGGATAAGGGTTAAAGAGTGTACAGTGTGTTGTAGTTCCCACTTAATTAGTTCTATTAAATATAAAACACTGGCTATATTTGATAGAGAAACTTCTCTAGTCTTAGTTTTTAAACTAACTCACTACTTACTCTCAGTAATTGCTCCCACTAGGGCCCACTGATTAAGGATTTCTAGTTTTTCTCAAAAGTCATGCATCTCCAGCAAGAAGCTATTCAACTTCAGTACCCATCTAGTTTAGATTTATTGCTTAACTGTAACTAGGCCATAACTAATTTATAATCAAATTTACAGAATCAGAGACATGTAGGACACAACATAAAATTTGTATCAACTCTTCTAATTAGCATCCTATCTAAATAAGTATTTTGAGGAAAAGAAATTGTCCATATTTTCCATCTTGAGTGAACAAGACAAAAGCTGTCAACTAGAGTGTGTCGAACAACTATCACACCTATCCTCTAGTCCTTCCCACTTGATTTATATTGGAATCAAGGATGACCCCCTCCCCCCTTTAAAACTATGCACTTTAAACTAATGATGAACTTCTCCAACTTCAAGAAAAAAAAAGAAGAAGAAAATATGATCACCTGAAACTATCTTTTATAGCAACATCAAGCACAACTACTTTGCTTTCGACATTCATCCATTTGGCTCTCACTTAATGGATTGTGTTCTGTTTGAGTTCTGGGGCTAACACTTTTGGTTTGCAATCTTGTTCAGTAAAAGAAAATAAGTGCTTTTCTAAGTCAATTTGTTTACAAGTGGTACAACTGCTATCTTTGTTATTTATAACACTTTTTCAGCAGCAGTCAAATCTCCTTAATTACAGATTTCTGCATTTTCAATTAAATGCTAAATATAAAATATTGGAACTGATACAATTTTTAATCTATGCTGAAGTTGACTATTTCGTTGACATTTAGCAGTTTATGTAAACAGCTAGAACATGCCGACCTGCTTAACCAATCAGATTGCAGCAGACAACAATTTACAATTGCAAATTGAGTGAATTATAAAATTCATTAAGTTAAGACAGTTAAAACAGTCATGAATTTCAGTGTTTTAGGGTAGAAGTTCAGTCTTTCGAAGGATTAAAAAATCTAATAAAACCGTTTTTTTTTTTCACCTTTACTCAAGCAACAATGTAAAAAAAAACTGTTTTTCTTTTTGACCCCTCTCCTCATAAAAAATGTAAAAATCAGTATTTTATCCCTGCCCTAGCACTAAACTAACCCTAATCTAGAGGGTCAAGTTCAAAAACTGCATTAGTGCAATTAAAAAACAAATTATGATAACAAACGCAATTATAATTAAACAGACTTTCTTATTAAATTTTCTTGTAAAAAAGCATAATGGTCATTTTATTATAGTTACTTCATAAAAAATAAATCTTTTCTCTATAAAATTTTACGTTGTTTCATTATTTTTTTCTGTTTGATAGTGTCGCCTCATCTTGATTATAAGGTAGAAATATTTTCATTCAGCATCTTCTAGATGTTTATGTAAACTGAAAATACCAATGAAAAGTTGGTTTTAACATGGGTCACAAACTGTACCAGTGTCAAAAGATCAACTATCAATGTCTCTTAATGACACAATGACATTATACTTGCATTGTTTGATTATATGGTAAAACAGTTTAAGAAATTGATGTGCTAATCGAATTGTGTTTTACTACATGAAAATTTGAATGGAGATTTTCATATTGTAAAAATAATTACTGTGTCTTAGCTATCTTTATGTTGAAAATTAAACGTATCACTTCTTGTTCTTTAGATAAGATAGTTAAGTTTGATGTTGTCTATTTCACTCATAAGGCTTTCAAAATGAAGTTTAACTTAGTATAAAAATATTTCTATTGAAGTTTGAAAATTGGACCAAATTATCACTTGTGGAAGTATCTGACAAGCTGCCATAGTAAATTTCTAAGAAAATAAATTCCAGCGACAAATTCTCTTACCTCGGGAAATATTGTTTTAGGTGGTGTTCTTTTCTCACTGTGTATTCAAAATTAACAGAAATATCATTGTTAACCATTGTTTTCAATGTATGTTTTGTAATCTAATTTTTTTACACTATGTTACATGGGATAGTTCTGAAAGATGGCTTGGATTGTAGAAGTAGAAAAAAAGAGCTGTTTCAAAAGGGTGTAATTGATAGAAAACCAACAAGTATGAAAAACAAGGGGTGTATAAGTGGGATAACATTGAGGTTTAAAGGATTAGGCCTGACAGTCAATTTTTAAATACTTACACTTTAAGAATTCAAACGATAACAATCTCAAAAATATCGACTTCTGAAATAGATCTGAAATGTAAAGTTACATATGATGAAATCAAACATTTTAGTGATTGTATTGAAATATTCATTTAACTTGAACATAAATTCTTCCACTCTATATTATAATAATTTTCCTTGATTTCAAGTATTATATTATGACCCAGGCAACGTTGGATGTCTCAGGAAGAGAGGTGACTGACCGACATTTCAACTAGTAACAATATTATGGAAATAACAAAGTGTTTTAATAACTGGAGAATGTTTTGAAATAGGACTGGAATAATTAAGCCAGAAATATGTAAAACAATAAAATGTTTAGGAGGATGTTTAATAAATAGGATTGAAATGTTTGGTTTTAATCAACAAAGATACATGACAAAAAAAAAGGCAAGGAATTTTGGTTACATAGATAAATGATATTACGAGTTTAGAGACATCTTAAACAGTTAAAGTAGAATCTGTAATGGCTGGCCAGGAGACGGTCGACAAATAGGATAACACCCAGCAGGGTCAAGATCGATAACTAAGCTGTAGATAGGACTGTATCAGCATTCAACCTTTCCAAGATAGGAAGAACATTTGGAATAAAGGTTGCTGAAATAAACTTGTTCAGGGTAGAATTTTCATTGCAGCTTTCCATCTAACAAGATCAAAGATAGGCCAAGTGTGTTCCCTAATTGTCCGAATGTTGTAACCTCAGAATTGTATTCATCCCTTTTGTGAAGATATGTCTTTATTTGTCTAATAAGCGACAAAGATGTTTATTCCGACCCTTATTTGTCGTTATACGTGAACATGCACCAGATAAATTGTTTTGCGACATTTTGAAAACTAGGCCGTCACACGTAAATAAATGTATGAAGAACAGATGTACATTCAATAAGAAACTCGTTGCATGCATGTGTATATATGTACAGAATATATATACACCCCCATGGGAATACAGCATATCTCCATTTAGTGCTGTTTCAAAACCCCTCTCTATTACACAAGTGTATATTTAGTATTTTTAGTATAATATTAAACATTAGTGTAAAATCTTTTGTTGAAAACTATTTTTGGTCTTTTCATAAGTTTAAGTAAAATTTTCTTTTTTTTTTGTTTCAAAGATGATGGTGCCATATCATTGGACGAGTTTCTGGCCTTCTTTGCTGACGGAGTTATGGGCAAAGAAGAATTAAAATCATTATTTGCAGAAATTGATACGCACATGACAAAGTAAGTAAAACTGATGCATTTCTTGATTTTTTTCATATTGACTGATTTATGTGTGAAAATTATTAGTTTGTTAGTTTTATTGTTATTAAATAATACAAAATTTAATTCGATTTTAGTAATCTTTAAGTTTATTATGAAATTTATGTGCACAAATTATTTGAATAGCTATTTTTATTGTTATTGAATTGTCAAAATTACTGCAATTTTATTTATCAAATGAAAAATTGAAGATGGAGAGAAAAGATCTTTTTAAAATGCCTGAAACAATAATTTTTTACATAGTTGATAATAATGAAAGCAATAAAAAAACTTCAGTTAATAATTGTCATTATAGTAGAGAGAAATTATTCGACTATATGCTGTGAAAAAAAAATAATTTGTACAATTTTTCTTACTGATTTTTCTTCATCTAAAAAAACTGATATAAATATGACTAATTTGCAATTCTCTATTCAAGACAAACAATTGATTCAAGGCAACATGTGATAAAGAATAAATTATGATTTACTAGCAGGGCACCTTGTGTTGCCCGGTTCTAAAATATGCTTAAATATGATTTTTTAATTTATGCAGATTTTGTACTTATAGAGACAATTCTCTATCGATTATTATATTTTACCCAATATATAACAGTGATTTAAAAAATAAAATATATAACAGTGATTTAAAAAATGACTTGGGTGCCATCAGCTAGAATCAAAACCAAAACATTTAGCACGCCAGCCTTCATCATTTCCATTTGAACTATTGTCAGATGAATAACGAATAGTTTAAAATGAACCAACTTAAACATATAAACACATTTTTGCACATGTGTACAAGAACACTTTAACCCTCTAGGGCCTGAACATATTTATACTTATTAATACATATTAATAAAAAATTCTGAAATTTGAAATTATAGATTTTATTGGATCAAGAATTATTAATCTGAACAAAAAAAGTGAATTCATTTAAAAACTTGAAAGTTATGAAATGTGCCATATCTGTCCTCTTTGGCTCTGATGTTCCTTATTAGGATTGTGCCATATATGGCATCGGCGGCCCTAGAGGGTTAAGTCAACTTATGCTTGTAAGTTTCAATTTTTTTCAATTTTGACCTCTTAGCAGCTATTTTCACTGGCTAAAACCCATAAAAAAATGATCCACAGAAAATGCAATCATTTGACCCATCTCATGCTGATCAGCGACTTTGTATCTTGAAGGAGATGTACTTTTTAAAAAACGGAGACAGACATAATAAGTTTTATAAATCAAATTAATGAAGAAGGGTAAGAATATAGATTATTAAATTATAAGTGATTTGTATCTGCCTGTTACAGAAAAGTACACAGCTTAAAATTTAACATTTTCATGCATAGTTAAGAGCAAAAATAAATTTTTCATGATTAAAAGTAAATTGAGCTGCAGCTGAAAAAATGTAATCTCCATTGCAATTTGTGCTCATTGTAAAGAAATGCATTAATGTTCTAATTATTAAATATTAATTATTCTGCTGACTACAGGGTGCAACCGGCGATGTTATAGGACGACATCTTGAGGTTGTTATTGAGCCATTCTTCCACTTCGTCCTTTATTTCAGCTAAATAAGATGTCAGAGAGGCCCAATCTAATTACTTGGATGATCATGTCATGCCATAGTATCTATAAGTTTATCCTCAACCGTATTATTCAATCTGATTCTTTAAAAATAATATAAGCCTTATTTCTTTTATTTATTTTTCTCTTTAAATAAATACTAGAAGGTGGTGGCTGAATGTCAAGCATGTTGAGAATAAAAAAGATTACTAATGCCAAAGAGTAATGTTTTCAAAGAAGTAATGTTTTTTCTTCAAGGTTGTGTTTTCTGGGATTAATGCTTCCCTCTTTCAGTCGACTTGCCTCCTAGGGTTACAATATCATAAGTATTTTTAATAAGTACATTCATATTTTTAAATTAAGTATTTTTCTATTATTTGAAATAATTTTTAATTATTTGTTAGAATTTAGCAAATCTTAAAAACTAAACATTACATTTGCATGTTTTAGCTTTTACAAACTGTTCTCAGTTGAAGACTGTAAAACTGGTTGAGAAAGATAAGAAGTTACAGAGGGATAGAACTATGAAGTTGACTAAAAGATGGCAGAACATAGTTGAATAAAATTGTAAGTAAATATAAAAATAATTAAATTATATTAAATTAAAAATTATATTTTTGTTTAATCAACCAAACACTTGTTTAAACAAAACTAAAAACATTGCAACAATGTTATTGCTGGCCAAAAATGTATAAAGGAAATTATAACTATTTACTTTGTATTAAGAAAATCTGAATTTTTCATTCAAACAGTATAAAAAAAAATATATTTCCCATATGCTTTTAACGTGTAAAATATGGTGGTACTTTTTGATTTGATTACTTGTTGTGTCATGAAAACCTATGTTTAATCAATTGTTATAGTGTTATGTATGTAGTCAATAATCTAGAATCCTTTAACTGTTTGAATGTTATGAGTTCTGGAGATTGCCTTTAAATGATGGTGGTAGTGGAGAATTAATACTGACCAATATGAGTCGAAATGATATATGAAGAGGGAGGCCTACTTGAGCAAACTGACTAAGAGAAGATCATGTAGCAGTATATCCACCAGTGACTAATCTCTCTTTTTTTTTTTTTTTTTTACAAGGTGGTCACCACTTATCAAGGCTCGGAAGCCGCTCATGGATAAGGGTTATTGTAAGTACAGTACGTTAGTGTGGATATTTTAGAGTGTCTACTTAAGGGGACGGTTCATCAGGAATTTGTTTACGTTGGACTTGAAGACATCCAAGTTGTAGTCAGGAGGGAAGCAGGCAGACGGAACAGAGTTCCACAGGCGTGCAGTTCTAAGAAAGAAGCTTTGTTCATGGAATCTATGTTTTGATTTAGGTATAGATAAAGAGTGGGGAAAGTTTTTGACAGTGGATTCAGCTAGACAAGTGTTTTTTGTAAAAGATTGGCAAGGGGGGACCAGAGATTGGAGTTCAGATGAGCACCTGCCATGGAAATAACAATAAAACAAAGATAGGCTTGCAACGTCTCTTCTGTGGGAGAGAGGTTGCAGGGAAGAGAAAAGGGCATCCCCCACTAAACTACAAAGTCTATTTTGTACTCTGTCAAGGCAGGATAGGCCGTTTTTAGCAGCTTCTGCCCAGATATGGCAGCAGTATTCCATCCTTGGATGTACTTGGCTTTTATATAGATAGAAAATTGCATCAGTAGTAAGATATCTTCTGGAGCGGTAGAAGGATCCCACTATCTCATAAAGATTTTTATATTATGAACCACAGTGTTTGTTTCAGTATTTATTTTCCAGAATAATTCAATTTTTTTTCATATACTCTATTTATCTTGTTCTAATGGAAATTTATTTACAGTTGTTGTATATATCATTTTATTTCATAATATTTTGTCATCGTAGTACAGCTGTCATTAAAATTTACCTTAAAAAAATTTGCCTCTTGTTCAGAATTTCCCCTATATTAATAAAGAAAAATCTGTACGATATACATAACTGTGATGAAATGAAAATACATTTAAAAAATCATGTAAATTGATCAAGTAGTTTTATTTTTATAAAGAAAATCATTTTAAGTG
The DNA here is from genome assembly GCF_053919585.1 of Euprymna scolopes. Classification (NCBI taxonomy): domain Eukaryota; kingdom Metazoa; phylum Mollusca; class Cephalopoda; order Sepiida; family Sepiolidae; genus Euprymna; species Euprymna scolopes. The sequence continues at coordinate 63,552,156 of NC_136482.1, read as the reverse complement.
ATTAATAGGAATTTGTAGGCATTACAACAAAAATCTCGCAAACTTGAATTATTGTTAGGTTATCTCCTGTTGTTTCTTGAGAAAGTGTTCAAAATCGCGACATGAGACATTCGCTCCTCTGTTACTTATAAAATTTGATTTTCTTATTTGAAAGTAAAATTACTTAATTTTTGGAATAGGATATTTTTGTTTCTTCACTGTTATGTACATGGTACAGATTTCTCTTCATTTTTGTTTTTTAATATATGGAGAATTCTGGAAAAGAACCTAAAATTTTACCTCAAAAGAAGAAAACTTGGCAGTGTCCAATCTAATGATGCACTGATCTTGTTATAACAATAATGCAATCATACAAATGTGTGATGCTTCAAATTAAATAATTTCAACAATTTATTCTTTGTTTTAATTTTTAGTAACATTGACACAGAAGAGTTGTGTGCTTATTTCTCTCAACATCTTGGAGCATTCAAAGACATTTATGCAGTTCTTGATGATCTGAATTCTAATATGACCAATGCATTGTTTTCTACCTCTCAAGTAAGTACGAATTTGGTAATATTGTAAAATTTGATAGACATATTTCTAATGATTGATGAATATTTACTTAAACAAAACCTCATTCTCAAAAGTTTGAGGTTTTAAGATGAAATTTCTGATTTACAAGTTAGTTTTTGAAATGTTAAAATCTATGGTTCTACTGAAATAATGGCATTTCTTGAAATTCTCATGTTAAGCAGCTGAAGACCTGGATGACAACAATCAGAGGTAACGTTTCAATACTATTATTCCCACAAATAGTTGGTCTTTGACTGTGGAACGAGATTAGCTAATCATATTGTGAGGCCCAATTCAAGACCAATGAAAGTGGACTGTGATGGTCAATGCCACTGTACGTGCTTGGTAGGAAGGGGTTCAGCCTGACTCTAACATGTACAGATGCTGAATGTAATATTAAATTCATCTTTGGTTTGGTTTCATAAACATCTTCATTAAACTGATTTAACCTGAAGAAGTTGTTCTCACCACACCTGACATTTTTCTTGCGCCAAATTTTTAATCTTATGCTTTCATATTTTTTTCTTTTTTCATAAAAACAAATATCTGATTTTGTAGACTTACAAAGATTCTTCAAGAAACGAACAATTTGTCACCAGATTTCTCCTTCATGAAATTTTAAATCAATTTTCTGCCGTTCAACGTGCGATGGAAAATGCGTCTGATGCACTTGATGAACAAGCTAGAGAACAAAAGTGAGTGCATTCACTTCACCTTTTTTCTCTTTTCTTCACATCATTTCTTATTTGATTTGAATTTTAACAACAATCCAAAAAAATGCATTTGTTTTCAAGTTTGTAATATTTATTTATATATTTATGGACTGTTATCCTCATCTTTATATAATTGTTGTTTCATGATGTTTTGGTCAACTATTCCTCTGGCCTGTCAGGTAATTAATCACGATAGAATAGGGATGCTGAGTCTCTTAACTGTATCTTCAGTAATTATTGTCTTTGATAGTTGTTGTCATCTCACCTGACGAAGGCCACAGGAATAGTTGGCAAAAATTTGAAACAACAACGATGAAGATGAGGATAACAGTCAGCAAACAAACAAACAAACAAACAAACAAGCAAATAAATAACAAGCAAACAAACAAACAAACATGAAAATTTATTTAAAATTATCGGAATAATCATCTCTCTTTTGCTTTTTCATCATAACTGTATTATTTTAAAAGAATTCATTAAAACTATTAAAAATCTCAATAAAAACTGTTTAATTTAGGATATCCATGTTTGTATGTTTTTGCTTTTTATTAAGGGGTTTTAATTTGGGAGCATTTCATGTTACATTTCTTTTTTGAAATCTATGAAAAGGGAAAAGCGTAGAATAAAACAGATGAAGGACGTTACAAAAAAATAATGCCTCCTTTTTATTCTGCCTAAATGGATCAGAGGGGTTGCAAATTGCATTGTTATGTTGACTGAACTTATGCAGTCATGACCTAAAAGTTTACTTTCTCTGCAGATATTGATGGGGAAACTCTATGAAAACAACCAAATGCTATGAACGTGCATCAGAAGCAGAGATGCATCATTGAATTCCTGGAAAAATTGAGAATGGTGGTGATTATGCGAAAAAAGGAATTCTGTAGCACAAAAGGTCACTCGTTTAAATGGTACCATTTCCATCGTCATAGCTCCTCAACTTTTTAAGTTAAAAAAATAGGAGGCTTTACTTTTGGAATAATCCTTGTATGACAAAATGTGCTCTGGATGCCCATGCACAGCCATCGTTCATTGCTGGTAAAAGTGCATTGAGAATGATGATGATTATGGAGAAAAATAAATTTTGGAGAACAAAAGATGCTCGTTTAAATGGTACCACTTCCATCTTCATAGATCTTCAACTTTTTAAGTTTAAAAAAAAAATTAGGAGGCTTTACTTTTGTAACAACCCTTGTAGAATAGTCATCGAAATTTACAATGTTGAAAATAAATGTACTTGGCTAAGTAAAGATTTAATATTATGAAACTTGTGGTTTATTATATAACTAATAGTATTTGTAAGTTTTCTATCACAAAAGATATGAATTCTAACAGTAACCCTTCTCTCCAATGAACGAAAACATTATATATACATTAGAGAAGAATTATTCTTAAAGTTCTTATATCTGAATTATTTTGTTTCAGTGAAGACATACTGCCAGTAATCATGGATACGTCTTCAAAGGTTGCAAGTTCTGTTATTCCTGGACGAGTTGCTCGAAGAGCTCGGCGTCAGATGTCAATGCCAAATTCTTCATCCAGTACTGTTGTTGATGCTGAGAGTAAGTCATCATTAAGTTGGACAACTAGAATTAATATCGATAGTAGTCCAAATAAAAGGATCCACCTATTTTGACGAATACTTATTTTTAAGTAATTTCCATTTATATTCAACTAGCGGGGCTACCCGGCATTGCTCGGGACCGTATAAACAATGAGAAAATGAAAGTTGATTTTGAACATATTTGTTATTCTTTGGATACGGAATTTTTAATGTCTATGTATCATTAGCTTTTTCGAGCAAATGAATATTTTACCTACCCTAGGACGGGTATTACACGTATCAAATAATTCTACCATACCTAGGATAAGTAATTTATAGCATGTATATGAAATAATGTTACCTTTGCGGGGATGGGTAATATACACCACATATTTAAAATAATTTTACCTACCCTTCTGGAATTATAATTGGTTAATGAAAATTTGAATTGTTTTTTTTTTTTTAATATAACGTTTCAGTCAACGGTTGGTTGGCAGTTTACGGCCGGACTTGAGATACGTCCAATAGTAATGATGTAATACGTTCAGTTTATGTAAAAGCAGCGTATTGTTTTTTTGTTTTTTTTAGCAATGATTGATTTAGAGTTATTTCAAATACGCACATCAACCAAATAAATAAATAACAACCGTTTTGTTGTTATAAATATACAAAATTTAAATTAACGTATACTATTTTGCTGTGTCTAATGTTAAAATGCTTTACTGAAGATTATATAAGAAAATGTAACTGCAAGTAAGAACGGCTTTCTAAGTAAAATTAAAAAATTTTTAATGTAAAAAATTTGGGAAATATGCTTATAAAACAAATTATAAGGATTAAATAAAAAAATAAATGTATAGAATAAAATAATTAAAAAATTAAGCGTAAATTTATGTATTTGCTCTGTTACACAAATGTTGTGTTTACATACGTTTAAACTGAAAAGATGTCACGCTTTGTTTTGTTTAAAACGTTCAGTTTATGTACAAGCAGCGTATTGTTTTTTGTTTTTGTTTTTTTTAGCAATGATTGATTTAGAGTTATTTCAAATACGCACATCAAACAAATAAATAAATAACAACCGTTTTGTTATTAGAAATATACAGAATTTAAATTAACGTATACTGTTTTCACCGTAAGAACTATATCACAACAAAATGTAAATAATAAAAAAGATATAAGAAAACATAACCTCAAGTTCAAAGTGTAGTATCTGTTCTTAGAAATCAATGAGTCTCATCTTTAGCCCCCCTCCCCCTAAGAAAATAATTGGGAGGTGATGCCTGGGATATAAAACTTTAGTGAAACATGTAAAAGCAATTTTTTTTTTAGCAATGATTGATTTAGATTTATTTAAAATAAGCATGTTAAACTGAAAAGACGTCATGCTTTGTTTGGTTTTGTTTAAATTAATTTAGATGTATTTATAAATTGTAAAATCAAGTAGGTACTGAATAATATTTGTGTCAATAAAAAAAAAACAAATAAAAAGGATTATGAAAAGTTGTATTTAATTTCACCTAGGCGGAAAATGTTTAATGTTTAAACATAGTAAAAAGATTCTCCACCTCTCTCTCTCTCTCTCTCGATGTCGCATAAACAAAGGTGAACATACTGGAAATAAAATGGCCGTATGTAAAAAGAAATAAAAATCGTAGCAAACCTAATTATTTTTTAAGCAAATTTTTTTTTTGTTATGGACTGTTTTGCTCGTAATTTTTCGTCTAACTATCGTATCTAACTATTTTTAACCTGCTAATAACTTTGGTAAAGTTGTCATAACGTCTAAATTAATATTTTTATTTGTATGGTACCTGCCCATAAGAATCTGTTAATAAAAATATTGAATTCAGACATCGCCATTACTGAGTGGTGACATCACGTCACATGACATGACTAAGCATTTTTTTAATTACATATAAATATCATTAGATCATTCCATTATTACTACTTAAATACATTGGAAAAACGAAAAAATGTCACTTTTTTGGTCCCCTCCCCCGTCTCTGGAGAAAAATGCTCAGCTAACACCCTTAGACTGGTCATAATGGACCAAAAATTCAATATTTGTTGTCCGGAGGGTGGGGCTTTAATATGATACCAAGTTTGTTAATTTTTATTGTGTCTGTCGAAAGTTTTTAGCGCCATACAAACGCACACACACTCACATTTTGCCTTTTATATATTAGACTAGCGGGGGGTACCCGGCGTTTCCCAGGTGTTTGTAGGTGTGTGTGTTTGGGGGGGGGGTTAAAAAAAAAAGTAAGTATGAGGATCGAACCTGAACCGTTGAGGCAAAGTTGTAAATTAAAGTGTGGAATAAAAAAACGTGCGACGTTAACCATTGTCCCACCGCGACATGCTTACGGAAACACGTTTGAATTTATTTAATTACTTGGATTTAGCAGGTACTCGTTTTAATGAGTTAATGAGGTCAAGTTTGATTGCTTTTTTTCCTCGCCCCCAAGATGTTATAGGAAAAAGACTAACCCACATGCGGCGAGCGACAAATGTTGAATAATTATCTTCCCAAAATCGAGCAAATTAAATAGACAGGCGAGCTTCGTTGTTAACTGTGAGATATTACGATTTATATTTGATATAAAAAGTTTTTAAAAGTTGTGAACCGACCGACCGCTTCTCTGAAAGAAGACTTTTGTAGACACACAGAAAAAGCGAACACACATACATACATTTTCGCTTTTATATTTATAGATGAATATAAAATTTTCAGATTCCTACATATTAAATCTTATGTTAGCATGAGAAAATTATAGAAATACAAAAGAACTAATCTTAAATGCTATTATTACTAATGCAAATAATATTAATCTTTATACTAACAATGATAAAATTATTTTTAACCATCAGGGCTACACATCAGAGTCTGTGTGTGATATATAAAACTTTAAAGTCTTGATGAATAAAGCAAATTGTAAACATTAGAAAAATAAAATGATAAAAGATATTGATAGGAAATATCATCCTGTGTACATAATTATCACATATCTCTATTTTCATGTATGACATCATTCATTAGTGATATCCATATTAATGATGGCATCTTTTTATAATAGCATCCATTGTGCATAGCAACAAACAAACAAGATCCACAGAGTTCTAGATGGTTCATATAGATAAAATCTTATGAAGGATTTTCCCACATTTCTATATGGTTTAATGAATAAAAACATAATTTTGTGACATCATTCACTGTGCATGGTTATTCCCTATCTCCGTTTTAATGGATGACACCATTCTTTAATGGCATCATATAGTATGCATGGTAACTAGATGAAAAAAAAAGAAGATAATATCACAGAGTTTTAGAAGTATACTAGAAAGCCACCTGGGATTGCCCGGCTGTAAAATATGCTTAAATATGATATTTTGATGTATGCAGATTTTTTATTTATTATAATACAACAAATTCTCTATTGATCATTATATTGTACCCAATATATAGTAGTACACTCTCCCCCATGACCTGGTTTTAAAATACGCTTAAATATATTTTAATTCATGAAGATTTTGTGTTTATTATTTTACAACCAATACTCCATTAATTATTATATTGTGCCCAATATATAGTAGTGATCTCAAAAGTTAAAAAAAAAAAAATATATATGATTTGGGTGCCATCAGCTAGAATCCAAACCCAAACATATAGCTTTCCACCTTTAGTCATTGAGATTGAAGAGTTAGAAATGATGTCATGACATTAAAATCTGAGCCAGTGACAAATTCAGACTTTTAGTATAATAATAGATGGATAGATTTGAGTTATGTTGAATTAAATGCTTTGTTTTAACTGCATTTAATTGTTAAAGTTTAATGGCTCAATTTAATTAAAATTCCTAATTTCTTAATGTTATGACAGTAAATTATTAAAATTAGAAATGAATTTTGTGATTCAATTTTAATCAAATATGCTTATTGGTAATTACACTGATTGAATTTCTCTAATTCATTTTTTGATCATATTGAAATATAAAAACTGAAATTATGTGATTGGTATTTTCAAGATCGGTTATTTTATTTTTATTTTAGGCAGCTCAGTTTATAAGTAGAATTCAATATCATTAATTTATTTGCTATAGCCTATAAAATGTTCAATATTTATGTAAAGATGAAATAAAAATTAAAATTCTTGTGAATTTATAAAATTTCATTAGGGTTAAACAAGTCTATTTGTTTTTGATACATTTGTATTGAAGATGTTTTATTTTGTAACAACAAAAAACAAAATGTAGAAAAGGATTAAAAAAACTTTTTTTATTGACCTCATTTAATGGGTTTTGATTTTAGTTGGTGGAATTACTCCTCAAGTATCACTTACCACTCAAATATGTCGTCTGTCCAGCTTGGTGGATAGATTGGAAAATCGGGTAAGTTTCATTTTTTATTTGTTAATAAATGTTTGAAATGATGAATATTCAATATTAAGAAAACATTTAAGTAATCGTTTTTATACTAATTTTAAAAAAGAAAAACAGAAATCAAATACTTGGATATAAACAAGAAATCCCAGAGCATAAATCTCATCGAATGAAAAAATTGGAAATATGGGATCGGATATAAGAGTCTGAATCTACCATTCACCAATAAGAGCCATTGTCTATAATAGCACTATCTAATTATCTCTGAAGAATCAATGCTAAACAAAGATCTTAACTTTGCTATAACCATCAAGCAAATTTCATACTTAGATATAATAGCTCCAATGGGCAATGATGAATAAACCCAAAGTTAAGATGGAAGATGAGATAAGTACTCTAGAAATTCAAATCTAAAGGAAAAATATTGACCACTATGAAGTGATAATAACAGTTTTGGCTAAATTATGAAGTGTTAACTATTCTGTACTTTTAACTAAAGAATTTCAGGGTGTTAATTTGGTACACTACTGTTAAAGTTTACAATTTTAAAATTGACATTGCTGTCAAAGCTCATGACTTCAAATTCACCACCATCTCTGAAAAACAGACTTTTTATTCAAGCTGGCAGCATCTCATTTGCATATGAAGTAACGAGAAATCTTGTTACTTCACAAGATCTGTCAACATCAACTGCCAAAATAATTAAACGCAGCAGCCATTGTTCTTTTTATTCATTTTTTTTGTCTGCTACTAAACCTTGCACTTGTACCAATTTTTATTTAATGACCAGGTATTTAATCATAACTGTGACAAATTGGTAGATCTGGTGCCTGTTGTAAAGAAGAATCCAAACCCTGAATATAGAGGAAGCTGTCACATATCCCCAGTAAGAACAAGGATCTCCTACTACAGACAGCAAAACATTATAGCAAACTACCAAAGCTATACAGTCTCTTTTGGATTCATTAAGATGGTATTTCATTAAGGCCCATTGTCAGCGGGTGAGATTTAGCTTAGCATATATTGAATTGGTGGTGGATATAATCACCATCACTCATGGATAGATCCCCATTGTATGTCAAAAAGTTCACCTTATAGAAGGAATATAAATTTTCCTTCCCTCATTGGACATTACATGAAATTCAGTTCCATCATCCACACAATATAAAAAAAGGAATCGTTCATTGCCTCAAGCAAAGGTAATCTGTTCAAACAGCAATGAACAACTTTAGATAAACCCTTCACGAAAATAACTATCCAAAGCATGACATCAGTTTCAAGAAATCTGAATCAAACATCAAATATTCATCACAGTCTACATATGTGAATGGCTTGTCTGAAAAATTCAAAGAATATGTAATTCATATGACATCAGTACAGTATTTAGGAAAAACTCAACTCTCTAAAAGTATCTTTCCTAAGTCAAACCTATAGAAAACATGATCAAGAAAAGTGTGTTCCATTTCATATATAAATATTAAAAAAAACATAGAAAAATTAGAGATGTTACCAGTTAAAAATAAGGCTAGAAAAACATAAGTGGAAATATTCCAAAGTCCAATATGGCTGATCGCATATGAAGGAAAAAGGGAAATCATCTGCCCATGTGGAATGAAATAAAAAGCTAGAAAAATACAGTGGAAAATAAGATATCCCAAAGAACAGTGGATATGCTGTGAGATAATGGCACCCCAAGTAGTACTAGTATAGAATTAAATACAATATGTCAGCCAATAATTTAATAGTAAAAAAAAAGTATATATTATTTTATTTAAACACTAAACATTAATGAGTGTATTGGGGAAATCCTGAATTTTATCTATCTAATAATTCTGAACTTTGGAAAAAATCCGGGTTATTATAAATTCAAAGAAAAACAATATCTTAATTCAATTACTTTTAGATTTTTGTGTGGTGTTTGTAAATATATTATGCATGCTAAGATAGGATTGTTATAAAACCAATCTCTCATCAGGAATACTTGTATGTGTAATCATATTGTGTTACCAGTTTTTTAATGTCAAAATTGAAAAAAAAAAATTTTTGAAAATAAATTTTAGAGATAACGAAATTTACAAAACTATTTTTTAGAATTAAAAAGGTATTGTTTGACAACTGAGAAAATTGAGAAGTTGTTTGACAACTGAGAAAATTGAGAAGAAATTTTAATTCCCATACAAATGACACTTTTTAATCAGTTTTATAAATGTCATAATTTTAACGCACACATAGACAAATATTGGTTTATGTTTCAATAATGGAGGAATCTAGAGGAAAAGTAAGATTATATTTTAAATCAAGTCTCCCACTTTGTAACAGCAAAAATATAAATACTTCTATTAAGGTTTGTAACAGGAAAAGGGAGATAATCACAATCGAATCAACCATGACAATTAACAATGGTACATTTATTATGAATGTATCCATGAAAGAATTTAAAATCATATATTTTCTAATCCAGTTTAGTATAAGGAACATTTAAATAAACAAATTTTTTCTATTAACATAGGACAATTTTTAGTTTTATTTACACTTATGTAAATAGTTAATAAACAGATTCCTAAAGAATTCAGAAATGTCAGATTCTTCAATGGTTTTTAATTTCTTACAAATGTAAAAACTATACTTTTCGCTTAATAAAACATTAATAGCTTTTTATATTGTTAAAAACATATAACGTTCTGCACACAATGAAAAGATTATAAAAAATAGGTATAATTAAAAAATAATTAAAAAAAAAAATGATCTCAACATTCCACTGACCATGAAAACGCTTTGCATATTTCAAGATTTCAAGAGAGTTCCATAAAAATAGGCATATTTTAAAAAACAAAACATTTTAAGTTCTCAAAATGCCACCATTTTGTTTAGAAATGAATATTCTTTCACATGCTTTAATAAATAATAATCTACATGGCATATTTGAAGAGTTTTTAGCAAATTAATGACAAAAATCTTAACAGCCATTTTGCATCAGATTTTTTTTTACTCCCACAGTGCTTAAAAAGTATGGTACCAATCCCCTATGTTAACTGATTCCAAGATTCATATATTCAAAATTGTAAAAGGAAACAATTTCTTTGATTAGAAATTCTAGATTCTTCTCCTTCTATATTCATTTAACATCACTTTTCCATTGTTCAAAAGTCAGACATGTTCTGATATTATGCAAGTTCACTCTTTACTTTTCACCATTCAGTCGTCTCTAAATTCCACTCTATGCAGCTTATCTAATTATTTACTTCCAAGTTTTCTTTGGTCAGCCAGCCTTCCTGCGATTTAGAGCATCCGTGTTTCTGCAACATTTTATACAGGAGAATGAACATTTCACATTACCATACCAGCATAATCGATTCATCCTTAAGATAACTTTTATGCTGTGCAAATGTTTGCCTTTCAGCAAATCTCCTAATTTGCTAATGTGTTGGGTTTAATCAAATTTCACATCTATCTCATCATAGATCTCTCATTGCACTGCAGACTGGCGAGAGAACTGAGTGAGGGACTAGCATTCACTAATGCATATGATGATGCTCTTGAAACAGTTGCTATACAACTCTGGGTGTAGAGAGAGACAACTTGCAATGTTATCACAGGTAACAACTCACAAAATTTCACCCAAGTTGTCTTCACTTTTGTGGCTGTATGAAGTTCACATCGCACCCAGTATATCACCTAGAAAGCAGAAAGAGTTTATTACCTTCAGAGTATTGTCATTTAATACCATCTCTTTGTGAGGACAACAGTCAATAGGATGCACCTGTCCCATGCCTCTCCTACACTCGAAACAGAGGTTTGACACTAACTTACCTTTCAAGTTACTGCACTTTTTGTAGACCCACAATAGGCACAGGTCACATTTTATCACTTTGCTTCTAACACCCCTCTGGCACACAACAAGGATGCCCACCAAAGTCCCTTAGAGATTATAAACCAGAGCCAGATAACATCACTTTGGTTTTAGTTTAGTTCACTCTCAAACCCTTAACTTTGAGACTATTTTTCCATATTTCCAGGTTATCCTTTAATTGTTCCAAGGACTCTGCAGTTCGAACTAAGTTATCAGCATAAAATAATAACTATGTTCAACCCAATTAAAACTCTCTTGACAGTGTCTTCAAAACTATGATAAACAATAAAGAGCTAAGGACAGATATCTGGTAAACTGCAACCTTGATATGGAAGCTATCATTGTAAGTATTATCCACACACACACACACACACACTGCAACTCGTGTTCATGTACATATATTGTACAAGATAGACAAGCCACTTCTTTATGTCCACATTTCGCATTGCTCACTATAGCATCTCTGAAAACTCTGTCGAAGGTTTTCTCCAGGTCCACAAATGTCGTGTAGTATCCTGTCTGCATAGACATATCTATGCTGTACTTAGTGAATGATCAATATGTCATCAATTGTGCAACTGCCATGTACAAAGCCAAACTACAACCTGCTATCTGATGATCTTGTCTGCTACATATTCAGTCACTTTCATTTTAGTTTCTACAGCTTCAGGCCTCTATAATTACACATGACAGCACATCTCTTTTCTCTTTATAACAATTGATAATATAACTAGCACACACTCTTTTCTTACGATAGCTTTCACTATGTCTGTTAAGATTAGCATGATCATCCTACTAGATGCTTTTAACATTTTAGAGATTTTTTCATAAGGTCCTGCAGCCTTGTCACTCTTCATTTTGTTTAAATCATATTCCATCATGTCTGAACTGATTTGTAGTGCTGAACCTTCCACTGATTGTTTTAATGTTAGATGTTTCAGTTCCAGGGAAATGCAACATTAAGCAACATTTCATAATTCTGTTGTCAAACTCTATATTTGGCTTTGTTATCTAGGTGCAGCTGCTCATGGTTTTGTTTTTTGTATATCCCTACATAGCTATTAAATCCTGGTTCTCATTTAGTATTTGCTTTGCCACTTTTTAGATAAAGTTACTTTTGGTGTCAATGAGGCAGCGTCATTCTTGGTGTCATACACAATGTTTTTTTTTTTTTAGGTGTCTTTCACTTGTGTACACTTCTCTATTGCTTTCTTTCTTTCTTGTAACAGCTCCTCTTTCACTGTATCGCAGTGTTAACTCCATCATTCCACCACCAAGTTACTTTCCACCATTGCATTTCTTACCTACAGATGCTAGTAACATTGCTCAATAGACCTTCCTACAGCTGTTGCCAACATTCCTTCACATTTGTAGTCTGGTAATTCCTTGCACATCCAATGAAAGCACCTTTGAATTTGCGCCACACCATTTTGAATATGAATTTCATTTTAAAGATATTAAATTTTAAAAGTGAATGCAACCAAGTAAAATTTTACTCTCCAGATTAAATTTACATAAACATTATAAGAGTAAAGATTTATTGTTTTTTTTCGTTCTCATTAGATTGTTTTTAAAATATTAGGTTGAGAAGAAAGTTCTTTCGGAATTTGTAATTTTGATTTTAAATGATATAGTTTCAAACAAGTTTTTGTTATTGAATTAGTTTTGAATTATTTTGGAGACGAGTAAATTGCATCATTTTTTATTTAATTATTTGGACTCTTATCCTCATCTTCTAGTTGTTATTTTTCACGATGTTTTGGCCAATTATTCCTCTGGTCTTCGTCAGTTTAACTGTGACGGGATAGGAATGTCGAATCCTCCAGAAATTGCTGCCTTCAATAGCTGTTGTCATTTCACCACGGTTTTGTCAGCTAATCCTCTGACCGGCTTTGGGTGGGATGGAAACCGCTACCTCTAACTCAATACTCACCTGGAATCGTATATATTCCACATCTCTATCCACTGCACCACGGGCCCCAAAGAGCAATCAAGTATAATAATTCCAAACTAATTCAATAATATAACAATCGGTACGGACCTGACAATTGGAAGAACAATTGGATTTATAAGACCAAAAAATTCCAACCTTGATTGCCATTTGGGCCCGTGGTGCAGTGGATAGAGATGCGGAATATCTACGATTCCAGGTGAGCATTGAGTTAGAGGTAGTGGTTTCGATCCCACCCAAAGCCAGTCAGAGGATTGGTTGACCAAACCGTGATGAGATGACAACAGCTATTGAAGGCAGCAATTGCTGTGGATGTAGTTGGAGGATTCGACATTCCTATCCCGTCGCAGTTAAACTGACGAAGACCAGAGGAATAATTGACCGAAACGTTGTGAAAACAACTAGAAGATGAGAATAATAGTCCAAATAATTAAATAAAAAAAATTAATTTTTGTTATAATACCTTTACTTTATATATTATTTTAAAGAGTGTTTTTCTCTTTATGTAATCATTTAAATTACAATCGTTTTAAAAGAATTATGTCTTCTTTTCAGAACATTGAATACAAGACGGAAAAAAATCAAATTCTCACAATTTTCTTATTTCAATTCAAGCTAGGCTGAAAAGCTGCTGAAACAGCTCACGATATTAACGAAGCGTTTAGCCCAGGACCCACTACTGACCACACAGCACGATGGTGGATTAAAAAATTTTGTGGTAGCGACAGGAGTCTTGAAGATGATGAGCATAGTGATCAGCCATCGGATGCTGACAATGATCAACGAAGAGCCTTAGTTGAAGCCAATCCACGCACAACTGTTCAAGAACTCGCTTCTGAATCAGACGTAACATATATGACGATTTCTAACCACTTGAGAGAGATTGTAAAAACAAAAACTTAATAAATAGGTGCCTCACAAATTGAATGACAATCAAAAGAAACGCCATTATGAAGTGTCATCTTCCCTCCTTTTATCTGTGACTTACATTGAGAAGTCGGTTCTCGATAACAACTGGCGACGCTCAATTCAGTGATTAGTTGCCGATGAACCTTCATGACACTTCCCGAAGCCAGAGTTGCACCAAAAGAAGATCATGCTGATTGTTTGGTGGTCTACGGCTGGTCTCATCCACTACAATGTTTTGAATGCAGGTGAAACCATTATGACAAAGAAGTACTGTCAACAAATGGATGAAATGCATCAGAAACTTCGACAACAACACCCATTAGGATTAGTCAACAGAAAAGGTCCAATTCTCCTCCACAACAAAGCCTGACTGCAATTGAGCTATGAAACGCTGCCTCATCCACCATACTCTCTAGACCTTTCACCTACCAACTCCCACTTTTTCAAGCATCTTGATAACTTTCTGTGTGAGAAATGCTTCAAAAACCTAAGCAATATCATCGCCATCAGAACGCAAGATTTTTACGTTACTGGCATAAATACACTTGTTTTGCGTTGGCAAAAAGGCGTTGATTCTGATGGTGCTTATTTTGATCAATAAATTTTTGTTTGAGTTGGGATATATTCATCTGAATTTGAAAGTTAAAAAACGCAAAAACTTTCATACTCTAGTCATGATATAGATAATGGTAACAGAACTTAATTATCTCGCCTGTTAGCTTATTTCTTTTTTCTTTATTTTTTTTGTTAGCATAATGATTTCGCTTCCATCACATATTTCTTTTTTCATTAATAATTATTTTTATACCTTATCGTTTTTGTAATTTTTGGATGTGTTACTATTTGAGACCTGACAATTATGAAGGTACCATTTTTTTCACTTGAAATTAAATATTTTTTTCATTTGCATAATATAGAAGTGCTGAAAAATAGTTATGCAAATTAGGTACAGAACTAGCTGTGTTTGTATCTTTACTCTCAATTATACACACACACATATATATTTGTATTTCAAATAATTATACCTTATTGATTTAAAAATAATGGTTAGCCGTTTTAATGGTGATATATGTGTGATAAATGAAAAAACTTTTGCATTTATTTATTTAGATTTGTTCTGTCGATTCGGGATAGGCTTACAGAGTCACAGCAGACTCTGTAATTTGCCAACAGACTAATCTGAGATGCAGAACTTTTGAGGCAGAAGGATACCAACGATTGTTTAAACAGAAATGTAACCTGTAGTATCAAACAACTGTAATCTATTTTTCTCTAAAATGAAAAAAAAAAAAAGATTTACATATTAAAATTTCAGCAGTTAAATCCATTTCCTAGTAGCAAACATTTCCATTTGTAGCTTTCTTATTTAAAATAAGTTTCTTATTTAAAATAAGTGGTGAAAGTTCTCTTGGACAAAATTTGTAAAAACAAAAGAACAGATATGGTTATGATTTCTCAGCTGCTTCAAACATTCCTATTCTAAAGGCAAGTTCTTTGAAAATATAAATCTGTTATGATTGCAATGAACAATAAAAAAATGAATTCAAGTAAAATAAAAATATTTTTACTCCAAACAAGGCACGGTACCACTTTGACGTAACATAATTTGCAGAGGTACTATGTAATGAGTTGAGCAGCAAGATGTCTGTTTACACTTTAACTTCTGCATATTAGCATAGTTAGGGAAGCAGGAACCTGGAAGGGAATTCCAAAATCTAGAAGTCCTAGGGAAGAAACTTAGAGGGGAACACTCTCTTATGTCTAGGGATTTCTATTATGTAGGAGTGGGATTTTGCTGTTTGTCGGGTTTGTCGGGGGTATTTACGTCAAGTGGGGTACAAAGGCTTGTAGTTCATTAGAACACCTACCATTAAAATACTTGTAAAATAGGCAGAGGGATGCGACATTTTGTTGATGGGATAGCGGTTAAAGCCTAGCTGATAGTGCAGGATCTATTAGGTTGGCGACTCTCTCTTGAACCCTGTCTAAAAAAGAGACTAGCAGATGCACCAGCCCAAATGTAAATCTATCTATGATTGCAATAAACAATAAAAAAAAATGAATTCAAGTAAAATAAAAATATTTTTATATATATATTAATATAATTTTTTTACTTTTATTTATTCAATGTATCCACAGATTTCAATTAATGAACCGCACTTCAACCATAATTCAATCTAATCCTATGTATAAATTTATATCTGAAATAACATTTACTAAATTGCATTTCTTTGTATTTTTAATTTTCATTTTCTGGTATTTTTTAAATATTTTTTGTTTTTACAGATAAATTTTGATGGTTTTGTGGATGAAGAAGTTGACATACAAGAGGATAAAGAGGTAACTTTCTTAGAATCTGATTGTTGGAATATCTGCTCTAACAAAATAGGCATTTATCTGTTAGTTTTTTTTTCTTTCTTTTGTTATGTTCTCTTGTTAATGTCAAGTAGATTTTTTATCTCCAACCGTACATGCATTTTTATGTCAAAGATGATTAAACTTCATTTCTGTAATTTTTCTAATTATTTGTCAATGAAACAATTCCACCCTAGATTAGTTTTCATGCAAAATCTCCAAAGAAATCCCTTAAATCCTTTAAATTTTTTCCTTCTCTTAATCAATCTGATCCTCTGCTAATCCCAATCCCTCCACTTCTTTATATAATCAAAGTTGAAGAATTAAACTTGTTTGAATACCTAAATAAAGTGATTTTGTATATTTAGACATTGATGAATATATTTTGTATAGGTGAATATTTGTTTGATATTTTAATCATTTGCTTTTCGATATTTTAATAATTTGTTTTTTTTTCATATTTTAAATAATTTTCTGTTTTAATATTTTAATAATTTGCTGTTTTAATGTTTAAATAATTTGCTGTTTTGATGTTTAAATAATTTGCTGTTTTTATGTTTAAATAATTTGTTGTTTTGATGTTTAAATAATTTGCTTTTTTGATATTTTAATTTTTTTTATATCTCAAATCTATTTATTTTCATTTATTTTAATTTTATTTTTTAGATTCTTTTGCTTCAAAGGAATTTTTCCATTAAATGCGATTCAAAAGAAGATTTTAAAGAGAAAATGAGAAACTACATTGAAGCCCTCCACAAGATTTCGGGTTGCTTAAAGTAAGAGTCACAACTTGAATTCACCATTTATCACTTAAAATCTATAGTTTAATCATTTTTCTTTTTCAACATTTTTAATTGACTGAACAATCTTTAAATGAATTAAATTCTATTTGTTTTCACAAATGTTTACATTTCACATTTTTTTTATTGCATCTGCTAAGAAATCTCAGAAGCATTAATTTATATCCAGAATTTACATAGATTCTTAATGGACTTATTTTTCATTTTTGCTTTTTTGTTGTTGCTAGAAAATGTGTCTTAATGCCTTTGTATATTATACACTTAATATATTGTTAGTAATATTACATGTATCATGATT
This sequence comes from Euprymna scolopes, assembly GCF_053919585.1. Lineage (NCBI taxonomy): Eukaryota > Metazoa > Mollusca > Cephalopoda > Sepiida > Sepiolidae > Euprymna > Euprymna scolopes. Next base: position 63,534,803 of record NC_136482.1, on the reverse strand, counting down.
GTGTGCATTTCAACCTTTAAAACTTGCTTTTTTTTAATATTAAATCTTTCATATTTTTTAGTTCTAGTGTATGCACATATAAAAACACTGGCAAATTGACATTGTATGAAGTGTGGAGCTCAGAGTACCAACAAACAAGGTAAGTAACATCATTTTCATAACTCTTTACACATTAAGTTTTTTACATAATGTGTCTAATGCAATATTTATAAAGTTTGAGCGTACAACAGAAAAAGGATTTTACATTTAAGAACTGTTTTATACCAGATTTCAATGGAACATAAAACTCTGCAATGCCCATTCATCATAACAATTTATACATGATGCAGCATAAAGAGTACATTTTAAATTAACCCAACTATCTAAAAAAAAACTAAAAAGTACATAAAATCTCTATCTATCTATATATATATATCTATAAAAGTGAACGTGTGTATGTGTGTGACTGTGTGTACATTTCCCTACACAATAACTCTGTCAATTTTAAGTCTACAGACTCGAAATTTGATATACAGGGGTACTGAGATTTGGGAAAATCTTTGTGATTGGTTTTCGGTCAGAAATTTGGCTGTTAAGGGGTCAAAGTTCAACGATTTGATCTTTGAGAACTCTACAAAACTCCTCCGACAATTTTGGGTCTAAACACTTGAAATTTTAGATATATATTCCTTGGACATGGATCTAACTTAATAACTTGATTTGAGCCCAAAACAATAAATGTTAAGGGGTAATAATAGGGGTCAAAGTTTTAAAAAGATTGATCTCTGCGTTCTCTACCAAATTACTCAGACAATTTCTGGTCTAAACATTTGAAATTTTACATAAAAATTGATCAGAGATAGGGCAAGCTTTTTAATCGGTTTGAGTTGAAAATTTGAGCTACCACTATATAAATGTATGTATGTATGTTTGCATATCTGCCTAAAATTTTCGATAGAGGCGACAGATTTTTACAAGATCAGTATTGTTTTGAAGTTCGACCTTTCAGACGACAAATATCGAAAAATTGGCTAAAACATTAATATCTTCATCTTCAACTGGGCACTTTTCTACAGGAGGTTCGTTTTTTTCGCTGATATTTTCGAAAGTCATCCTCTACTTTCGATTGTCTAGCTTTAATTAAAACCTACGTCACTTCCGGTTCGGCGGTGGTTGTAACAGCAAAGACGTCAGTTTTTCCCCCCCTGTTCTTTTTCTCCTTTGCGGTACAGGTTCGAGCCTGCCTTCCTACTACCACTTTTTTTTTTCTCAACAAACACCTCCACGCGGGGCACCTATGTTAATATATATATATATATATATATATATATATATATATATATATATATTATGATGTGTATTTTTAAAGATTTACATTATTTTCAAATCATATTCCAAATGTTACGTTGTTGTATCATAAAGGGGATCGTGTATGATATATCTAATCAGCCTTAATGTCGTGTGATCGTCTAGTGGTCCAGTCTATTAAATGATATGTTCATAAGCCGTTGTGTTTGTATGTGTGTTACATGTATTTTTCAACATACCTTCTGCGTCTTGGATGTTAGTCTATCTGGAAACATCTCATCTTCGAGGGGAGATGGTACCTGTTTTGGACGAAGGTTCATTCACTCCAACATGATGAATTTGTTTTATAGTTTTTATTTCACTTTCCAGATGTCTCACAGAAGATGGAAAGTGAATCTGGCTTGTGTGGTTTCTCTTGGTCTCGTTTCTACATACGTCAGCATCTCCCCCCCCCCAGTGAAGGGGAGGAGACGTCTGACAAGCCGTCCGTCGCGTTCTATGCCTAAACCAAATCTCTACGATTCAGCTAACCTGATCACGTGACTCACACGCAATCCGATCAGCTGACCCTGACTTCCGGCCAACGTGTCTCAATATAATTTACACACCTCCCTCTCTCTCTCGATCCATTCTCTAACACAAATAAACAATGATATCCAAGCCATTTGTATCTGTATTCAGATAATATTTATTTTACTTATTGTTACGTGCAAGATAATCTCACACAACATAAATTGAAAGAAAAAAACAAACAAAAAAAAATAAAAGAAAGAATTGAAAAGAAAAAAAAATAGGAATTTATTAAACAGATAAATCATGAAAACAAATATTTACAAGAAAAAGTGTGTAAGGGAGGTAAATCAGGTTTTTTGTTAAACTAGCTTTTTCCGTGGTATAATATCCGAGTTTGAGAAAATATAATATATTACTTTGATTAGAATACAAGATCAGAAAAATCAATATTTACCAACAACTCGTTCTTTAATGAAGATAATTATAAGGAAATTTTAATGGAAATATTTTATTTATTGTATACTAGCGGGGGTACCTGCCATTGCCTGGGTGTAGAGAGATGTGTGTGTGGGGGTTTAAAATAACAGTAAGGAATCCCGGGTGGATAGAGGTGTTTTAAAAAGTGGTAGTAGCGGGGAGGGGGGGGGATCAGAACAACAGTCGGCAGCCCATGGGGATAGAGGTGTTAAAAAAAAAATGGTAGTAGCTGGGGGAGGAAATCAAAACAACAGTGGGAAACTTGGCAACCAGGGTAGAGAGAGGTGTTAACAAAAAAAAAAAATGTGTGTGTGTGTTGGTATGTCTCGCAAAAACTTTCAACAAAGGCGATGGATCTTGACGAGATCAGTATATTGTTTTAAATCTTATCCCTTCGGATGACAAATATAAAAAAATTGGCCAAAAACATTAATTTCTTCACCCTTAACTGGGTAGTTTTCTACAAGGAGGGGTCGGTGTTTTTGCAAGTCATATCAGTTGGATTGACTTCATTTAATTTGAACGCTTTCGACTTCTGGTCGCGACATGGAGCATCGGTAAGATGTCAAATTTTTTTTCACTTTCTTTTTTGATTTTACGTCATGGGTTCGAGCATGCCTGCCTACTACCACTTTTTTTTTTTTTAGCACCTCTCTTCACCCTGGCTGCCTACTGTTGTTTTCAGTCCCTACTCCCCTACTAACACTTTTTTTTAACACCTCTCTCCACCCGGGGTTCCTTACTCCACCTACACACCCGGGCAATGCCAGGTACACCCACTACTATACAATAAATAAAATATTTCCATTAAAATTTTCTTGTAATTTATCTTAGTTAACGAAGACTAAGAAGATAGAGTGACTTCCTTTTACCCAGAATAATAACATACAGATTCTAAAATTATGAAGTTTTTACATCTCTTTTTTTTTTTTACATAAAAGTCATCACTTATCAAGGCCCAGAGGCAACTCAAGGATAAGGGTTAACGAGTGTACCGTAGTCAATGGGACGATATCATAGTAATCATTTGTAGTGTAAATTTGGTAAATTGCATTACTTAAGAATCAAGAACTTGTTTATGTTGGACTTGAAGACGGCCATATTGTAGTCCGCTGGAAAGCAGGCAAACGGAAGACAGTTCCATAAGTGTGCAGTTCTAAGAAAGGAGCTTTGTTCATAGAATCTTGTTTATTTCCTGGAATTCTATTATAATGGTAAAATTAATTAAAATAATTTTTAAAAAGTTATTATTTTAAAACAATAAGTAAAAGAATAAATAAAAAGTATTAAAATGATAGAAATTAGTTTTTTTTTTTTACTGTTATTAAGTTAAGAAAAGCCTTGATTTTAAAAATATATTATTAGTTACACAGTTTTTATTCCAACTTCCTTTTAATATGACATATGACTTAATGACTAAACGTTGTATATACTAATATCTTAAATCATCTGAATTTTATGCAGTGTATGTTTTATACAATGTTCCAATATGTATGTATAATGTATAGTTAAAGAAACAAAATATTGGAACATATGAAACAAATACTATCTGAGGTAGCTATCAGTAAACACAGAAAACACTGAAAGCAAATTCTGTAATTTGAATTATCCCCCTTTAAATTATTTGCGAAAACGAAACAAAAATATTGAAGAAAGTTATGCAATTTTTTCAATGACTTTCTTATATATGTATTGCTTATACAAAGTAAAATGATATAATAATCAAATAAAAAATAAATTTTAAAAGAACCGATAAAATCATTATGCAATGAAGACTATCGAAAAAAAATATTTTATATTAAAAGTGTGTTAATAATCTGCCATGATGTTTACATGAAATATGAGAATATCTACTGATTTTTGGATTTATTCTCTCTCACACACGTATATATACATAATAATAATATATACATAATAATAATATATACATAATAATATACAAAAAAAAATATATAAGTTTGAGGCGCTACATAGATGCAAAGCTGTTTCACTCTTTTCTTCAGTGCAAAAATTGAAGATTGAAATACATTTGCATCTGTGTTAGCTACTCAATCAAACCTATATGTTTTTAGTCTTATGAAGCTGTACTTTGTACTGAGAACTTCTGCAGTACTAAAACCTATATACTGTATAATAATATATTCTACTCATCAGTTGTCTTCAACCTCAATTTGCATTTGGAAAAGGATATACATTTTAAAAAGTCTATAATGTATTGAAAATTGATTTATTTTCTTTTAAATCTTGTCTTTGGAAATAAATTTTTTATCTTTTCATTACAGATTTGGAGAAAGTGCTGAATGGCAAAACTTTGAAGAACAAATATCGGATTTATTGGAAGATAAGGTTCAAGTAAAAAGCATGAATATACCAGGTTAGCTAATTAACATATATGGTCCATCTGTAATCTTAAATTATTTCAACAACCATTAATTACAAGTTTTGTTGGATTTGAGAAGAAAACTAATAAGTATAGTTTTAGATATTTATGAAATAAAGGCATTATAGACTGCATTTTATTTTGCACTTTATTAATGATCGCTCATTGGTAAAAACATGTGATATTTTCTGGAGTTTAAGTCACAACAAGTCTCTAGATTTTTAGTATTCTCTGTTTCTTTTCATTATTATTGCAAACCACTTTGCATTCTTGCACCATTCACTTACCATTGAGTTCTCACTGATTGTTTTTTATTAGCTTTTTTCTCTGGAATTTGAATAATATCAGTATTCTCCATACTCTTTCAATCAAAGTCTAACTGGTGTTGTCTTATCTTACCCTTTCCATCCTGACAGACTCCCTATGATCTTTTTCTGTGGTACCAACTGTTGGTTAATTATTAAAGTCACGAATCAAATAAAACAAATGCTTTAAATAGAATTCAGACTGTAGACTGGAAAACATACAACTTTCAAATAAGACACGGAGGCATCTTTTCTGTTTCACACAGGCACAGTGTGACGTTTGCACCTCTTTATTTACATTCTGAAATTTATTGTACACGCTTAGAACAACGAAAAATAAAAAGTCCTTATGTCATTGAAAATAAAAAAGTAAAAAAGTACAGTCCAAGGGAAATAACTCTTAACAGTATTGTGTATAGTCCAAGGGAGTGTCACCATTAATCGATGTTTGTGCCACTGTTTTATTTTCTGAAGTAAGGAAATGAGTCAATTTTAAGGATTTATTATTATTATTAGACTGTTACCTGTTAAAGACGGGTAAGAGTTATGGCCTGTTGACTTAGAATGAGTGCTTTCTTTATGCCAAATTGATAATTGAATATGGTTAAATTTGTGCTTAACTTTTGTGCTTTGCAATAAACACTAATCGCTATTAATCCCTAACTCTGCATTAAATAGATACCATAATACTTAGTTCACTGCACCTTATCATAACAAAGGTCCACATAATATTTCAGCCAGATTGACTTTGTAGTTTCTGACAAAAATTGAAATGGACAGACAGACATACAGACAGACAGACAAAGAGAAATATAAATATAGATTATTGTTATTATTGCTCTTAAAAAATATTTATTCCGATTCTACTACAAAAAATACTTTGTACCATCTTTTTTGAGGTTTAATATGATACTTAAAATTTTCTTGACATTTCTAAGTTCTTTGTATCTTTAAATGCATGTTTGCAACAAATTGATAATATAATTTTTTTTATTATTATCCGTTAACAGGTTTTGTCAAAAAATAAAACAAATAGAGTAATATCATGGCATGAAAAACTTTACATTTGAATTGTCATTATTTTTTTTAAAGAAATCTTTATAAGTTTTGTTTAATCCTGTATCTTTTATTTTTCAGCTCATTGGTGGCAGAAGACTTTCTAAAGACGGAACTACAATTGGCTGTTTAGATTGATATATTCTTCCTCAAAACTAAGTGTTATATTGTCACATTCAACAAAATTTGTGCTTCCAACACTTTTGATGAAAATGATCATAATCTAGTATCATAATAGATTTTAATTGTTTTTTATTCGATATTTTTTAATGGGAAGTTTTTATCTTTAAGAAATATTCTCATCTATAAAAGCATATGATTTTTGGATTCAAAAGATGTAATTTAATTAGTGATTGTAAAAATGATTCTCTTGAATCCATTCTAATTAAATTAGAGAATGAATTTAAGATTTAATTCATTTTGAATGATTTCTTGTCATAAGCAAATTATCTGGCATAATCCATGAATATATTTCACGTGTAGAGAACCTTTTTTTTTTTTTTTACAGAATTATAAGTAAATTTAAAACTTTGAATTTTTAAGATGTTAAACATTTTAATCAAGTTCAATGACTTTATTTTGATTGATGATTGTGTCTATTTTAAATCAATGATATCCTCCTATTTTTCAAATATTTAATGAAAACTTGATGCATGGGAATCGTATGAATATTTTACATGTGGATTTTAGCAAGCCATTTAGTATCTCATCATTTACTAGTGAAAATGAAGAATTCTGATTTTTCTAACAACAGTGTGATAATTTTTGACAAATATAAAAATGAAAATTTTTTAACAATTATTCTAAATCACAGTAGAGACTTCTGCAATGTTCAATATTGATATTTGATATTCCTACTTTTTTTTTTTTTTATTTAATTCAATTTTTACCCCAAACAAGGCACAGTGCCACTTTGAAGCAGGGGGCTACTATTAGGGACTTAATTAGCGGGGCATTATGAAGGGAGATGAGTAGAAAGATGTTTGTTAACATTACACTTGAACTTCTGCATATCATTGCAGTTGGGAAAGCAGAATCCCGGAAGGGAGTTCCAAAGACCCGCAGTTCTGGGGAAGAAACTATTGGAGTAAAAGGCTTTCTTGCACCTAGGGATCTCTACTGTAAAGGGATGAGACTTAGTAGCTTGTCGGGTTTGTCGGGGGTAGTTACGTCGGGGAGGTACAAGTGTTTGCAGTTCGTCAGAGCATTCACCATTAAAGTATTTGTAGAACAGGCAGAGGGATGCAACATCTCGTCGATGGGACAGAGGCTGAAGCCTAGATGACAGTTCAGGACCTATCAGGTTGGCGACTCTCTTTTGAACCCTGTCCAGGAGCGAGAGACAAGCAGCCGATGCACCTTGATGTAATTTGAGAAATTAAAGTTATTTGTTGATGCTAAACTATTTGTTAGATTTTGATAAAATAAAAAACAACAGATGCATCAAAGTTGCCATATTGAAAAGTTACTTGATTAATTGAATATTGAACTTAAAAGAAATTAAAGTAAGTCACATTTGATCAAGGAATATTAAAGATGAATATATATATATATATATATATATATATATATATATATATTTATGTAGAAATATACTTTATTTCCTTATAATATCTACCAATCCTTACGTAAGAAGCTCAATGTAATTACAGAGCAATATGATGAATGAATGACAAAAGTCTATATTTCAAACTTCATGATGTTGACCATCTTACAATTTATTCTTTGAATTCAGTTGACATTTACAATTCTTGACAGTATGTTTCGCAGCACAAAATCAATCACTTAATTATTATATCAATCAGTGAATCTATTTTGCCCTTATCTCATCAGAATTGGTTGAGGCTATTTATTCTGATGAGATAAGGGAAAAATAGATTCACTAATTAATTGATTGATTTTGTGCTATGAAACAGATACTGTCAAGAATTGTAAATGTCAACTAAATTAAAGAAATAAATTGTAAGATGGTCAACATCATAAACTTTGGAATATAGACTTTTGTCCTTCATTCATTATATATATATATATATATGTATATATATTCGGGAAGGTTGGTGGGGTCACTGCTTATCAAGGCCGAAAGGTCACTTAAAGATAAGGGTTAATGAGTATCAGGTGATTAGTGAGATAACACCATGATGATCAGTAATATGTGTAAAAATTGATTAGTTAAGAAGATGGCCTAAATTAAACTTGAAAACAGCATGTTGTAGACAGCTGGGAAGCATACACATGGTATTGTGTTTCACAGACAGATAGGTCTAGAAAATAAACTTTAATCGTGGAAGTTTTGTTTAGTTTTAGGCATATAGAGTAAAAGAAATTGTTGCTAGTTGTAGCTGAACGAGTGTTTGTGAATGTTAAACGAAAGTAAATTTTGATGATGCATTTAAAGATAAGAATCTTTCCTTTTTATCAAGTAAAATAGATTGACTGGATTCATGATTAAAATATTATTTCAAAGCAGCCAAATGTTGTTTTAAAGCTCTAATAAACCCTCTATTTAGAATATTACATGTAAACCTTGGTTCCAGGGTTTAGAATGTAATATTAAGATTGACAAAAAAAAAAAAAAGAAATTGACAAACTAATTTGAATTTAGATAATAATCAAAAAGACAAATAGCACATAAATATACATTTTAATTGCTGCTGAAATGTTGAATTTTTGTTTCTACATTCTAATATAAAAGAACATTAATGTCTTCCTTGATTTTTTTCCCGATATTTTATTTTTATTTTGACAAAATGAAGCTGTTATTCCAATGTATATCTTTTATATATTTTGTTTCAGTATAATTATCATTGAAATATACTTAAAATTACTGAATGTATACCATTTTTACTTGTGTTTATGAGTATTTGTACAAGTGATGACTTCTTTGTTGATTTTACGGTTTACAAGTGAAACTTATTTTGATATTGACATATTCTGATTTAAAATTGTAAATATTTTATCTGATTGAAAGCATTTATTAACTCTATTGAAAACTATGTTCAATTATACATTTTTTGCACTTTCGTCTTTGTATAAATATTAATTTGCTACAGATTTGACTCAATTCAAACACCCTGTGAACGTTGCAATTTTGTTTGCTTATAAATCTTAGATGCTTTTCAAAGAACTGTTTCCGTCAGTAGGAAAATATAGAATAAATTTAGAATCATCTTTATTTAAAAAGATGAACTTCTGTCAGCATTATTTAAAAAGCACCAGTGATACAATTAAAATAGGACATATGCAAACTTATTTTAAATGTAAAGACTAAACAAAGGTAACATTTAAGCAAAAAACATGGCAAATATTTGTACAATGAGGGAGGGGTAGATAAGCTATATTGTAACGTTGACAAATCTCTTTAACAAACATTAGTTTTTCAAGGTTTTATGCATTGGAAAATTGGTGTAAAGAGTATGATAAAATTTACCTCTTTTTATTTTATCATCAAATAATTTAAAAATGATTGAATTCATCTAATGTAGCAATACATTTTGAATTAAAAATAATTCATTGAAACATTTAAGATGTGCTTTTCTCAACAAAAAATTACTATTGTAACTTTATAGTCAATACATCATATACATGTTTACATTTTTATAAAAATATCCATTTATATATCCACAAGCATCTGATTACTTACCTATATGCCTTAGTTTATCACCTTTACTGCCTTCCTTTTTACTTGTTGATCTTATTACAGTATTTTTTCTTCGTATTTTTAGCAATGCTTATAAATTTAGTACTCATCATTTTTTTGTGATGTAAACCGTCCAAGTTACAGAGGAAGAGGTAACTTAATGAAATAAATACATAGATTCTGAGCAAAAAAAAAAAAAAAAATTAAATATTTCTCTTTATCCGATTTTATTCATAGAATGTTTGTTTTATAATGAAACATTTGCTTTTTGGGAGAAATTCTGTGAAAGACTAAAGAAATATTTCATGTTTCCTTGTTATAAAATTATGAACTTGTATAACTTTAATGCTAATTAATTGTTTCTTTTCTGTATTTTAAAATGGTTTACTTTTCTCAGAGTCTGGGCATGTATAATTATATATATATATATAATTTTCATTTACCTAAGAAATATCTTCTAAGATGTGACAACAAGATTCCTATTTACTTTATATATATATATAATATTTATGATATTCAGTATGATATAAAATAAAACTAAAAGTAGAAACTGCTGATAGAAACTCATTTGTTTTACAAATTAAAAGATTTTCACCAACATATAACTTTTTGTTTTTTAGATTTTGGGACTAAACTGTCTGACATCTTTTTCTTAAATGTACGATGCTTGAAGAAATAAACATATATTTTTCACCCAAAATGTGTTATTACAAATATTAAATTTTTCCTTTTTTAAGATGTGAAAAAAGATTAAGAACAAATTGTTTTCTCTTTCTGTCTTTTTTGTTCAAAAGATGATATCAATTTTGGGGATAAGATGCAACTGCTTCAGTATGATGCCGAGTCTTTAGAATCATAGTAGTCTTACACAAAGTTGCTTTCGAGTTTCTGCTGACATGACGCATTGATGAGATCTGATTTGTTGGTTTCAGTAAATTATACGCACTGAAAAACTGAAATTGTGTTGAATTTTGTTATATGAATTAAGATGTTCACAGGTAATGTATCAGTCGTAAACACTGATATTTGTTTCTTCTAAACCAGCTCTAGTGAGGTTGGTTGGTTACAAAATCACCAATCAGATTAGAGCATTATTATATCAACTGTACCTTTTAAGGACTTCATACAATGACTTAGAATCATCAAAGCTTCCAGGCAATCATGAAGAAAGACATAAACATTCTTTCCTGCCGTCTGTCAACCGGACTTTCTGAGCATAGCTATCTTCACTTAAAGATATACAAGAAAATATTTTTATTAACTTTAATTTCTCTCAATTCTTTGTCATAAACCAATTTATATAATTTGTTATCTATAGAAAATCATAGTTTTCCTTTAACGATCCTTTTTTTTTTTTTTTTTATACATATTTATTATAAAAGATTATCTTACAGTTGTGATACTGTAATAATGAGTCAGAGGAGAGAAAGTGCGGGGTGAATGTTTATCAAACGACAAAATACAGAAAGTTTGAAGTTTAAATTTAATGTCAGTTCTAAAAATAGATTCCTTTCACACAGTGGAAATGTTTGCACAGAGATAATCAAAAGTCAACTTATGTGAGTTATATATCAGAATTGTGTATGCGATTCAAAGATCACAACCGTGGTGCATAAATAACACTTTGATACTTGAGTCTAGAAAATTTGGTAGAATTCTTTATATAAATGTCCACTGAGTTGTTGATGGGCAGCAGTCTCAGATTTTGCCTTGGAAGTGATCGGTTCGATGAGATAGCTATCCATGGACAACGACAAGGCTTCTATTTCCGCACTAAACGATGGTATCCTGCATCCACCCAAAACCTAACTAATCTATATTGAATACTCATTTCATGTTGTTCATTGTGACGTGATCCCGATGGAGATATTGTCACACAGTTGACAGTTTGTAAACAGAGGACAAATATCTTTAATGCAAACTAAAAAATCTTCAAAGAACAATAATCACATTGTAACTCTTATTCATCCTGCTCTGATGCCTGTGTGTATTTTGTTTTGAATCTCCAAAACGTTACCTCAATCTATTTTCAGAACTATTTAATATAACACGAAGATGTTTGTTGATTCATTGGCCTTTACCCTAAACTAAAATGAATTTGTAAGTGATTACGACACAAACCAAAAATATTTAAAATGTCCATGCACTTTAAAAAAATATGCATGTTTTGGTTTTAATGCCAGCCTTTTCATACTGTTGTATTAAAATATACTGAGCAGTTCCAAGTTGACAGCTATATGCAGATAAATACTTTTTTCATAAACTATTTATGTAAACACCAAAACATCTAAATAATTTTTACACAAAAAACTACACATCTTACAGAAAGATGGCTTTGATTTCAGAGGAAGCAACCCAAACTGTGAACTACACAAATCACACGTGGAAAGGGATAGAAGAACTGTTCAACATGGAAAATGTCTTGTTATAAATGTTATAAACAATTAGAAACTTTGCAAATCTTTAGCATAAAGGTTGACAAATGAGAGGAATGTTGCCACAAACAGTGAGTCTTTGATCGCTTATTTCTGTATATCTATGTAACAGCCTGAACAAAGGTGTTGTTGTGTGAGCTATGGTCCATAAAGCTGGGATGATATAATGTTTATTCTCTTACAGAACGTTGGTCCTTTTTGGTATTCAACCATTTGAACTATTTTACATGATGTCATGAAAATTTCATAATATTGGGAATGTATTGAAATTATAACACACTTCTGAATTGGTAAATGGTTGTCTCCCTTATTCTTTAAGGACGGCATAGATTGGCCAACAAATAACTTTTCCTTTAGCAAACACATGAATCAGCCAATATAAACTGACATCCAGCAAAATCTTAATCATAATATCATTTTCATCATAGCATCAGTTTTTTTTTATTCTGTAACTGCCTGGTTATAAATATCGCATCCATTGTTTACATCTGCTTCTGACATGACATAAAAAAAAGTCATTAGCAATGTGTACCATGGCAGTGTCCTAACAACTTCTCTCACACAAATGTTTTTAAAGTATACTATGCTTGTTGCATAACATGTCTTCCATCTTGTTTACAAATCCTTTTCTCACCAATTTTCCTGCTTTCCGGCTGACTACAATATGGTTGTCTTCAAGTCTAACGTAAATAAGTTCTTGATGAGCCGTTCCATATAAGTTATCAAATTTAACAAATTTTCATTACTAATGATTATTATATTGTCCAATTTCTACTGTACACTCTTTAACCCTTATCCTTGAGTGGCCTCTGGGCCTTGATAATGAGTTGATACCTATGAAAAAAAAAGAAGAAAAAGTCCAATGTGAACAAGTTCTAATTGAATCGTCCCCCTAAGTAATCCAAGTTACAAAATTCCCACTGTTTACTATGCTAAAATCACAACGACTAATGTATACCTATTAACCCTTATCCTTGAGTGGCCTCTGGGCCTTGATAAGTGGTGACACCCATGTAAAAAAAAAAAAAAAAAAAAAAAGATCGTCTTTAAGACATTCTTTAATTAATAAATTCTTGACCAAACATGCCAATACCATCATACATCACAGTGCTTATTATCCTTCATGCATATGTCAGCATCAATCTCTTCATATACAGCTACACATACACGTATATATATATATTATATATATCTAAATATATGTATGTACCTAACAATTTAATGTCAAGCAGATAAATAAAATTTTACTTTAAAAATCATATTACAATAAATAAAAATTGCTCTGTCTCTGATAAAAAAATCCAAATAGTTGGATTTTTGACATTTAACTAAAAAACTTTGAATCTTACAAATCGATATTTGATTACATATGTCTTAATGCCTTTTTCTGTTTGAAAACAAAAAACATAGAAATTATCTACAGCTATGCTCAGTTACAGTCTTACAAACCAACTTAGTTAAAAAATACACATGAAACATAAATGAAAATATAAATACCCAGGAGAGAAGGAGGACTGGGGCTCTCAGAGATCAACCACCAACATAGGGCAACTATAGTGAGCACAGGCCAGTGTCTGAGAAGTTCCCAGAACCACACCCTCTCAATGGTATATGAACATCAAGAGACAAGAGCCAGCTAAAGAACATCAGTCACCCAGCTGGCCACAGATGAGATTGAAACACCAAACAAGCCTGCCACAGAAATAGCAAGAAAGAGCTGGCAGAAATATACCGAAACCTTCCAAAGGAGGAATCTTGAGTGGGACCAACAAAAGCGTGCAAAGTATTTTCTGGGGGAACTCTCCTAGGAATACATAGACAAAGAAGGTTCCTTGGACTGGCTCAAGGTGGGAGCCCTCCACCATGATCAGAAAGGATTATAATGGCTGCTCAAGACCAGGGATTGATGACCAATGCATTCAAGAAGATGGCAAGTCTACATTTGTTGTCATTAGTGAATGACAGCAAATGTAGATTCTACCACACGGAATTGGAAAGTGTGAGTCATCTGGTATCAAGTTGCAAGGTTTTTTTGGGTGACGGCTACTACAGTGAGATATGATGGAGTATGTAAGTACCTCCACTGGACCATCTGTAAGAAATTAAACATCCAGTGTAGCAGCAGGTCGTGGGAACATCAACCTGGAAGAACAGTTGGAAATGACATATACCATACATTATGACCATGTAATTCCTACAGCCTACTACCTTAAAAATGATGCTGTGAAATCTGACTTAGTTATATGGAATAAGTCAGAGAGAGGGGCAACCTTGGTTGAAGTGAGTGCTCCTAATGATGGAGGTCTGAACAAAGCTGAAAGAGAGAAACAGACCAAATATCAAGGTCTCATGTATAATATGAAAAGAAACTGGAATCTTAGGGAGATATCAATCATACCAGTTACTATAGGTGCCACAGGACTTATAAAGAAGAATCTGAAGTCCTACCTAACTAATATTCTTGGTGAACCAAGTGCAAGAGAAATCCAGACAATTGCACTTAAGGGAACAGTGAGGATACTAAAAAGAGCTTTCGGTTCGTTTCAATAAAAAGCAGGGGAATATTGGCAGCTGGTTTACTCAATAAAAGAAAAGTGCTATTATTGAGAATGAATATTCATTTTGTGGAAACCAGAATTTGCAGACAAGCATGTTCTCTCTTTTAGATCAAACTACAAACCCCAAATTCAAATCCTTTCTTGTCATGTATAAAAATGACATGGTGAAGTATTTTTATTTCATGAATTGAATAAATCAATTATAAAATAATTAAAAGAAATTGATGTTGCAACATGTTTGGCCAACAAAATATTGTAAAATTTTTACTTTTATGAATGAATAATTAAAAAAATAAAATTATTTGTGTTTTAATGAAAACCTGTGAACTGTTTTTGATAATGAATATCAAAGTTGAAAAGGTCATGTTAATGTCTGTGTTTTATCATCTTTTAAGTTGAATTTTTTCATTGTAATTTGTAAGTTTATGCATGAGAGCCACTCCAAAAGTAATGCTTCCTATTTTTTGTTCCTACTGATTGGATCAGAGGGGGCTGCAAATTATATTGTTTTAGTAACTGAACTTATCATTACCTGAAAGTTTCATCTTTGTTGAAGATTTTGACGATATGAGACTCGAAAAAGCAACCCCTGTCATGGATGTGCATCAGAAGCAGAGATGCATCATTGAATTCCTCCATGCAGAAAAAATTGAACTGATCAACATTCACTGGCGCCTGTTGAACGTTTATGGAGACTATTGATCATTGATCTCAGCACAGGTAGGAGATGGGTTCATCAATTTCAGAGGTGCAATAGAAATGTGAGTAATAAAGTGTGCTCCAGATGTCCATGCATAGCCACCACTCCAACGCTGAGAAAAGTACACTCATTTTAATGCTACTACCCCTGTCTTCATAGTTCTTCAACTTATAACTTACTCTTGATTTGGACATCGGAAAAGTTAACAGCAATATTGGAAGGTTAAATTTTAGTGATAAAGTGAAAAATTTGAAAAACGAAAATGTATTTACAATTTGAAAGATTATTTGTATATGCATCCATTATGGTTGATAAATAGGCTTACCTGTGAACAAAAAATGGAGGCGTGCTACTTTTTTTTACTTTTCTTTTGAAATTGACCCACCTACGCATTCATCGAATCAACCCTTTATCCATGGTTAAATGAATATAATTACAATGAGCCAACACAGACTGGTTTTTCATATAAATATTCTAATCTTGTAGCAGTTTTCATCTTTTTCCCTCACATTCTTGGTTTTTTTTGTTGTTTTTTTTTGCTTTCTTCTATCATAAGTAGATGGGTTCATCAATGACAATGCACAACCACCACCTCATTGCTGACAAAAGTACATCACTCATTTTAATGCTACCACTCCTGTCTTCATGGGTCTTCCACTTGTACCTGTCACTCTTGATTTGGATATCAGAAAAGTTAATAATATTGGAAGGTTAAATTTTAACGATGAAGTAAAAAATTCGAAAAGTGAAAATGTATTTACTATTTGAAAGAAAATTGAAGATGCATCAGTCATGTTTGATAAAGAGGCTTACCTGTCAACAAAAAATGAATGTGTGCTACTTTGTAAATAACATTATATATTTCATTTTTCTTTTGAAGTCTGAGCCTAAATTGACCCACCTATGCATTCATCTAATCAACCCTTCATCCATGGTTAAATGAATATAATTACAATGAGCCAACACAGACTGGTTTTTCATATAAATATTCTAACCTTGTAGCAGTCTTCGTCTTCTCTTACATTCTTGTTTTTTGCTTTCTTCTATCACCAGTAATAGTTTTGCACTACAAAACAAAGACCAAAGAAATCTTTTAAAAACTGACACGACTGAATGGAATTTTCCATGATGAACTTCATAATATTGAGTCACCATTAGAGAAAAATTGTATTATTTGGACGATGCTTCGATCAGTTCGTCCACTTAGAAATGTGCGAAAAATTAATAATCAGTTCTAGAAGTTGATGGTGCAATCCTCAGTACGAACGACATTAAGAATACAATTAAAAATTACTTAAAACTTTTACTCAGTCATGGCTGATGGAACGAGAACAAGCTATACTGTACACATTTTAAATGACACAATAAAGGGCATTTTTGCTGTAAACTACACACACCAACTATGTGTTAGATAATTAAATAAAAATCAAAAGCTTATCGATGGGATATATCAAATAATGACATTTACAAATAAATTTTCGATTGATGTATATATTTTTCTTATCGTAAGCGTGGCGTCAGGTCTTGTAATAGTTGGAATAATCATCAGTTTAGAGTGGAATATCAATGTTGTATGCCCACCTTAAATTTATGATAGAAACTGTTGTCTTGGATAGCCCGAGAGGATAGAAGCAGAAAACCATAGGATATTTATTTTTTTATGAAAATCTCTCAAAAAAAAACAAAACAAAACATAAAGCTATTTGATGTAAGAGCTAAAAATATAGTACTTCAAGGTCAAAAACTTGTCAATGATAAGTGTTAGATGGCATAGATTCTGACCTAGAAAGCAGCAATTCTTCCCTCATTCTTCCTCGTTTTCAGTATTTGGAGACTTGTAAAATGCTGCCACATCTGGGCTGGTGCATCTGCTACTAGTCTCTCGCTCCTTGACAAGGTTCAAAAGAGAGTCGCAAACCTGATAGGCCCTGAACTGGCATCTAAGCTTCAGCCTCTGTCCCATCGACGAAATGTTGCATCCCTCTGCCTTTTCTACAAGTATTTTTGTGGTGAATGCTCTGAAGAGCTGCAATCACTTGTGCCCCCACGACGCGAGCACCCTCGACAAACCCGACAGGCTACTAGATTCCACTCCCACACTGTAGAGATCCCTAGATGTAAAAGATCTTTTTACTCCAATAGTTTCTTCCCCAGAACCGCAAGACTCTGGAATTCCATTCCAGGTCCCTGCTTCCCCAACAGTACTGACGTGCAGAAGTTCAAGTGTAACGTGAACCGACACCTTGCTGCCCAAATCCCTACATAGTACCCCAGTAGTTGTTGCCCCTGATAGTAGCCCCCTACACCAAAGTGACAATTTGCCTTGTTTGGGGTGAAAATGTAATAAAAAAAAAAAAAAAAAAAAAAAAAAAAAAAAAAAAAAGATGTGATTTTGTTGCTAAATGGGTTTGTTGGGAGTATGTATGATGACAGGGCACAAATATGAGGAGTTCATCAGAGCACATTCCATTAAAATATTTGTAAAACAGGCACAGAGATGCAACATTGCAACGATGGGACAGGGGTTAGAGCTTAGTTGACAGTGTGGGATATATTAGATTGGAGACTCTTCTTTGGACCCCGTCAAAGAGGGAGAGACAAGTGGTAGATGCACCAGCTCAGAAGTGGCAACAATACTCCATGCATGGGTGAATAGTCACACAGGATACTCTATAGAGAGTACAGGATACTCTATAATGTATATATGCATATATTTAAATATTAATAAAAAAACTCAAACAGGACTAAAGTAATCAGCAAATGTTCATGAATTGTTATGATTGGATAGATTATAAGCATTTTTTTTTTGCTAGGGATTCAAAAGGAATTTTCTGAATATTTTCGAACTTGATCCACTTGCTAGATGGTAGAGAAACCAAATCAGAAACTCTCACTTGATCCCCTACATATGATCCCTATTTTTAGAAACTTTCTGCCACATCATGACAAACTTGGTTTGTCCACATCCAATCATTAAACTAGGGAACCAATATTTGCTCACTATCATTTGCACTTCCACCTAATTTAATGAAACAATTTCCTTTAGAAACATGTATAATACCACATCGAACCCAAACATTGTGTGCCGTGGCTTTGTTCTTCATCTCCCATCGTTCTTGTTCTGGTTGTGTGATCGTCATTTTTACACTGGTGACCATCGATGGAGGATGCATGGATCACCAAATAAAAAAAACATCAACCAAAACACAAAACAAGAAAAACACACTCCAATACTTCTAATATATGGTGGTTGGACTCTGGGTGTGTGTGTCTACATGCTAAGGTTCAAATCTTCTTCCTGTTGAGGTTTGGTTTGTCTGTTGCAGTCAGTTCATTCCTCATCATCGAAAGCTTTCCCAACCTGGCCCAAGCCATAATTTGTCTCCAACTGTAGTCAAAGTCTAACTGTACTCGCAACTCTGTTGTAAAGTCCCAACTCATGATTGTTGTAAAAACTCACTGACTGTCGTTAAGTTCAGCTTTGTTGTCCATCAATTGTTTCTATTGTTGGTACTCCTCAATGTCATAAACCTAAATATATATCTATCCATTGTTCAGTCCTTTTGCTATTTCCATTCATTAGACCCTAATTAAAATCTACTCTTATTTCTCTTTGTCTGTGTTAAGAATAAATACCTATCCATTGCCTATTGATTAGTTCTTTTTATTACTCAATAAATCTACTTCCTTTTCTTTTGTCATCCATCCTTTGTTCTCCTACGCCCAATGAGCTCAGTCAAACACAGTGTCACACATGTTCAGCAATTACAACGGCTCTCATTAATTGATCTTAAAGAAATCTGAATAGTAGTCGAACTTCATGTTCAATATATTTTAACAGGACATGAAACAATTTCATGTTCAATATATTTTAACAGGACATGAAACAATTTCATGTTCAATATATTTTAACAGAACATGAAACAATTTCATGTTCAATATATTTTAACAGGACATGAAACAATTTCATGTTCAATATATTTTAACAAGACATGAAACAATTTCATGTTCAATATATTTTAACAGGACATGAAACAATTTCATGTCCAATATATTTTAACAGAACATGAAACAATTTCATGTTCAATATATTTTAACAGGACATGAAACAATTTCATGTTCAATATATTTTAACAAGACATGAAACAATTTCATGTTCAATATATTTTAGCAGGTCATGAAACAATTTCATGTTCAATATATTTTAACAAGACATAAAACAATTTCACGTTCAATATATTTTGACAGGACATGAAACAATTTCAGGTTCAATATATTTGAACAGGACATGAAACAATTTCATGTTCAATATATTTTAACAAGACATGAAACAATTTCATGTTCAATATATTTTGACAGGACATGAAACAATTTCATGTTCAATATATTTTAACAAGACATGAAACAATTTCATGTTCAATATATTTTAACAAGATATGAAACAATTTCATGTTCAATATATTTGAACAGGACATGAAACAATTTCATGTTCAATATATTTGAACAGGACATGAAACAATTTCATGTTCAATATATTTTGACAGGACATGAAACAATTTCATGTTCAATATATTTTGACAAGACATGAAACAATTTCATGTTCAATATATTTTAACAAGACATGAAACAATTTCATGTTCAATATATTTTAACAAGACATGAAACAATTTCATGTTCAATATATTTTGACAAGACATGAAACAATTTCATGTTCAATATATTTTGATAGAACATGAAACAAATTTCATGTTCAATATATTTTAACAAGACATGAAACAATTTCATGTTCAATATATTTTAACAAGACATGAAACAATTTCATGTTCAATATATTTTAACAGGACATGAAACAATTTCATGTTCAATATATTTTAACAAGACATGAAACAATTTCATGTTCAATATATTTTAACAAGACATGAAACAATTTCATGTTCAATATATTTTAACAAGACATGAAACAATTTCATGTTCAATATATTTGAACAGGACATGAAACAATTTCATGTTCAATATATTTTAACAAGACATGAAAAAATTTCATGTTCAATATATTTGAACAGGACATGAAACAATTTCATGTTCAATATATTTGAACAGGGCATGAAACAATTTCATGTTCAATATATTTTAACAAGACATGAAACAATTTCATGTTCAATATATTTAAACAA
This sequence comes from Euprymna scolopes, assembly GCF_053919585.1. NCBI lineage: Eukaryota > Metazoa > Mollusca > Cephalopoda > Sepiida > Sepiolidae > Euprymna > Euprymna scolopes. The sequence goes on along the minus strand of NC_136482.1, from coordinate 63,514,278 downwards.
GACATGAAACAATTTCATGTTCAATATATTTTGACAAGACATGAAACAATTTAATGTTCAATATATTTTCACAAGACATGAAACAATTTCATGTTCAATATATTTTAACAAGACATGAAACAATTTCATGTTCAATATATTTTAACAAGACATGAAACAATTTCATGTTCAATATATTTTAACAAGACATGAAACAATTTCATGTTCAATATATTTTAACAAGACATGAAACAATTTCATGTTCAATATATTTGAACAGGACATGAAACAATTTCATGTTCAATATATTTGAACAGGACATGAAACAATTTCATGTTCAATATATTTTAACAAGACATGAAACAATTTCATGTTCAATATATTTTAACAAGACATGAAACAATTTCATGTTCAATATATTTTAGCAGGTCATGAAACAATTTCATGTTCAATATATTTTAACAAGACATAAAACAATTTCATGTTCAATATATTTTGACAGGACATGAAACAATTTCAGGTTCAATATATTTGAACAGGACATGAAACAATTTCATGTTCAATATATTTTAACAAGACATGAAACAATTTCATGTTCAATATATTTTGACAGGACATGAAACAATTTCATGTTCAATATATTTTAACAAGACATGAAACAATTTCATGTTCAATATATTTTAACAAGATATGAAACAATTTCATGTTCAATATATTTGAACAGGACATGAAACAATTTCATGTTCAATATATTTGAACAGGACATGAAACAATTTCATGTTCAATATATTTTGACAGGACATGAAACAATTTCATGTTCAATATATTTTGACAAGACATGAAACAATTTCATGTTCAATATATTTTAACAAGACATGAAACAATTTCATGTTCAATATATTTTAACAAGACATGAAACAATTTCATGTTCAATATATTTTGACAAGACATGAAACAATTTCATGTTCAATATATTTTGACAGAACATGAAACAATTTCATGTTCAATATATTTTAACAAGACATGAAACAATTTCATGTTCAATATATTTTAACAAGACATGAAACAATTTCATGTTCAATATATTTTAACAGGACATGAAACAATTTCATGTTCAATATATTTTCACAAGACATGAAACAATTTCATGTTCAATATATTTGAACAGGACATGAAACAATTTCATGTTCAATATATTTTAACAAGACATGAAACAATTTCATGTTCAATATATTTGAACAGGACATGAAACAATTTCATGTTCAATATATTTTAACAAGACATGAAACAATTTCATGTTCAATATATTTGAACAGGACATGAAACAATTTTATGTTCAATATATTTGAACAGGGCATGAAACAATTTCATGTTCAATATATTTTAACAAGACATGAAACAATTTAATGTTCAATATATTTTAACAAGACATGAAACAATTTCATGTTCAATATATTTTAACAAGACATGAAACAATTTAATGTTCAATATATTTTCACAAGACATGAAACAATTTCATGTTCAATATATTTTAACAAGACATGAAACAATTTCATGTTCAATATATTTTAACAAGACATGAAACAATTTCATGTTCAATATATTTTAACAAGACATGAAACAATTTCATGTTCAATATATTTTAACAAGACATGAAACAATTTCATGTTCAATATATTTTAACAAGACATGAAACAATTTCATGTTCAATATATTTTAACAGGACATGAAACAATTTCATGTTCAATATATTTTGACAGGACATGAAACAATTTCATGTTCAATATATTTTAACAAGACATGAAACAATTTCATGTTCAATATATTTTAACAAGACATGAAACAATTTCATGTTCAATATATTTTAACAAGACATGAAACAATTTCATGTTCAATATATTTTAACAAGACATGAAACAATTTCATGTTCAATATATTTTGACAGAACATGAAACAATTTCATGTTCAATATATTTTAACAAGACATGAAACAATTTCATGTTCAATATATTTTAACAAGACATGAAACAATTTCATGTTCAATATATTTTAACAGGACATGAAACAATTTCATGTTCAATATATTTTAACAAGACATGAAACAATTTCATGTTCAATATATTTGAACAGGACATGAAACAATTTCATGTTCAATATATTTTAACAAGACATGAAACAATTTCATGTTCAATATATTTGAACAGGACATGAAACAATTTCATGTTCAATATATTTTAACAAGACATGAAACAATTTCATGTTCAATATATTTGAACAGGACATGAAACAATTTTATGTTCAATATATTTGAACAGGGCATGAAACAATTTCATGTTCAATATATTTTAACAAGACATGAAACAATTTCATGTTCAATATATTTTAACAAGACATGAAACAATTTCATGTTCACTATATTTTGACAAGACATGAAACAATTTAATGTTCAATATATTTTCACAAGACATGAAACAATTTCATGTTCAATATATTTTAACAAGACATGAAACAATTTCATGTTCAATATATTTTAACAAGACATGAAACAATTTCATGTTCAATATATTTTAACAAGACATGAAACAATTTCATGTTCAATATATTTTAACAAGACATGAAACAATTTCATGTTCAATATATTTTAACAAGACATGAAACAATTTCATGTTCAATATATTTTAACAGGACATGAAACAATTTCATGTTCAATATATTTTGACAGGACATGAAACAATTTCATGTACAATATATTTTAACAAGACATGAAACAATTTCATGTTCAATATATTTTAACAAGACATGAAACAATTTCATGTTCAATATATTTTAACAAGACATGAAACAATTTCATGTTCAATATATTTTAACAAGACATGAAACAATTTCATGTTCAATATATTTTAACAAGACATGAAACAATTTCATGTTCAATATATTTTAACAGGACATGAAACAATTTCATGTTCAATATATTTGAACAGGACATGAAACAATTTCATGTTCAATATATTTGAACAGGACATGAAACAATTTCATGTTCAATATATTTGAACAGGACATGAAACAATTTCATGTTCAATATATTTTAACAAGACATGAAACAATTTCATGTTCAATATATTTTAACAAGACATGAAACAATTTCATGTTCAATATATTTTAACAGGACATGAAACAATTTCATGTTCAATATATTTGAACAGGACATGAAACAATTTCATGTTCAATATATTTGAACAGGACATGAAACAATTTCATGTTCAATATATTTGAACAGGACATGAAACAATTTCATGTTCAATATATTTTAACAAGACATGAAACAATTTCATGTTCAATATATTTTAACAAGACATGAAACAATTTCATGTTCAATATATTTGAACAGGACATGAAACAATTTCATGTTCAATATATTTTGACAGTACATGAAACTATTTCATGTTCAATATATTTTAACAAGACATGAAACAATTTCATGTTCAATATATTTTAACAAGACATGAAACAATTTCATGTTCAATATATTTTTACAAGACATGAAACAATTTCATGTTCAATATATTTGAACAGGACATGAAACAATTTCATGTTCAATATATTTTAACAAGACATGAAACAATTTCATGTTCAATATATTTTAACAAGACATGAAACAATTTCATGTTCAATATATTTTAACAGGACATGAAACAATTTCATGTTCAATATATTTTAACAAGACATGAAACAATTTCATGTTCAATATATTTTAACAAGACATGAAACAATTTCATGTTCAATATATTTTAACAGGACATGAAACAATTTCATGTTCAATATATTTGAACAGGACATGAAACAATTTCATGTTCAATATATTTGAACAGGACATGAAACAATTTCATGTTCAATATATTTGAACAGGACATGAAACAATTTCATGTTCAATATATTTTAACAAGACATGAAACAATTTCATGTTCAATATATTTTGACAGTACATGAAACAATTTCATGTTCAATATATTTTAACAAGACATGAAACAATTTCATGTTCAATATATTTTAACAAGACATGAAACAATTTCATGTTCAATATATTTTAACAAGACATGAAACAATTTCATGTTCAATATATTTTAACAGGACATGAAACAATTTCATGTTCAATATATTTGAACAGGACATGAAACAATTTCATGTTCAATATATTTGAACAGGACATGAAACAATTTCATGTTCAATATATTTGAACACGACATGAAACAATTTCATGTTCAATATATTTTAACAAGACATGAAACAATTTCATGTTCAATATATTTTAACAAGACATGAAACAATTTCATGTTCAATATATTTTAACAGGACATGAAACAATTTCATGTTCAATATATTTGAACAGGACATGAAACAATTTCATGTTCAATATATTTGAACAGGACATGAAACAATTTCATGTTCAATATATTTGAACAGGACATGAAACAATTTCATGTTCAATATATTTTAACAAGACATGAAACAATTTCATGTTCAATATATTTTAACAAGACATGAAACAATTTCATGTTCAATATATTTGAACAGGACATGAAACAATTTCATGTTCAATATATTTTGACAGTACATGAAACAATTTCATGTTCAATATATTTTAACAAGACATGAAACAATTTCATGTTCAATATATTTTAACAAGACATGAAACAATTTCATGTTCAATATATTTTTACAAGACATGAAACAATTTCATGTTCAATATATTTGAACAGGACATGAAACAATTTCATGTTCAATATATTTAAACAAGACATGAAACAATTTCATGTTCAATATATTTTAACAAGACATGAAACAATTTCATGTTCAATATATTTGAACAGGACATGAAACAATTTCATGTTCAATATATTTGAACAGGACATGAAACAATTTCATGTTCAATATATTTGAACAGGACATGAAACAATTTCATGTTCAATATATTTTAACAAGACATGAAACAATTTCATGTTCAATATATTTTAACAAGACATGAAACAATTTCATGTTCAATATATTTTAACAGGACATGAAACAATTTCATGTTCAATATATTTTAACAAGACATGAAACAATTTCATGTTCAATATATTTTAACAAGACATGAAACAATTTTATGTTCAATATATTTGAACAGGACATGAAACAATTTCATGTTCAATATATTTTGACAGAACATGAAACAATTTCATGTTCAATATATTTGAACAGGACATGAAACAATTTCATGTTCAATATATTTTAACAAGACATGAAACAATTTCATGTTCAATATATTTTAACAGGACATGAAACAATTTCATGTTCAATATATTTCGACAGGACATGAAACAATTTCAAGATGCAGTGAAATCCATGATATGTGCACACTGTTTTGAACAATAGAAAGATTGGGACGTGGCAACCATTTTTTGAAGTTCTCAGCATGAGACAGGATAAGGAGTCATTAGGTACTTAACTATTCAATCCGTGGCTACTTATCGCCATTAAAGAAAGATTAGTTATATGCAAATACAGCATAATATATTAAATATGTATCACAATTTCTGACTTGATTTGTAAGATTTGTTGGTAAAATTATCCATTATTTTAAAGAAAGACACAAAGCATATAAAGCTTATTTAGGTTTTTTAGAAAAAATGAAGTCAGGAAAACAGGATTATTTATAATTAGGAAAGTCCATTAAACTGAGGCAAGAGTAAAGAATTTTCATCACAGTCTATATAAATAAATTTATTGGCAGGAAATTGAAATTTACATACACACACATACTGCTACTCAATGAAACATGTTTAAATATACTATGAGGAAAAGTCTGACGTTTGGAAAAAAAAACTAATAAAAATATATGCATGTGAATTAACTTCATCTTTTGTTTTTGGAATGGTGACTAATGATACACAGACACAATTATATTTACTTTTTTATGTATCATATTTCTCTCTTTTTAATAAATGCACAGGAATAGCATGTTCACCACACTGTGTTATTATTATAAAAGAAATTTTGAATGGGACGTTAAAGTGTTTTAAAAAAAACTTAAAGAAAATAAACGAAAAATGAAATGATTTCAGTGTGTTAATTGCAGGATAAAAAAAAAAAAAAATGAAATATAGCGTTAAAAAATGTAAAACATTTACTTAAAGATTTAAAAGGTTGGAAGATGAGGTTGCACAGACAGTCAAATCGAAGGAATAGCAGTTTCTATTTACTGGTGCATCTGTTATAAGTTCAGTATAATTAGGTGATGAAATTCTTCATTCAGGTTATTATGTCTGAGAGTTTTAAGTAGATATGTTGCATTTCACAAGGTTCAGGGTTCGATGGAATATAAACAAGCCAACATATAAGCTATGTCCACATGCGATACATGAACTCATCCTACAGCACTGTCTCTAATCCATCGTTACATATGCTTCTACTACTAATTTCTACAAGACAATCCATCATGGTTACGAACCAACATGTATCCACTGAACACTTTGCTCTTTCAACAGGCCTGTTTAATCTATATATCTGTAAAAGTGAAAGTGTCTGCCTGTCTGTCTGTCTGTCTGTCTGTGTACATTTCCTGAAACAATAACTTTGTCAATTTTACGTCTACAGACTCGAAATTTGATATACAGGGTATGGAGATTTGGGAAAATCTTTGTAATTCTTTTTCGACCAGAAATTTGGCTGTTAAGAGGTCAAAGTTCAATGATTTGACCTTTGAGAACTCTATCAAACTCCTCCGCCAATTTTGGGTATAAACAATTGAAATTTTAGATATAGGTTCCTTGGACATAGATATATCTTAATAACTTGATTTGAGCCCAAAACAATAAATGTTAAGGAGTCATAATTAAAAAAAAAATTGACCTCTGCAGTCTCTACCAAATTACTCAGACAATTTCTGGTCTAAACATTTACATAAAAATTAATCAGATAGGGCAAGCTTTTTAATTGGTTTGAGTTGAAAATTTGAGCGACCAATATATAAATGTATGTATGTATGTTTGCATCTCTGCCTAAAACTTTCGACAGATGCAATGGATTTTCACAAGATCAGTATCGTTTTGAAGCTTGACCCTTCAGACGACAAATACCGAAAAATTCACTAAAACATTAATTTCTTCAGCTTCAACTGGGCACTTTTCTACAGGGAGGGGTCGCTTTTTTCACCGATATTTTCAAAAGTCATCCCCTCTTTTCGATTGTCTAGCCTTAATTTTAACCTACATCACTTCCGGTTTGATGTGGTCGTAACAGCAAAGACGTCACGTTTTTTTCCTGTTCTTTTCCTCCTTCACAGTACGGGTTACAGCCTGCCTTCCTATTATCACTTTTTTTTTTTTGCTCAACACACATCTCCAAACCCCCGGGCAACGCCGGGCACCCATGCTAGTCTTTAATAAATGTCTAATCTTTAAAATATGTTTAATCTATATATCTATAAAAGTGAAAATTTTTGTAATTCTTTTTCGACCAGAAATTTGGCTGTTAAGGGGTCAAAGTTAAACGATTTGACCTTTGAGAACTCTATCAAACTTCTCTGCCAATTTTGGGTATAAACAATTAAGTAACAGTTTCTAACTGAAATTATTATTATTATTAGAGATGATATCTCGATAAAACTATTGGTGGTAGTGTAACCTTAAATTCACTAACCCCATTTATGGGAGAATGTCAGATCAAAATATTGAAAATAACGATGTGAATGAGGTTGGAACACCTTGTGATGATCTCATGTCCGGTAGGTGTCCCACTGATCAACAGGGTGGGTCCTGTTGTCATCATACGACTGTTCGAAATTCTGAGGATGTGGCTGGATATAGGGGGAGTGAGAATTGTCAGAGAGGGTCCCAAGACACAAAGGGAGTTGGAACAGGAAATGTCAAAAAACCATGGACGGATGAAGGAAGAATGGGAATCGAGAGGAGGAGGAGCTAGAAGTGTTGCAAGTTTGGTATCCCAGTTAAAACAAATTAAAAATAACAACCTACTTTCAGTGATTGCAAGAGAAGAGATTGAATGGATAGTTAGGAATGAAATGAATAACGAAAGTAAAATTGATAAAACTAACTCTGATGAAAGAACTGAGAGAGTGGAAGTGCAGAAGGGAAATGTAGGCGATGATGGGAGGCGGACAACTGAGGAGGAATGGAATCCTGTGGTTAGGGGAAGTGTTGAGAAGGATTTTGAAGGATCTAAGGTAGATGAGATCATTGACTCTGAGACAATGGAACCAGTGAAAGGAGCAGATGTATGGAGAAGTGGTGATGAAGTTCGTGGACAATTGAAAAAACTACAAATCCCCGATGTTTTAGGTAGCCTTCAGACCTCTGCAATTATAGGTACCACCAACATCCTTAGGAAAACCCTTGATCTTTGAAGCTTCTGATTTGAAGCCGGGATTAAGGGAAATCCTCTGGAAATGAATCCCATCTCTTTTCAGGGACACGTTGATAAACGAAATCAGAAATATTATTATCATTAATAATAATAATGTTAGCATTATTATTAGCAATATTATTATATCCATCACCATTGTTATTATTACTTTACCATATTTATTTACTACTATTCTGTTAAAACTATTATTATTATTATTATTATTATGATAACTATTATTGATAATATTATTTTTACTGTTCCACACATTTGTTTCAGTTTCTAAACATTTACTATACACGTTGAAATCTATTGCATCTTGTTTTTTTGCTGGTTGAACCATAATGCATTGCAAAAAATAAAAAAAAAATAAAAAATACAAAATTCTTTCTAACACAAACGGTAACAATAATTCATGTGAACTCTTCTGAACATTGTTGCAAGGAATAAACGCAACCCAAAATACAAATTATCAGTTTTTTTCAATGTCTTTCATTTTTATTTTGTTTCTTTTTTGTGATCAAGAGCAGATGACTGCTGGAAATATAAAAAAAATAAAATATTAAGTATAAAAAGCAACAATATCATTTTCATCGTTCAAAAACCCCTATAATCTTCAAAATTACTAATCTAGAAGCATACGTGGACATTTTAACATTATAAATTTCGGACCTATCTTAGACGGCCCACAACTTCAGACTAGGAAAAAACTGGAGAACGTGTATATTAAACAAGCTCATGTCATTGTCACTACTCGTTTTCCTATGAAAATGAATACATCTTGTACATTATATCTGCTTTGTCTTCTGGCCATGTATATATGCCCTTGATAGTGTATCTGTAAGGAACATCTTTTTGCCAGAATGCTACAGAATATTGTAAACTCGTAGCCACATCAACATATTTTGCATGGCTTATGATCGGTCAGCACTGTGACATGTTGAGTGTATATTGGTGAAACTTCACATGCATATACTACTGCTAACAGTTCTTTTTCAATCTGTGCATATCTGGCCTCTGTGTCTATAAGCCCTCGACTGATATAGGCTAAAGGTTGCAATGGAGCTCCCATGCCTTTTTCATCACACTGAATGACCAATGGTTTTTTGTGATCATAGTATCTGAATACTGGTGCTTCACTCACTAGTTTTTTTATTTTTTTCAAAAGCCTCTACATGGATTTGCGATCATGTCCATGGCACATCTGTCTTTGTTAAATTTCAAATTGGAGCCATCAGATCAGATATGTGAGGTAGAAACTTTGCCATCCATCTCGCAGATCTAGGGTCGAGAAGCCTTTACTGTCAGCAAGTAAATCATCCAGTTCAGGTAACTGGAAGTGTGCCCGTTTAAAAGCTTTATTTAATGGTCTTGGGTCTATACATATGCATAAATGTTCATTTTTCTTGACTACTAGTGCGAATGCACGTGCTCATGGGTTGACTCATTTACAAGTTTGATCATCTTTTTTACGAGTTTTTCCAATTTTCATTTTGTCCTTAAGTGCTTCTTGCATTTTCCGTGCTGCTGCAACATGTGGATCCACTTCCAAGCGTACCTCTCTTAATTCCCCCTGTTCCTTCTTAAATCCATATTTAAATTCTGTTATGATGCTTACAGGGTGCTGGCTGTTAACTTCATCCAGGTGAGATACTTTGGCAACTTGGCCTTCGGGCCGAGATCAAAGTGTAGTATCTGTTCCGGCAGATGCTGCAAGCTATGACTAGCTATGACGAGCTAGGACTAGCAAAGACCAGATGTGGGGGCAACCCCACATGCCTGACCATTAACCAGCTCCCATTTCCCACCTCTCGGGAGCTGGTCCCCTTTTTCTCTTCCCCCTCCCTTAACTCCTCACATTAAAAATCGGCCTTGTGCCTAATTTGCTCGGTGGGGGAGCAAATAAATACCATCTGTTCCGGCAGATGCTGCACTTAAGATAATTTGTACCAGTCAATGGAGGGGAAACCCTCTATACTGGGACAATTATTATTTTTGGGAACCAGAGTGACCCCTTTTAGGGGAGCTGGTTTTTACCTCACATTAAAAACGGCCTTGTGCCTAATTTGCTCAGTGGGGGAGCAAATAAACACCATCTGTTCCGGCAGATGCTGCAAGCAGGGACCATGTGTGGGGGAAACCCCACATATGGGACCTTGGTCAATGTAGGGGCAGCCCTTCATACCAATTGTCACTATCCAGCTCCCCTACTCCTCGGGGAGTTGGTCCCCATTTCCCCTTCACTCCTCACTTTAAAAACGGCCTTGTGCCTAATTTGCTCGGTGGGGGAGCAAATAAATACCATCTGTTCCGGCAGATACTGCAAGCAAAGACCATATGTGGGGGCTACCCCGCATATAAGACCTTGGTCAATGTAGGGGCAGCCCTTCATACCAATTGTCACTATCCAGCTCCCCTACTCCCCGGGGAGTTGGTCCCCATTTCCCCTTCACTCCTCACATTAAAAATCGGCCTTGTGCCTAATTTGCTCGGTGGGGGAGCAAATAAATACCATCTGTTCCGGCAGATACTGCAAGCAAAGACCATATGTGGGGGCTACCCCGCATATAAGACCTTGGTCAATGTAGGGGCAACCCTTCATACCAATTGTCACTATCCAGCTCCCCTACTCCCCGGGGAGTTGGTCCCCATTTCCCCTTCACTCCTCACATTAAAAATCGGCTTTGTGCCTAATTTGCTCAGTGGGGAAGCAAATAAATACCATCAAAGTGTAGTATCTGTTCCGGCAGATGCTGCACTTAAGATAATTTGTACCAGTCAATGGAGGGGAAACCGTCTATACTGGGACAATTATTATTTTTGGTAACCAGAGTGCCCCCTTTTTGCCTACTTTTAGGGGAGCTGGTTTTTACCTCACATTAAAAACGGCCTTGTGCCTAATTTGCTCAGTGGGGGAGCAAATAAATACCATCTGTTCCGGCAGATACTACACTTAAGATAATTTGTACCAGTCAATGGAGGGGAAACCCTCTATACTGGGGCAATTATTATTTTTGGTAACCAGAGTGCCCCCTTTTTGCCTACTTTTAGGGGAGCTGGTTTTTACCTCACATTAAAAACGGCCTTGTGCCTAATTTGCTCAGTGGGGGAGCAAATAAATACCATCTGTTCCGGCAGATACTGCAAGCTATGACTAGCTATGACTAGCAAAGACCAGATGTGGGGGCAACCCCACATGCCTGACCTTTAACCAGCTCCCATTTCCCACCTCTCGGGAGCTGGTCCCCTTTTCCCTTCCCCCTCCCTTCACTCCTCACATTAAAAATTGGCCTTGTGCCTAATTTGCTCGGTGGGGGAGCAAATAAATACCATCTGTTCCGGCAGATATTACACTTAAGATAATTTGTACCAGTCAATGGAGGAGAAACCCTCTATACTGGGACAATTATTATTTTTGGTAACCAGAGTGCCCCCTTTTTGCCTACTTTAAGGGGAGCTGGTTTTTACCTCACATTAAAAACGGCCTTGTGCCTAATTTGCTCAGTGGGGGAGCAAATAAATACCATCTGTTCCGGCAGATACTACACTTAAGATAATTTGTACCAGTCAATGGAGGGGAAACCCTCTATACTGGGACAATTATTATAATTTTTGGTAACCAGAGTGCCCCCTTTTTGCCTACTTTTAGGGGAGCTGGTTTTTACCTCACATTAAAAACGGCCTTGTGCCTAATTTGCTCAGTGGGGGAGCAAATAAACACCATCTGTTCCGGCAGATACTGCAGGCTATGATTAGCTATGACTAGCTATGACTAGCAAAGACCAGATGTGGGGGCAACCCTACATGCCTGACCTTTAACCAGCTCCCATTTCCCACCTCTCGGGAGCTGGTCCCCTTTTTCCCTTCCCCCTCCCTTCACTCCTCACATTAAAAATCGGCCTTGTGCCTAATTTGCTCGGTGGGGGAGCAAATAAATACCATCTGTTCCGGCAGATACTGCAAGCTATGACTAGCTATGACTAGCAAAGACCAGATGTGGGGGCAATCCCACATGCCTGACCTTTAACCAGCTCCCATTTCCCACTTCTCGGGAGCTGGTCCCCATTTTCCCTTCCCCCTCCTTTCACTCCTCACATTAAAAATTGGCCTTGTGCCTAATTTGCTCGGTGGGGGAGCAAATAAATACCATCTGTTCCGGCAGATACTGCAAGCTATGACTAGCTATGACTAGCAAAGACCAGATGTGGGGGCAATCCCACATGCCTGACCTTTAACCAGCTCCCATTTCCCACCTCTCGGGAGCTGGTCCCCTTGTTCCCTTCCCCCTCCCTTCACTCCTCACATTAAAAATTGGCCTTGTGCCTAATTTGCTCGGTGGGGGAGCAAATAAATACCATCTGTTCTTCAGATGCTGTACTTCTATTTCTTGTTCTCTTTCGGTGAAGGAGCAGTCCTTCACGACTGAGACAATTTTTTTATTTTTGTACCTTTTCTCCACGTTTAAAAACGACCCTGGTGTCTAACTCTGTCCCGTGGGGAGGCATTGTAAATAGGTACTTTGGCAACCCTCTTGAACCTTGCCATCTGCTGAATTGCATTAGCCCCAAGTAGGGGGTGGAAATTCTTCTTTATAATAACAAACTTTACTGCATATTTCTGTCCAGTTTGGTTTTGTGTATCATTTTAACCCGGCATTCCATTAATAGCTTCATTTCTGCCCCATTCCACATGACAAGAGTCTTATTTAAGTGTTCAAGTGTTTTTCCCTAACATGCTTCTCCTTCAGTAGATTGACCGATGCTCCACTGTCAAGCTGAAAAACAATTGACTTTCCTTTCACCATCGTCTCCGCCTTTATTACCTCTGGTCTTACAGAACTTATGTTTTCTTTTGTTGTGACAATGTCTACATGTCTGTAATTCAAACAACTACTATCGTCATCTTGTTGTGTTTTGACTGCATGGATATTCTTTCTTCTTGTGGATAAACTTTTAATAGCAAAGTGGTTCTTCCCATTGCATTTCAAACATTTCCAAATGCAGGACATAATTCTCTGCTCAGTTCATGTCGCAACGCTAATACTTTACACTCCCTGTCACTTTGAGCCAATGTTTTTTTTCTTAGTTTTACAATGAACTCTGTTCACTTCCTCAGGTCTCAGGATTTTGGACCGTAATGTAGCGTTTTCTGACAGCTTACATATGTCTATACATGTTTGTAAATCTAACAGTCTCATTTTTAGTAATTGTTCATACTATTTTTAATCTTTTAGTAATCAACCGCAAACTTCACGACGATGTTAAAAGGTTTCCTAACAGAATGTATAAATGGGCTATAGAATGTTTATCTTGTTTACCATAATTAACCAATAAAAAAAATAAATTAGACTCAGAGGCCGCAGCGGGTTTTGTGGTCCTTAGTTTTATTTTGCAAGTGAACGCTTACTAAATATATTTATGTTTGATTTTTTTTGTCAAGAAAAAAAATTAAAAGACTCGTTTTTGGAATCGGAAATGAGGCAAAAATTTTTACGATGCCAAAAGTTCTGATTTTACTGATTCCTGATTCCGATTAATTGTTGCAACACTAATTTTTACCCAATGAATAATTCAAAGTGTAGTATATGTTCTGATAGTACAATTTCTCCTTTATGTCCTCTGTCAATAACGAAAGAATCCTTCCAGATTGAGGCAAGTTTTATTTTTGTTCACCTCTTTTGGATAGCTGAATTACCCATATTAAAAACGGACCTTGAATTTAACTCTACCCTCGGGGTGATACAAGTAAATAGGAGCAGATGTAAACTCACAAACACAACTAAAATGGGAGTCTACTTTTGTAGGCGATTATATGTGAACACTGAACAAAATAAAATTAATTTAGAATTTAGAGTTTGGGATCAGTTTCTGGTATAAATTTTAAGTAAAAGGGTTCTTATTTTCAAGCCATTATAAATTTCTAGGCTGTTCATTAAATTCTTTCAAAACGAACGACTGTTAAGTCCATAAAACTGCAAATTATCGCTTAATCCCCGCCCACAAAAAAAACAAAAAAACCCAAAAACAAAAACAAAACAAAAAAAACGCACAGATATTACTCACTATAGCAATTTTTTGTAAACTGCACTAAAACGCTATAATAGCTCGAATATGGAGGCTCACTTCACATGGCGAGCGCTTTTCCAGACTAACAAAAAAAAAAAAAAAAAAAAGGTGCAAAAAAAAAAGTAAATACCAACGGCAATCGGTTACTATTCTACCCACATGGATATTTTTTTTTTTGTATTTTAATTTATTTTAAAGTGTTTTTATACTTAAAAATGAAGATAGTGTAAAGCCTGTCGAGTTAAAACCAAAAACTAAATTGTGGTTTCATTGAATCCATAGTTGAAGCCTCAATAATAGCCCAAAAATCGAAAATTAAACAAAGTACAGATAAAAACACTAAATGTTACCAATTGCACGAAAATATAACATTGTATGGATATTGTGTTTGATTTTCGAATTTTGAGCAATTATCGAGGCTCGACTGTGGCTCAAATCAGACTATTATTTTGTTTTCCGTTCTAGGCTTTACAGTACCGTTTGCTTTAAAGTAAAAAGTAAATTAAAATAAGTTAAAACATAGAAAAATTTATTGTGGTAGGTAGAAGAGTAACTTATGTTGCTATTTAATAACATTTATTTCTTGTGTATTTATTTTCTCATTTTTTTTTGTTTTGTTGGATATTCTGGAAAATGACTAAAATTTTTCAGTGTTTACATGTAATCGCATTAAAAAATAGAATTTTATTTTGTTTAGAGTTGTGGGGGTAACTCAGGATCATAAGCTACTACTACTACTACTACTACTACTGCTGCTGCTACTACTACTACTACTACTACTACTACTACTACTACTACAACACAACAACAATAATAAGTGGAAGTAGTACAAGATACTGGAAATCTGAGAAGATCTTGTAACCTGTACTACAGGGAATACCATAGGTTGTTGATAGAGAGAATTCTTTGATGATGGCCTGTGTGAGAACTTGTGAGTCTCCCCCCCCCGCCCCCAAGAAACAAATAATAATAAAACGGACATTTTGATACGACCATCTACGGCAACACATCAAAGGCCTTAAACGACAAAGTTCTCTCTGATTCTCTCTTCTCTGATCTCGAGCGCGTGGGGTTACCTTTAATGCATCTAAAACCGAGCTTTACATCATCAACGCTCTGATCCCCATTTGGCATCAATTGAAATGGATGGCTCTCATCTAGGGGAGGCCCCATGTTTTGACAAGCTTCTGGGTTTGACCTTTACTCCTGATCTGAAGTGGAACACGTACATCAAGTCTGTTGCCAAGGTCACTGGAAAAATGGTGGGATCCTTCTACCGCTCTAGAAGATATCTCACTACTGATGCAATTCTCTATCTATATAAAAACAAAGTACGTCCAAGGATGGAATACTGCTGCCATATCTGGACAGGTGCTGCTAAAAACAGCCTATCCTGCCTTGACAGAGTAGAAAATAGACTTTGTGGTTTAGTGGGAGATGCCCTTTTCCCTTCCCTGCAACCTCTCTCCCACAGAAGAGACGTTGCGAGCCTATCTTTGTTTTATCGTAATTTCCATGGCAGGTGCTCATCTGAGTTCCAATCTCTGGTTCCCCACTCGCCAATCTTTCACGATAAACACCCGTCTGGCTGAAACCACTGTCAACAATTTTCTCCACTCTTTATCTGTGCCTAAATAAAAACGTAGATTCCATGAACAAAGCTTCTTTCTTAGAACTGCATGCCTGTGTAACTCTCTACCGCTTGCCTGCTTCCCTCCTGACTTCAACATGGATGTCTTCAAGTCCAACATAAACAAATTCCTGTTGAACCGCCCCCTTAAGTAATGACACTATCAAATCTCCAATACTAATGAATACTGCAACACTATGCCATTGATTACTGTACACAAAATAATCCTTATCCCGAGTGGCTTCTGGGCCGTGATAAGTGGTGACCTCCATGTATAAAAAAAAAAAGTACAACTAAAAAACGATAAAGTGGTAAAAAACAATATATAACGGGTTTGTTTGATAATCGATAGTGGTCCGGAAACGTGATAAAAAACAAAACAAATACATAACAAATAAAGGTAAAGGGAGTCACTCTTCAATCTAGTTGAATAATTTTTTTTTGTTTTTACTTTAAAATGTTTGTTTGGTTCGAAAAGCAAATAGTATCGAATGTTACGTGAGAACAAGAAAAAAAATGGACGACACGCAACTCTTACATCTTTGAAGTCTCGATAATGGCTCCAAAATCAAAAATAAAACAAAATGTTGGTAGAAACTCTACCAATAAGTGTTACCAAAGGCAAGATACGTTAATCTTCTACATCAGTGGTTCTCAACCTTTTTTTACTCATGGCCCCCTTTTCCCTTCTTTTTATCTTGGTGGACCCCTTCATAACTATTGGTCATAAGACAATCTTCTATTTTTCACTAATATAAATTTTGAGGTTTTAATAATCAAAGAAATATTATATAATTAAGCTTTAATTTTAAAGGAAAACTAATTTAATGAGGTAAACCTGGTAAATAGAAATATTATAGTTAAAATAACTTGAATGATTGAAAAAAAAACATACAAAATTACGGTAGAAATTAATTTTTTAATAATAAAAACTATTCTGAGTTGATTTTCTTCCATCAAAATATCGTTGTGGACCCCAATTTTGTTATGTTTTACCTGTGGATCCCCAGAAATATTCCATGGACCCTTAGCGTCCATGTGGACCCCGGTTGAGAACCCCTGTTCTACATGATCAAAGAATGCATTTAACTTTTACAAAGAAGACACTTCGCATTACAAAAAAAAAAAAAAAAAAAAAATAAAATAAAATAAATAAATAAAAAGTTTAAACACGAAACAAAATAAATAAAAAATGCTAGTAATTAATTTGCAATTCATTAAACATATTTTTAATGTCTTTAAAATAGTTTTAAAAAATACACTTACATTTTTAGATCGGCAAATTTTCACTGCCTTTCGTGCGTCTTGTCAGTGGATAGAAAACGCGAAATCTAAACTGCCAAACGGTACTAATTACCAAAATAATTTCTATTGACATCTGGGATTTTATTGCCTTATATATATATATATATTTTTTTTTTACATAGGCATCACCACTTATCAAGGCCAAGAGGCCACTCGAGGATAAGGGTTAAAGAGTGTACAGTAAAAATTAGACAATATAGTAATTGTTAGTAATGGAAATTCGGTAAATTTGTTAACTTATATGGAACTGCTCATCAAAAACTTGTTTACGTTTAAGCGACCTTTACAATTATTGAAGAGAAAAAGGGGTTTCATGTTTCTACGAGCCTCGTCGCCCCACTACTCCTGCCACGATCCCAGACTAAATTACCACGTCAGTAAGGCAATGAATGTCCACATGCCAGGAAGGGTGAGTTGTCACGGTCAATTACCACTCAACGGGTCCCCTTGGCTTGTTTTTGTGGTGGTCTTCTATTAACAGATAACTTTTATAGCCTCGCTGTCAGTCGTACTGTTTCTTTGTTCAACCAATTGACAGAGATTCACTCTTGGTGATGTGTCGATCAACATAAGTGTCCGGCTGTTCTGCTTAGGAATTATTTTGATGACTTTCATTCCGGCGTAGATACTTTTTCGCCTATCCATTCTTGTAGGGGGGGGGAGAGATCATTTTGATTATCTATTAAGAACAAGATTTATTCTTTAAAACATCATCATCACCATTAGAATTCAACCATGCCAAATCCCTGAATTCGTGTCAGTGGGACCATCCAGACGACAGGCTGGTTTCTTAATCAACTGGCAAGGTCCTCCCGGCATCGCCCGGTCCCATCGGGTCACAAAAGGAATAAATTGTAGATGGTCAACTTTGATCATTTATTTGTTTTACACACACACACACACACACACACACACACACACACACACACACACACACACACACACATATATATGTGGGTGTGTGCGTGTGTTTGTGTGATCTCGTATAGCTGTATGTAATGAGGAGGCGTTTCTATATTGAACGTATGTATTGTATAATTATCGAATTAGCTGTGCAAAAGAATGAAAAGAAATCGATCCTATAATTGATTAACTGATTGAAATCAATTGATTGGTGGCATCAACTAAAGTGGTTCTGATCGTAAAATTAATTGGAAAATGCGATACGTATACACAAAGTAGTTCTTATTCGAGTATATGCATTGATACATTTAAATATACATCAGAAACGCCCTTTGAGGCAAAAATACACGCATGTGTGCATGCATTTACACATACGTCTCTTTATACATCTCTCTCTCTCTCTCTCTATATATATATATATATATATTGTATATATGTATATTTATATAAGCATATGTGTGAAACGATACATATCCGTACAAATGTATATAACAGTGTTCATCATACGCACGTGTTGTCCGATATGAACAAGTGAATATGTTGTATCAAAACTTGAGTCATCAGTCCCACTTCATGACTAATTAACTGTAAACGAAGTTATGTTGAATTTAAAGCTAAAGGGCACAGCAGAGACAAAGAAAAGCTCAACATAATTACGTCTAATATCGCAACGTCCTTTGATAATCAGTGCTAATTGTTTCATTCTCATCCTTGTATTAGTTTCATGTATTAACATTTCTTTTCTCATAAAACTTTTCTTCTCTTTTTTAAACTTTATCTCTCTCTGTCTATGTGTCTATTCTTTTCTCTGCCTATACACTAATACATGTGCGTATGTGTACTCACACACACATACACACACAAACACGCAAGCGCGTATATATATATATATATGTGTGTGTGTGTGTGTGTGTGTGTGTGTGTGTGTTAGTTATTTTCGTGGATATTTGAATTTGAAGCGAAGATTAGTGGCCGTGCGTCTCATTTGAACTTTGAAACCAAGAATCAAATCAATTAGCTGTCAAGTCCTTCGAGCAAAATACGCAAAAGGAGTTTACTTGTGAAAATATGTGCCTTTTATAATTAGAGTTGCGCGGACAGTGGGAAATTGGAATGTACTTCGTGAAAAAGAGAAAGAAATAGAGAATGTATTTCTATTTATAATACACCAACGTTTCATTTCTTAAAATACCGCGTAGGTACATTAACTTTCATTATAATTTCATCTATCATTCAATTTCTATAAGTGGACACAGTATTATTTATTGCATCGGTATGCCTTTAATATTTCTGCGTTAATAGTTATTTAACGATTATGTAACAGTTTAATAATGCTTAATATGTAAGTTCCTTGTATAAATGTAAATTTTTTGTTAATAGAAGAACGCATTAGCATTACATAGTAGTGTTGTACCGATTAATCTGAATCGGGAATCGGAAAAATCGGTAGTTTTTGGGGGTATCGGAATCGGTATCGGAAAAATTTGTGCCTAATTTCCGATTCCAAAAATGATTCTTTTAATATTTTATTATGTTAATTTTTCATTGCTGATACCGTTGATAAATATTTGTTCCTTTTAAACTATTAGTAAAACTAACCTCTATAGATCATGATAACATTAAAAGAGACTTTAGGAAAACTCGTCCCGGGAAAACTCGTCTCGGGAAAACTCGTCTCCGGAAAACTCGTCTCCTGAAGACTCGACCCCGGAAAACTCGTCCCCTTTCGCTAGATAGGAAAACTGGTCCCTTATTGAATAAATATCGATTGAAAACACATTTTATGATCGTTCTTGAAGGAGATATTGTTTTTTAAAATAGACTATAATATTTTTTTTAAAAATATTTTTACTTGTTTAATTTTTTTTTTTAAATAAAATCGATTTTATAAGTGTCCGTTTTCTACCTAACTGGCTAAGTTCTTAGTGGTTTCACTTATTTTAAAGCGTTTATTATGTTCATAAACGAGACCGCATTTTTTTTATATTAATATAAAAAGAATTTACTTATTTACTGTTGTTTATAAAAGGGTAAAATCGATTTTTCTACCTTGCCGACTATGTTGTTTGTTGTTTAATTTATTTGGAATCGTTTATTCGGTAAAGAAAAAAAACACAGAAAACAAACAAAAAACATGTCGAGTATTACCTGAGAACGAGAAATAATGTCCGGTATATCACATCTTAGGGGTCTTGATAATCGCTAAAAAATAGAAAATTAAAGAAATTACTGAGGGAGATTTGGTTTTAAAAAGAAAATAATAAATTTTAATATTTTTAAAAATATAATTTAGAGAGAAGGGGAGGAGGGGGTAAAAACTATATCTCCCTCCGAAAAACAACCAACAAAAAATGAAATTAAAAAGATTCTTGATAAACGATAGCGGAGTTTTCAATAAAATTGATTAATAAATTTATTTAGTGATTACTTTTTCTCTTAATGATTGATTTTAGAATTTTGAAGTAAAAATTAAAAAAATTAAAAATGAGTTAACGAGAGATTGTTAGCACATGGCATCTCTCGCGCCCCCAAAATATTTCGCTTTTAATTTATTAGTTAATTTTTTCAAAATTTGATAGGACGACAATAAATGTTGATAATTGAAAAAATTATAATTTTAAATAACGCATGAGTGCATTTGGTATGAGAGAAAACAAAAACATAACAACAAAAAACTATCATAATTAAAAAACTAAAACAAAAAAGTAACGAAGAATTGAATAGCTCCCTGTTTTTTTAATTTTTTTGTTTTGTTTTTTATTATTGTTTTTTATAACTCCAAAAAACATCGTTAAAATAAGAACAAAAAAAAATTTGTAATTAACTTTGTATGAACATAATAAACGCTTTAAAAGAAGTGAAACCACTAAGAAGTTAGGTAGAAAACGGACACTTAGAAAATCGATTTTATTTAAAAAAAAAACATTAAACAAGTAAAAATATTAAAAAAAAATATTATGGGGAGGCTATAGTCTATTTTAAAAAACAATATCTCCTTCAAGAACGATCATAAAATGTGTTTTCAATCGATATTTATTCAATAAGGGACCAGTTTTCCTACCTAGCGAAAGGGGACGAGTTTTCCGGAGACGAGTTTTCCGGAGACGAGTTTTCCGGAGACGAGTTTTCCGGAGACGAGTTTTCCGGAGACGAGTTTTCCCGGGACGAGTTTTCCGGGCACCCAAGTAAATAGAATCACATGTAAACTAACTCACACACCCCAGACAAAATGAGATTCATTTTAGGCGATTATGTGAACATATTAAAACAAAAAAAAAAACTAATTTAAAATTTAGAGAGTCGGATCAGTTTAGTATATATATTTAAAGTAAAATCGTCTTCATTTTCAGGCCATTATAAATTATTATGATTGTTCATTAAATTCTTTTACAACTTACCCTAAGTTAAACTGGTAAGTTCATAAAACCCGCATATTATCACTTAAAAAGTAACCTCCCACATACACAAACGCACATAACTTACATATTATAGCAATCTTTGTTTAACTGTCCTTAAACGTTAGAATTACTTGGATATGGAGGCTCATTTTCATTTAAATTAAACAACATAGTCGGCGAGGTAGAAAATCGATTTTACCCTTTTATAAACAACAGTAAATAAGTAAATTCTTATATAAAAAAATGCGGGCTCGTTTATGAACATAATAAACGCTTTAAAATAAGTGAAACCACTAAGAACTTAACCAATTAGGTAGAAAACGGACACTTAGAAAATCGATTTTATTTAAAAAAAACAAAAACATTAAACAAGTAAAAATAGTTATAAAAAATATTATGGGGGCTATAGTCTATTTTAAAAAACAATATCTCCTTCAAGAACGATCATAAAATGTGTTTTCAATCGATATTTATTCAATAAGGGACCAGTTTTCCTACCTAGCGAAAGGGGACGAGTTTTCCGGGTCGAGTTTTCCGGAGACGAGTTTTCCGGAGACGAGTTTTCCGGAGACGAGTCTTCCCGAGACGAGTTTTCCCGGGACGAGTTTTCCTAAATTCATTTACTTATCCTCCTCTACCCGAAGGTAGTGTTAGACACAAGGTCGGTTTTTAATATAGGGAATCCAACTCTTTATTTTTTGTATTATCACGGACTTAGGGTTAGTAGTAGGAAAGGGCCGTGTCGTTTATAAAATGGAGAATCGAACTTTTCTTTTCGCAACAAAAAGTTATAATTGCGATGGGCGAAAAATGAAAACGGAATAAAAAACACCGATAATTTCACGAGAATACATTATTTACATCTTCCTACCGTTCTACACGTAACTATTTAAAAATGAAATATAAACATTGCCTATAAACACTCATGATTATAAAAAAATAAATAAATATAAAACGATTAGGAATTTAAAATAGAGGGTCAATTTCACAAATAAATTTAACGTAAAATGAGCTGCTTTTCCAAAACATTGTGGTGTGTTACCAATTTTAAATTATGTGCGCTTATTGGAGGAGGGGGGTGTCTACATTTTTAAGCGATTACACATGGTTTTACAACGTCGGAAATCGAACTTAATTTAGTGGGAAACAATTTAGTTAACACCCATAAAGAATTAGGGTGGGCAGAAACAATGATCATTTTACGTTACATTTATATTTGAAACTGATCCCACACTCTAAATTCTAAAATGATCGCGGTACTTGTGCAGTTTACATCCCCCATTAAAAAACGAAAATTAAAAAAAAAATAATTATATTGTACGTATCCGTTATGGAATGAAGTTCTCATAAAAAAATCACTTAATTTCATCAAGTAGTTTTGTTTTTATTGCTAAAAGCATTCATTCGAGGCATTCGAAACAGTCAATCTAAACTACGCCATTGATTTTGGTCGAAATATAATGGATTACTTCCCTTTGATTCCCTTTGATATCAATTAAGCGATTTATTAGAGAAATTCCATGTTCCCGAGATTGAAAACAAGCTGTAAAAACAAAACTACTTGATGAAATTAAGTGAAATTTTTTTTTAGGAGAACTTCATTCCATAACGGGTACGTAGAATATAATTGATTTTTGAAATTTTCGTTTTTTAATGAGGGACGTAAACTGCACAAGTACCAGGATCGCTTTTCTTCCCGTCAATTTAAAAAAATGTTCTAACACGTAATCTATAAAAGTAATATTTCATTTTGGAATAGGGATTTAGCTGCGTGTTAATCTACAAAGTCGTCGTTGTTGTTGCTGTCGTCGTTGTCATTATCATCGTCACCATTTGCACTTCGTTTTGTTTTTGTTTTGCTTTTTATAGCAAAGTAAATCAATTTAATAACCTACCAAATTTTTATAATTAAAATAAAATTTTAGTTCATTCATAGAGAGAAGGCACAGAAAG
The DNA here is from genome assembly GCF_053919585.1 of Euprymna scolopes. NCBI lineage: Eukaryota > Metazoa > Mollusca > Cephalopoda > Sepiida > Sepiolidae > Euprymna > Euprymna scolopes. The sequence goes on along the minus strand of NC_136482.1, from coordinate 63,490,645 downwards.
TTCACGCAATCTCACGTTAAAAATGTTTTTCTAAATAGTAACATTATTATTTAGAAATCCGTTCGTAACAATGAGAAGTGGCGTTGTTAAATATGTTGTCTTACATCGTTTTATTATTTTGCCTACCAATTTCCGAATATTTTCAACTATTTAACTATTTATGTAAGTAGCATGTTAATACGAACTGATACAATATAACTTTGTTTTAAAATCAAAAACAAATGTTTTGTTGTCTTATAATTTTTAATCAATTACAGAGCAAACAT